>NC_050485.2:28281555-28597305 GCF_012460135.2 Molothrus ater | reverse complement strand
CATACAGACATGCCCCAGTTAGCTTTGAAGTTAAGAGCTAAGATTTTCACAATACTGATTTTCAGCAGTGTGGAAACCAGGTGAGCTGGAATAGCTGGCTGGTATTTGGGTAAATATTTTGGTAGCTCTCCTTAATGAACATCACGAGGCAGCAACTCTGTGGTTTGAAGACATGGATTAACAAATCTAACTTAGCATACCAAAAAAACACCCTCCACAGGATTTGAGGAGGAAAAAGACACGGAAAAGACTACAACAACATTCTGCACAAAGGAGGATTTCACTTACTAATAACTTGGAGTGTCAGGACTCAAAAAAAAAGGTAGGTCATATCTAACAACGTAAGCTCAGGACAGAAGAATAATATTAAAAAGTCCAACAGTTTAATGAGCTACTAACTAATTCATGGTTACAGACTCTTTTTCACATGTAACAGTAAGAAAATGTGGCCTTAGCTGGCCAGAGAGAACAATGCTTAATCTCATCATTGCACTTCCTCATCTGAGCCCCCTGAGAGGGCATACACTCCAGCTTCCAAAACTGAGACACTTCTTCATCCTCTCAAGCATCTCTCAAAACAAGCAACACACTTCAAGAGAACTGTGTTCTACATTAATTATAAGAATTAGAAACCCATCACTAAATTGTTGATATAATTGAATGTATGAGAAACAAGATGAATCAGCTCACAAAAAATGTGAATCACAAATGTCACCCCTGGAAAAAACACTGGCTAATCTAAGGTTTCTAGTCCAGCCAGAAAAGATCTTGCTTAGGTTTACATCCCAGTGATTCATTTTGTGGAAGGAAAAATAATTGTTTCTGCTCTTTCACAAAAATGCAGTTTGTGCAGCTGTCATCAGTACGTCAACAATTTATATTTGTTTTACCTGCACAAAGGAGTTTCAAATCAATTTCAAAGGCTGTACATTTGAAAAGCAGCCAGCTGGCTATTCAGAACTTTCAATGTGGTTGCCTTTATGTTACCAAGCAAATAAATAGACAGCCAAACATAAAGGGAATTTACAGCAGTTAATTAGCAAATGCCATTGTCCTACTAAACAGAAGTTATTTCCACACATTTGGATACCACTCCCCTTAGCAGACCCTCTTCATGATACTTCTTTCATAAAATGTCTACGTATTTCTGTACCCTTTTAGCATATTTGTTTGTTGCAAATCTGGCTTTCAGATGGCTATCTAAATGTGTCACAACAGGCAACATAAGGGAACAAAATGCTTAATTTCTTTCAAACGCTGTAATAAGGCATTTGCTAAAGTCTGGGAAAAAAGATCTAGAGATGTGCTTTATTCTGCAAGATGTGATGATAGCAGAGTGCAGCTTCACGAAAAGAAAATAAATCAGAATTAAATCTGTAGACCCATGTGAGCTATACCAAAACCTCTAAGATGTGTCTCATTATTGCCCCATCCAGGCTGCCTTCCAAGCCTTGGAGGTTCTATCTTCAGTGACTTATGTGCCCATACATTTTTACACAAGACAAAGAGTATATAGGAACTCAACCATTGTAATATAGAGAAATGTGAAGAAAGTAGGGTTTTAAACCTCCCCTTGCATTATTTTCCTTCATATGCTCAGCATTTGGCTTGCACTGTCCTATTCCACAATTTCCAATCCTCCTCCCACAGCTGAAGGACAAACAGCACTTTCATTCTAGTCAAGATAAGAACAGATTTTTGCAATTTCTTTGTCCCTAAAGCCATATCTGAAACCCCATTCTCCTGTGCAGAAAATGCCTTCCCTTTCTGAAGGCAAGAGTGCTACAGGATTCTTACCTAGACTAAAATTGGAATACCTGAGCTCAGAGCAAACATCAGCAGCCCTGGCAGGTGGCTGTGTGATCCTGAGACTGGAGTGCTGCTATGGCTAACAGGGATTTAGAACTACTCACAGTCTGTTTTAGCAGCTGTCTCTTCATCACAGACATGTTTTACTGCTTGGATATGCTGATCCTCGTACATAAAAAACCACAGTGATAAAGTCAACAAAAATTTTGCTTTGCCGATTTCATGGATTAAAAAAAAACCGAACACAAAGCAACCCACAGAGATGTGAACCTTATCTCACCTGTTACCTGCTATGGAGACAGCACCTCATCTCAAAATCAAGAGATTTTGCTGAGGTGGATCTACATTGACTGTTGGGCGATGTTCAGTGGTGGACCTGGAAGTGCCAGGTTAACAGAGGCTTCTTCCAACCTAAATGATTCCATGGCTCGATGTTGTTTGGCTCCTTTTTAATTACTATTTTTAATGCTGTTTCCAATACCTTGTATATTTTTTTTTACCTTATTTATTTCCCCCAATATGTTTTCCTGCACTATTTTGCCAGCTTGCTTCTTCCCTTACATTTCTTTTAAGGCACAAGATCCAGATTTCAATTTTTTTGAAGTCTGGCCAAGTAACAAAGGAGGAACTGTGTCAACAATAGTAATAAAAACAGGGCAAAAGATCAGGAAATTTCGAAGGTATTCAAGACTTCAACTTGTATTCAAAGGAATGCAATTAAATGCAATCAAATGAACCTAATGCAAAAAATAATATCATATTATTAGTAATTGTAATCAACATGAAATATAGAAAACTTCTCTGCTAGGAACTTTTCTATAAAAATTGGGGTAAGATTTATTATTTTTTCCTTTGTATCTAAAGTCCATGAATTTTTAAATTAATATAAGCAAATTATTTGCAGTTTTTCCAAAAGAATGTGGAAAGGAAATGAGAAATCATTGATCACCCAGACAATTTCATAACAGTAGGAAAAAAGCACATGTGGGCACACATACACAGATTTACACAAGTAAAGGCTTACATGCCATGTGTAAAACAATTGTTACAGAGAAGCATTTCTTAGGTTCTGGAAACAAAAATCCACATTCATGACTGCTATTGCTACTGCTAAAAGTATGTGCGAATTGGTAAGAATACAAAGTGACAATGAAAGAGTGGTAAAAATACTAGTTACCCATATACTCACTGATCTAGGACTTTTTTTAAATTGATTTATTATATGAACAGGTGTTTTCAAAACACATTAAAAAACATGAATTTTGCAATGCTTGTGAGGTGATGCATAATATACACTAGTCCTGAATTCAAAGGTGTGTTAGAAATGGAAAAATTTAAAATTAAGGAAAAAATCAGATTTCTTCAAAACAAATTATTTTTGGACCCTTAAAAATTGACCCATAA
The DNA here is from genome assembly GCF_012460135.2 of Molothrus ater. Classification (NCBI taxonomy): domain Eukaryota; kingdom Metazoa; phylum Chordata; class Aves; order Passeriformes; family Icteridae; genus Molothrus; species Molothrus ater. Next base: position 28,594,092 of record NC_050485.2, on the reverse strand, counting down.
TATATTACAGAATTTTTAATCCACCTAAATTTAAAAAGGTACTACTGCTTTTAATATGATTTTTTCAGTCAGACTGCTTCATAAAATATAAAGAAGCACACTGTGTTTGCTCTTAGAAGCTAAAGAAATTTCAGAAGGATTGACTTTTTAAACACATATTTGCAGTAATCTAGTAATTCTTAATGTTTCACCACCAACAGATTGGCCAATGTATAAAATCAATCTTTAATTCCATGACAGGAAAAGAGTTCTTGGTTGCTTGCATAATTGCTGCAGAAATGGTGGCTACCCTAATGGCACCACAGAGGCTGTAGGACTGTAGCATGTGCAGCAGCACAGAAAATGCTGTTAAAAATGGATCATTTCCATTCCTTCATCGGCACAGAGTTTCTAAACTATGACATCATTCTGCATTACACACAGAGTCGTTAGGAGAATAATGTGCTAAAAATAAAGAAAAATAAGCATAGAAAATGAAGAATTCAAGCTGAGCACTAACAGCAAAGGTCAGCATGAAAACAGGGAAAACCTCAGAGATCTAAGGTTAGAATAGTGAAAGAAAAGGAGTGAAAGTAGAGGCCTGCTTGAGACCTTGATCAAGCTCCAAGGGGCTCTGATGATACAAGCTTGTTTAACACGAGGAACAGAAGTGCAATTCATACGCCTGAATAAGCCAGCTAATCTTGTTAGGGCATGCATTCATGTAAAATTAGTCTCTGCATCTCTGTCTGAAAGAAACACTTGGATCTTTTTAATTTTTACAGCCTCCGGCAGTAAACGATTGTAATCATTTAACAATCGGACTCTTTGCAATTCAGAGCTGTTCTTGAGGGTGCTGCAGCCCACACTTCCAACCCAACAATGGCCAAGCTGAACTCATTTGGTTTGACTCCCTGTGTGCTGGGTTTCACATTCTCAGAGCTCATTTCTCTGCTAAGGCTTCCTGACAGAAGCCTAACACACAGGCTGTGCCAGCTGCAATCCTGCCCATCGCAGAAAAAACCCTGATAAACCGTGGCAAGAGAGAAAGCCTGCTGCCCCAAGTCCCAGCATGATCACATAATTATTGACCACGTTCTCTTGACCTTTCGATTGCTAGTTCAGGGCCTTGTCTTATGATTATTCAGTGATTCAGTTATAAAAGACTTCGGTACAAATTACACATTTTAAATAAAAACATTTATTCAAGAGCAGAGTATGTCACAGTAACTTAAAATAAAATCTGACTTGGGAATCTATGTGTTTATTATCACAGTAGCTATGCTGCTGGGCTTTTGTAGATTATCTGGCCCATGAGATTTCAGTAATGGGATGGCAAAAAAACCCTAAGTAGCAGAGTAAGCAAAATCTACCCCAAACTTCCAGAGAAATTTAAAACTAAACATAGTGAAACAAACTAAAACCTTGCAATTTTTCATTAAACGAGGCTACTTTGCATGCTTGCAAGACATGAAGTAAACTATACTGGCCATTAGAAGAGAGAATGTTTCCTAACAGGAATAAACCAAACTATAAATAGAAAACTATATTACTCCAAGTGTTAAGCTCTTTTGTATACTCACTGTGGATACTAAGATACAGATAATTATGATATGGAGGCTAATGCTGCTACTAATTTAAAGGAGCAGGTGAATACAGTGTAAATTTTCACTGATTTACCAAAGGGCTAAAATTTTCTAAACTGTTATACAATCTCTTTAGTAAAAAATAAACAGTGGCAGATGGGGGTCTCTCATAACATCGACCTCAAAGGAAACCCAAGACAGTCTAAATCCACAGAAGCTGATGAAAGGATTCCTCAGTGAAAGAGGTCAATATTCCAACAACACAGAAAGACAGGAATTGTTCATTGAATAGTAAAACTTCCTTTTTCTACCCCCACTGGACTGAAATATGCTTCTTTATCCTCTACACTACTTGTGTAGACAGATATGAAACATCTCTGTCAACCTGTGTCAATATTGCTCAACTGTTATCTTGAAGATCTGGTAAGGGAGAAGTAGCACAGACTTAATCTCCCTTAAATCCATATTAACTATGACAGATATACTTTCCATGTGCAACAGTTCCATTTGGCAGTTGTTGTCTTTGGTCTGTTCTTGAACTTTCGACTCTTTTCCACTGTTTGTTGAAGAAAATTTTAACAAATGTAAAATAGCTGCAGTGAGAGAGGAAGAGAATAAAACTGAGGCTCCAAACATTTAGGAAAATCTGACTGCATGGCAAATGGATGCATGATCAATAACAGAGAGCTGGAGAGAAACACATTATAGAGACACATTGAGAAATATTCCAGATGTCAGCAACGCTAAGCCTCAGACATCAGATAACAACTGTAGGAATACACTCACACCCTGATGTTCAGCTCTACTTTGGGATGAAGATTGCTACTATTCTCTTTTTAGCAAATAATATTTGCCAACATAAATTTGAATACTGTGGCTTTTTCCTATGGTTCTTTGCTAGTGACACAGAAAGTTAACTAAGTTAAAACTGGATGTTTTCTCACAAGTGCTCATTCCTGAAGGTAAAAACTGAGTTGAAGGTGGCATAATTTTATGTTTGTTTACATCCTATTACAAAATTATATATTATCTATAAGGCTTGTGTATAGTTTTAGATATCTTGTTCAAATATTTTCTTGTGTTATGTGTTTCAGATAGAAAAGAAAATCTATTGTTAGCATTGTTAAAAGCTTTTATGGAAGTAAAATTCAATAGAACATTTAGTCCAAATATTTTATAGAGTCAAATTTGTCAAATCACATGAGTATTAAAAAAGAACAGGTGAAATTAATGACAAGTTCTATACAATATTTTTATAATAGATCTTGTGGAATTTACATAGCAACTTAAAAGTTTCCAAAATATCCTATGCCAGTTTACTCAGCAATTTGATTTAATTCCAGATTCCTTCTGATCTTTCAGAGAAATAAGGGATGTCCCAGATGAATAAGCAAGAGGATGTCCTAGAACCTTGATGTATGCAAGGAAATCACAGCAGCAAGATAAACTCTCTGCGGTGGCTTTGATGCTGACAATGCCTTTCAGCAAAGGACTACCCAGACCACCAAGGAGATGCAGGCTAGGATCAACCCACAGCATCTGAAGCCCCAGAGGAAACCAGATTATGATGTCTCCATTGTGAAAAAAATGAAATTATTAGCATGCATTTCCATTAAAAACAGATTAAGTATTTTTGTTCATACAAATGTAAAGCACCTCTGTTAAAAAACTCAAAAGAATCTGTCCCATTCCAAGTCCTACTTATTGGAAGTGAAAAACCTATAAACACTTTCATCATTGCTATGCATGTTGTTAGACACACTTTAAAAATCTGGAAAGAAGGCCAGTTTTGCCACTTTCAGGAATATCTATTCTATCAAAAGTCACAATATCCACATTTTTAAGATCCTGCTATTCAGACAGAATAAAATGTGCAACACATAAATTACATTCAAGCAGATTTAATGAAGTTTTGATTTGTGGGCTTTGTCCCCTGACACTTCATTTTCCTTCACTCATAAGGATATCAGATTCCCTTGGGTTCTCTTTGTGAGTCCTGATGTGTCAGGGATGGGTTATTGCATCTCTGCACAGAGTGGCTTGTTGGTTACTGCCAAACACAACACGAGGACGAGTCTCAGTCCTCTAAATAGCTACTTACTTTTCTCATATTTGTTGAAGCTCATTATCTTTGCTATTTCTCCTTTTTTTTTTTTTTTTTGTCCAGAAATTGTGATATTTATCAACAGCTTAAAAATTTTAGGAGGATATAGAAGACAGAGAAAAGTCACCCTGTTTCCCTAGTCAAAAATTTGTGAGAAGGTTCTCTGAAAACACACATTAGCCAATATTCCTTGAAGTGCTCATCGTTCCTCTCTCAGCTCAGCAGTGACATTCCAGAGCTGGTCACTCAGAGTGACAGAAGTCCCTGAAGTAGGAGAGCGGCACTGACGGGCTGTGCAATGACACCAGCTCACGTCTGCACAGCAGCAAAGGTCCGAGCTGACAAAGCCTGACCCCTGTCACTGCCAGGCTGCAGGAGGCTACAGGACAGCTGTAACAGTCTGCTGCCATAAGAAAAGCCTTTCAATGCAAATCAGATGTTTCCTGGTAAAAGGCCACTTTTTGACCCTAATTATGAATGGAAATCTCTCAGCTTCTCTCTCTGCTACATCTGTATACTATGGAAAATTGATGGAAATCACAGAACAGAAACCTTTAATTTATTGTCAAGTATATTTGGCATTAACATTTGTTATTTAACACATTCATCCAATAATTTGTGTTCTAATCTTGCTAACATTCGTTTATCAAAAGGGCTAGAATTTGCAGATTTTGTTTTAACCATAAGAAACACCCTTATACTACACTGTGCCACCAGTGTTCTTCTGCCTGTCTGGATTTATCAGAGAATGCAAGCTGGTAGCACTATTCCACATATGTTCACTTTGTATAAACCTCAAAAAACAAAGGAGCTCAGAACTGCAAACAAATTGAATTTAATTCCTTCATAGACCATTTGCAGTATTTCCTCTTTGTGGGTAGCAGGAGGAAACACTGGCTTTGCTTAGAGAATTTTGATAATATTTGGTAAAATCTTCATCATAATCTTGTACTTTTTGTATGTTTAAAGCATGTTTTTGATTACCACAACTATAGAAAACAGCAAAAGCAATATACCCAGCACAAGAGATACAGATTTACAGTTATACATTAATCCTTGTTTTTTCCTGATCTGAAACAATATTAAACTGACATACTGTGTCTCTATCCTGTGTATGTCTCTAAAAACAAGAGATACTTCAAGCTGTTCTGTCTCAAAACATGTGAAATGTGCTATACATAAATGAAAGGCAATTATTCATGTTCATGACAATACTAATTAAAAATTAAACAAATTGCAGAGTCATTCTGATGCAAGTAAGGTTACCTGAGTATCTGCTATGGCCACTGAAAGAACAGCAGCAGCACAGGCACAGCCACATTAGCATATGGCAGGTGGAGAAGGACAGAGGAAAGATCAGAGAGCACCTGAGAGAACTGGCTGTGAGTGAACACAATCTGATTCATGGAAAAAACAACCGTGTGGGTTTGCTTGACATAAAATTGAGCAAAAAATGGTAGATGCCTCTATGAGGATTAAACAATGAATAAAATAGATCTATCACCCTCGGTGAGCAAAGAGGTAAAAGAGTTTTTAGCCACAAGCACACAAATTTCAGCAAGTTTTCACCTATAGTACCCTGGAAAAAACACCCCCTTGCAAAATGCCTGAAGAGCAAATCACAAGTTGTGGTGGGGGAAGTATCAATGTAGCATTGTTGAAAGTAACAACCATTTTATCCCAACAGATGGCCAAGGGGCAATATAATGCTTAGTTAACTTTGTACCAAGGGCACCAAGCATTTGTGCCTTTCTACCCACCTGAAAGGGAAAAAAAAAAAAAACACCACACCCCAAACCCCTGAATCTATGAGCTATTTTTATATCAGGGAGAATTGTTGTTATCCCAGCCCTCTTACTAAGGTATGTTTTATGAAACCCAGGTGATGACATTTCATTCCAGGCCAATGAAGGCATGCAGAGCACTGTAGCAGGTTCCATCCTGCCTAACAATGAATAACACAATCATTTGCAATTATGTCAATGTGCTGCTCTTACAGTGGTGCCATCTAAAGGATGTGTGATATGGATGTGAAAGATGATGAGACATCAGTCCAGATATAAGGGCAGATTCAACTCTCCCTGGAATTACCAGGACTTCATAAATTCAATGTAATTAGTTTTGGACCAAATCACTGTACATAAATCCTCAAATAAACTTGCTACAATTGTAGGCACTTTATAAAAAAACAGAATAAAGGGACATGAACACTGCGTGCAAAGCAAATTTACTGGGAGCTGTGGCTAAATATCTTAGCTGCCTTTGATATATCCCATTTTAAGGGTAAACAACTGTTCAGTTATCAGTGATGTCAATTCCTGAAGGTTTAAAGATTGTGTATCCAAAACTATCAATTTTTGAAGGACACAATCCAAAATATTATGTGATGCTGGTTAAGTCTATTTCTCTGTACTGAAAGAAAAATACCAATTAATACTGAACATAAAATCTTTAGAACTTCAAAACATCTCAAAGTTTCAAAATATCTGATAAAAATGCATAATTTCTTTCTAATGTTTTAAAATCAGAACAAATGCCTGCCAAAAGCAATTCAGAACAGCACAAAATATTGCTTCAGGTATTAAAATGCCTGCTGCACTAGTAACTTTCATTTGCACTTTTTTAAAAAAGCCATGCTATGAAAAAGCAAAAACAGATTTCTAAGGTGCATTGTAGAAATGTTCTGAACCCCTGAATCACCAGATAAAATTTCTCAAAGATACAAAAAAAAATCCCCTCTTAAAACAGGATCAGTGCTTATTTCTTTGTGGAATCTACAATGAAATTGAACATATAAATCATACCAATTACATAAAATATGGAGAATGAATATGGTTACAGATGTAAAATGAGTATTTACCTATGAAGACTATTCAGATATTTTTAGTGCTACTGTTGAATAAAATTTCTCTGCAGTGGCAGAATTCACCACAGAGCTTACTCCCCTGACGTAAAGTTGGGTTTGAGACTTGCACTCCCAAAATTCATTTTAAAAGGATAAGAAAACACACAAATGATGAAAAAAATATTAATAGAGTTAAAGTAGCAAATGGAAAGTTTAAAATCTAATTTGAAAGGGGAGCTGACTCTCTCCCAAGCTATTGAACATTTATTGGATACAATATGCAGTGAAATGGAATCAAACTTGATATTAAATTCAGGATGCAGCCTAGGTTGGGATATTAATAATCTCTTCCAAGAAAAGCAAATGAACCTATGGAACAGGGAAGGTTTTAAGGGTGAGGGTATGAAAAGGGTGAACACTGCAGTTCATTTACCATGACCATTAACAGAGCCCAGGGATCTCCCCAGGAACCAAACTTCAGGAGCTCCTCCCTCCCACAGGGACACAAGCTGAAGGGCACAAGTATTTATAGATTTTTTTTCAGTCCTTCAGTCCACTCTTGTGGTGTCTTTCTTGGGGGTGAGGGGTTGTGGATGGGGGATAGATTGGGTGTTTTTTAGATTATGGCATAGCCATAAATGCTTATACAGAGACACATGGGTAAGCAGTTACGGTGAGAAATTTTCCTCACGTATTGCTCTCAGTTTATGCTACTTTCTATATTACAGGAGAATCCTTATGGGAATTTTAGGTATCTGAATCAAATTTCAGACCTCAGTGCAAAGGCCTGCTGCTCCAGAGGGCAATGCAAGCCTCCTGCCAGCCCCAGCTGCCCCTTTCTTTTGCAAACAGACACTTTCTGTGTGTAGGACAGACACTGAGACACAGCAGGGGCAGATACATTTATACGTTCAAGTGGCTTAAGCTGCATAAGCAAATAATAGTGGGAAGAGTATGTAGGGAACAAACTATAAATTTACCCCAACATCAAATAAAATTATGGGATGAGTGTTTCCTGCATTTTCCCATTCACCTGTATTCCTCCAGAAAATACATTGACTTGAAAGAAACAATCTTGCTAGCTATTACTGAAATTCATTTTAATAAGCTGCAACTTGGTGTTTTCTTATTTAAGTCATGTATTACAGTTTTCTTCTTCAATTTCTGCTTTGCTTCACATTCCACTGTATGTGTACCTCTAATGAGGAGACAACTTTTAAAATTAAAAGCATTAATAAAATGCAGCTTGTAGATATTTTTAAATTAAAAAAAAAGTCAGATGTGAATAAGCATCTGGGGATCTGAATAGTTATTTCTTTTATTCCAAAAGCTTCCAGCAAAAGAGCTGTTTCTGGAGAATTAAAGGTACAATCTTCTACCAATGCACTGACAGATACTTTATGGCTGGTGCCTTTTTTGATAGTATATGCTTTTAATCCATTCAAAGCAGTAAGAAAATATAAGTTTCACATCCAAATGACGTCAGTCTCTTTCTATTTGAACTTCCTTTTATTCCCTCCCTTTGAGTGGATAATAAACCATGGCTTGCCCAACTGTGTAGCATAAATGAAACATGGAAACACCATTCCTTGTGGTCATATTCAACCCTTATTTTGATCCCTGTCAATAAGGAGAGCCCTAAATACTCAAGTACAAATTTAAGGAGGTCAAGAGGCCTCTGTTTCCCACTGCCCCTCCTGCACTGATCCTTGGTAGTAAGGCAAGCGCTCTTCTGGAAGAAGCCAACAATATTGTGCTGCTGCATCCTCTCTTCTTCATTACACCAAGTTGCACTGTCCCTTTTGTCCTCTTAAACCTTTTGTATGGTGATTTTGACAGTCGAGAAGCAGTCTAATCTTTCATTATTATTGTGTACCAGCTATGCACTCAGGCAAAGGCAGTGCTTTCTCTAAAGAGTCATCAATCTAGAGAAATCATTTTGACAATTGAGTTCAAGCATAAAAGCCAAAAGGCAGAGGCCTTTTAGAAGTGCCAATTTTAACAAAAAACACAACACAGCTGAGATGTGTTTCATAAGAGCATATTCAGTACTAACAAAATAGAAAAGATAACTAATGATGAATAAGAGAAAGGAGAAACAGATGTATCTGATGGGAGAAGGAATGAGAACAGTGGAAAATTCAAAGATAACAGCAATACAATCAAAATCAGGAGGACAAGGAAAGAAAGATATAAGATCAATTAAATATGCTTATTAGAACCTCTTCCCATATTTCTGGCAGAGACTAACAGTATAAGAAAATGAGTACAGCTGCACAAGTTTGTCATTTACTTGGAGAGGCTCCTCATGAAAAAGCTTTGTCATAGCTAATCTTTCTTCTGGGGGCTTTCTGAATAAGTGGCAGAAAGTGCATTTGAATTCTTGTGCAAGAAACAGTAAGGAGAACAGAATTACAGCTAAACACAAAAGTAGTGTTCTTACAGCATGATGATACAAATAAAGCAGTATTTCTAGAGAAATACTTCTTCTGGAAGAATGACATTTCATACCAATATCATGGAAAGACATGTGCCATTCTTAAAAAAACCTGGGGTTTTAGCATTATGTTCTTTCTATTAAAAGATAAAAACCAAACAGAGCCACACTCAATTAAGGATGAGTTTCCATTTTGAATAGAATTATGATTACAAACTCCCTAAGACATCAGGAAGATGTATTTTTTCCCTTATCTAACCAGTGGGTCCCAGTGTACAAAGCCACACAGTCTCTCCAGAGACTGGCACTAAGTATGCTGGCCTCACACCCTCAGAACAATGACCTGCTGCAAGACAGGACTGCACTCGAATTTGCAGAGTTACTCCCTTGTTATCACACACAGCAGCCATTCAGCATCAAAGGCACCTTCACTTGGATTTAACAAACATTTATCTTGAAGAAGAAACTGAAAAGTACGTTAATGAGAGGTATTAAATATGCTCAACAGCTAAAATGGGAATGAAACTCTCCAGAACTTCAGAACTTTATTCATTATTATCAAAAGCACATAAGCACCACTTGACAAACTTTAATATGAGCATGGGGGCGGGGGGAGGTGTCACTGTGTAATTTTGTTGAGCTAAAACATTACTCTAATTTAATCAGACAAAAAAGCCCTATTTATAATTTGATTCACTATCTTTCACAAACAATTTCACTTTCCTACCTATTCCCTTTGTTCACTTAATTGCTAGATTGTTTTAAGAATGCATGAAGATCAAAAGCTGATTTTATGGCACTTTGAGGTGTGAAAATCAAAGACAATCACAAACAAAAGATGATTAAAAAATAGCTTTTTGCCCTCCAAAAATAAAATTTTTATTTTTAGATTGTGGATTTTTGGTTTTTTTCCCTGCTTAAATATTTGTGAATGGTGTGAAGTACAAACTGCATTGGATTCTTCAAAGCAATCACATCCACCTGATGCAAAGCAGGTACAGAACAGCTGCAATATGAAGTCACAGTGCACACTGAACTGCATTGTAGCTCTTGTGTGTCTCAATGTTTTTCAAATACTGGAAATCTTATATACAATTTACTGAGGGGGCATAACACTATCTGGATCAGAGCAGCTCAAATGATTGTAAAGGGCAAAGTTTTAACCTCACAAATCAATGGGAAATCCAGTCACAGCTGCTGTAGGATTCCCCTTCTTGCAGACTTGTCTATTTAAAATTTTAGTCTGCCTCCTAGAACATGCAGAAAAAGCACTAAATGTAGGCAGCTATACATGCATGTTCCTCATTTCCTTGTTACCCATTTGGGCCAATGTATTACAGCGACCTGGAGAATGGCACATGCTTTCTGTTTGTGACGTTTCAGGCTCATCCCTCAAGGCAAAACTCATTGGCAAAAACAAATGCTTTGTTCAGTGACTGCTTACCTATATTCTGAAAATATTTATTGCATCTTATTTTTTAAACAGTAATGTGAGGGCACTGATGGGTAGGTAAAACTAGCTCTTAACATCAGCTCTGGGGAAAATACTGCCCTGAGTAAACCAGGCAAAAGTTTTTATACAGAAACAAATGTGTGAACAAATCAATGTTTTTCACATGAAATAGAAAAGAAAACAATTGATTACCTAGAAACACCAATAACATGTCTTTGACAGACTTCAGCATCAAGTACCTACTTCAGCTGGTGCAGAGCGGTCCAGTGAATGCTGCTTTTGAAATTCAGTGCTTCCAAAACTGATAACAGAGGGCCAAGTCCCACTGGGGGACTAAGCCTACAAGAAGCTGAATCTCTGATCAGAGAAACATTTTGTAAACACACTACTTTCTCACCTGGAGGACACTGAGCAAGCAGTATGAAAGTGCTGCATGACAGCTGGCTGCCTGAGGCCTCCCTCCATCATGGGGAGAAAAACAAAGCCAGGATTTTTAGACATATATATATATATATATATATATGTCCTGCAGCTCATGTTGGTAAGAATCAAACAGGAAAAGAAAGGAATTTAAGCTCCCCCCTAGAAACAGATAATATTTCCCTTCTCTTGGAGTAAGGAGATCCATAAACTATGAATCTGTGTACTGGATGCTGTGGGATTGAGCAGTAAATGGGCACTTACAGAGTGTAAGAATTGGGATGCAATAAAAAAGTGAATACTGTGCTCAACTCGGTAGCAGAAATAGCATCTGCAAAATGTATGGATTAGAGGAAGATCTCTCTAAGATAGCAGAAACTTTTCAAAATAATGTCAGTCTGACCTGAGCAGGATGGTAGCAAAATAGAGGGATATAAACTTTTCTTTGTAAGTCTTAGCTATGAATGTGAATTTTATGTGGGTTGACAGGGAATTTTGACTGTATCAACTACTAGAAAAACCTATTTACTGCTGAGATGATAGACTATATTTCTTCATATCTTATTTTGCTTGCAATCCAGCTAAATCACCTTATTTCTTTATGTTAGAGATATATATTTACTTGCTTCTTCCACCAAAAAAAAGTTTAATCTAAATGAAGCTGCTTACCTTCCGCTAAAAGTGAGATTTTTTTCAGCCTGAAGAAAAATATCTTTGTCAAAAAGAAATGTTTTGTAATAGCTTTTATACCACAGTATTATTTCCAGTTAATAGCAGCCTTGTAAGTAGATATACAAAAAAATAGAAAAAAAGGTAATTGTGGGTGTTTTATTCATTTGCCATTTGCCTGCATTCCAGTTGATAAAAAAAATTAAAGAAATTAAATAAAGTTAGGATTTAGCTTTTGCATCACACTGTGCTTGATTCAAATATTTTACTCTAAACCATTTTTTAGGGACAAACAACATGGAAAAACTAATAGCAACAGGGAAAAACTAATATTCAAATATTTGTGATACCCTAAGCATTGCATTCAGGAACAGGAACACAATATTAATTTTAATTAGAATTTGCATTTGAGAGATTTTTTGCTCAATTTTGGTTTTATGATTTATGATTTTATGCAATTTTTTATCAATGATTCAAGATAAAAGGAAAGCCAAAGGTTATATGTAAACTGGTCATTATATAAGGGAAGAAAGCATGTTTAAATTATGTTAGTTGCATGTCAGAAAACAACCAGCCATTCTGAAACTACTGAAAATACACAGTATTTTCCATCTGTAGGATAGATATCATCTGTCACAGGATACAGGAAAGCAAGAAGAATGACTCACGAACATGCAGCAGCTACCTTTTATAAGAATTCTGCGTATGTGCTAAACAGTGCTGTTGCAAAAATGTGTATTTTAAAATACTGTTGAGACTTAAAGACAGTTAAAGGTTCAGTTAGAGGAAAATCAGAATAATTGCAAAACTATGTATGACAAAAAAAAAAATCAAACACCAAAACAAAACCCCAGGAAAGCAACACAAAACTTGCTCAAGTTCTCATCTATGTGTGTTTCTCAATTTTAAGGTCAAATAAGCTGTCTTGCCTTGCCTGCCACTCATACAGGAAAAAAACCCAGTAAAATTACACAATGAAGGGGATGTAAGGTGCAAAACAAATAATCCAGCCCAAATCATGAAATGAAAAGTCAAAAATGAAAAAAAAAAATCAATCCACGGGTGACTCAGTCACTTGGATGGACATGAACTTAAATGGCACAAAAGGTAAGGGGCTATTTTTGACTCTGATTTTCTAGTATCTGAAGTTTTGTAAAGTTTAACCATGGTACATGACATCAATAACTTCAAAGGCTGCATTTATGCAAATGAGATTTGTAAAGAAGAAAGCAGCTCCTTAAAAGCCTTTTTAATGCAAAAAATATGATGGAATATCTGGATAATTACTTGCCTTTATTGCCATTTGGGACATAGTTTTGCAATGAAAGTATAAATATCAAATTAATGTAGATTTTTAAATAGCCTTTAATGAGGAGGTGCAGGTGCTATTAGAGCACTACTGTGGATTTTTGATGCTGCAATATCATATCATGTAGCTTTAGTCTAAGAGAAATCCTGGATGCCTCATCCCTGGAAGGGCTCAAGGCCAGGCTGGACAGGGCTTGGAGCACCCTGCCCATGGCACAGGAGTTGAACTAGATGATCTATAGAGATCTCTCCCAAACCAACCCATTCTGTGATTCCATAGCAAATAAAATGCTCCAGGAATGTACAAAATACTCTGACTTCAAGTGGGTTTTTTAAAACATAAGATCATAAGGTTAAAAGAGACCTACAGAGACTGCCAAGGGACTCCCCACCACCCTACAAAGGCATATCCAGGTCTAATTTCTGTCCTGTATTTGCCCATCCCACTCCTAAAGGCTTACACTGACAAAATGTCTCGAATGTTGGAGAATATCTATTGCAGAACTACACTACTAGTATCATTAAAATTTATTATTTTCATTGTATCACCTGATTGTTCTTTGAACATGGGCACTTTGTTTCTCATCCTTTCTACAATAGAGAATTCAGATGAATGCATTATTCCATTCCCCACCTTCAAGGCTTTTATCACACCTCTCCATGATCTTTCATCCTATGCAACTATAAACAGACACACTTTTCCACTTCTCTCCTCTGAACAGTTCCAAATGTTCCACAGACTTTTTGAACTGTTGTGTCTAAGCTGTCCATGATGTCCAATTAATGCTATATTCAGTAAAGGACAAGAATTACATGTCTTAGAGGTACATATGCAAACCAGAAATACATTCCTTTTTTTGTAACTAAATTGCAGTTGACTTATATTCAGCTTGTGAACCTTTCTAAGCCATTGATCAGCTCTGAGGAATTGTAGCACAGTCAGCTTTTCCTTTTTTTAATTTGTGCTGTTTCTGTGAAGATGATTATTTCTACCGGATTATTTCTAAAACTTGCTTTCACCAGTATGGATATTGCTTCCATATTTCTAAAGGTTGTTTTGAAGCCTGATCCTGCTAGGAACACACTCCTCACCCAGCTCCCCTTATGCAAATTGATTAGATGTAATCTCCAACTGCAGGACTTAGGTCATTAAAAAACACTGATGAGTTCTGGAGCTAGGACAAAGCTTTGAAGGGGCTAATGCAGATAACTACAGTCCACACATAGTTAATCCCTCATTTCACTGATAAGGAACATCTGATTATGGGGTTCTGAGCAGTTTTGCACCTACTCCACAGCTATGTAATCATGACAATGCTTCCTTGCCTTCCCTATCAAAGTATCCTGGGATGGACTTTTTATAGTCTTTACAATGGCCAACTGTACAAGCACCAGATGTTCTCTCCTCCGTTCAAAAGGACTTTTATCCTACCTTGGAAGAAAAGTATACTCTTTTTGTGTGATTTGGTGAACGAAGAAAGCATCCAGGCTTTTAATCTTTTTTTTTTTCCATAGATGCTTACAAACAGCTTAGCTTTTATTGATGGATGTTTCTGGGAACTCACTGACTAATTCTCTGGCTCCTCTTTTCCTCCCTTTCCACTGAGATGATTTATGTCCATCGTTTTCTGTAAGCTGACAGCACACTGGATGCTCTAATCAGAGGTGGACATTTTGTGCATGGGTGATTTAGTCATTAACAGCATTAACACCGTGGACTTGCTTTCCATGCGAATGTAGAAAGGGACAAGTTCATTATATTATACTTAATAATATACACTATATGATATTAAATATACATAATATAATATATGATATTATACTGAATATTATTACTGGACACTGTGAAGGTATTAAGTCAAAACCTAGTGTGCTTGATACTTGTACATGGGTCACACATGCAGGGATACAGTATTTTTCTAACCTGCATGTTCCCACTCTTCTAGAAATATTATTCCTTAACTTTGTGAAGAGAAAAAATTATTATGGTAGGCAAAAAGCAGTGTAGGATCAGTATTGTCCATCATTAACTTGTTCAGAAAGCATAAAATCCTAAGAAATGGGTGATTGGTTTTAATTAAGATGAAAATCAAACACATACAACATATTTCATACCTTCATAATGTATTTTAGCAAATATTGAAATATGTACAAAATATAACACATTAAAGCATCAGACTATTTCACATCTTTGTATCTCTTCACCCAGAAAAAATTAGGAGAAAGATTTACTGTCCATTTCACTCCTTTTTCCTGCCTAAATGAACAGAAACCTAAATAAGTTGCCAGGGACAAAGGGTTATTACAGAATAAAGGAAAGAGTCATCAAAGCCCCCCAATTAATACCAACAGAATCCTTAATGAAAAACTGTATCACCACCACACAACTGTTTGTGTGCCACAGGTGAGGAACTGATGGCCCAGGCAGTGAAAGAACTGGCAAAAAGGCACCTACAACACCAGAAAGAAAAGGACTGACTTCCAAAGCCAAACTTCTCCAACTGGGAAATTGAATTTCCCTGCCTCCCTTAGTACTTCTGACCATGGCTGCACAAATATAAAAGGCTAAGAAGCTACAGCTATTTAAGTCTATGATAAGTCTTAATTAACTGGGATTTTCAAAATGTATGTGAAGCAGAAAAAAAACATAACAAGCTCAAGCTACAGGATTCATTGTGGTTTCAGTTTTGCTAATTGCATGTGGGTCAAATGACTGCCAAAGCAGTCTGGGCTAATTTACTGATGTGACAATTCAACTGCCATGGTGTACTCCATCCAACAAATCCCAAACAAAATATCAAATGATATTCTATTTTCCAAAATTTATTTGTGTAAAAATTGAATGGCATGGATAAAAATAATCATCTGTTCAAATATTCATATCCCTATATTACTTTTGCTACTATAGAACTGTACTAAAATAACATAACATTAATTTTAATTAGTTTTGCATTTCAAAGCATTTTTTCCACACATAGTATGTTTTTATGCGACTTCTGTCAATACTTGAAGATAAAAGGAAAGCCAAAGGTTATATGTTAATTATTAATTATCTGTTGAAAATAATGTAATGAGCTTGGTTTATATCAGGTCACACTAACTCTCAACTGTTGTTTGTGAACTGCTGGAGCAATAAAAAATATAGCTCCAGGAAAGATAAACATTGTATTGTTAGATCCTTGAAAAAGAATAACTACTCTACCTTTTTGTAGGCTGTGTCATATACCCATGGGGATTTTTTTAAAGTACTATTTGATTGTGTGTTTTTTTGGCTTTTGGTTTTTTTGGGGGTTTGTTTGTTTGGGTTTTGTTTGTTTTTGTGGGGTTTTTTTGTTTGATTTGGTTTTGTGTGTTTGTTTTGGATTTTGGGGTGGGTGTTTTTGGGGCAGAGGAGGGGAGTTTGCTGGGGTTTTTTTTCCAACCTAACCTTTCACAGGTGTTTGCAGGTTCCTCCAGAAATAAGTACACTATGCAAATCCTGTCACCATGACTCTGCTATTATTTTGTCTTCTACCCAGAGAAGGGGAAGAAGCCTTGAAGGTGCCCAGATGAACTGCACAGCCAGCGTTTGCTCAAGAAGCACGACCCCAAGGAATGTTTGTGTGTACAAACATCTACAGAGAGTACAGAAGTCCCCCATGGAATTTGTTGATAGCAACAACACTGACACTCACAGCAGTGAACACATTCTGCTGACAGAGTAAACCAATTAATAGTGCAGGCACTGAAAAAATCAGTTGGTAAAGTTATTTAATTTCTAGCTGCATTGATCTTTGCATCTGCTTTGCATTGATTATTAAAGCTCTAAGTTTAGCAGGGGGTCATCCACATAGGAGAAACTTCAGTGCCTTCAAAATGTTTTTGAAGAAAGAAACAATTAGTCTGTATATTATGAACACTAACTTTAAGAGATAAAAAGGTGGATGTGCTTATTTTAGAAGGCAGCTACTATCCATACTGGGCAAAGTAAAATGCAAACACTTTGGAAGAGATTCAGGAATTATATGAATCCCACCTTACTGCTACTCAATTGCACACATATGTAAATGTACCTAAAACTCAGCTCTGAAAAAGAATCACGTATTTGCAAGGAAATGGATGTTTGTGGAAGCAGTAGCAAATGTTCTATAAACTACAAGCAATAAAAGTTATTGTTTGCATGATTTAATGTAATTTTTAGAATACATGGCTAGCATTCAACTGTAAATAAACAAAACTTTAGGTAGAAAGGAAGAGCAGGGTAATAGAACGGAACTATGTTTTCCAGGCTTGCACTTTTGAGTTATTTCCCTGCTCTTTGGAGGAAGGACAGTTCAGACTAAGCTTCTTTTATTCTTCTCCCATTGCAGGGGACTCACCTAGGCCAAAGTTGCCCATCCAGTGCAACTAAAACTTCTGGAAACTCTGAGAAAAGCAATGGAGTATCTAGAGAGGAGTATTTGCACTTTTCAAGACCTCTTACTGTAAATTGTCAAACTTTTTCATTCTCTCTTCATATCAATTCTTGCAACACTTCTGTTGTTTGCAGTTAAATTCACTCTTTTCTTACACAGCTTTGAGAAACAGAAGGTTTGTTTGTGTTTAATGGGGGAAAAATAATTGATGCTATGCTGCAAAGACACAGGAAATACAAACATAAAGAAGAGTCTCACCACTTTGGGCCAATATTCAACACCTGCTCTTTCTTTTTTGTTAGGAGACAAAAATGAATCATCTATTTTGGTGCAATCTTCTTTATTTACAAAGAACACATTCACCATACTCATTCCTTTAGCACTGTGGAAACCAATTCAAATTACTTTTCTTGTCATAAATTCTAACGGAGTTTTCTGGTTTCTTCCCAGGGTCCCACTAAGGACTGCCTTTCTCATTGTCTGCTGCTTTTTGCTGACAGCTAGTTTGCTGAAAATTCTGCTAATGCTCTTATGTTTACAACCAGTCCCATGGAAAACTCTCAGACCATGCAGCTCAAAGCACCCCCAGGTTCTGCCAGGTGGCCACTTGCCTCAGGCAGTCTTTTTCATTTGGGCCAGTTCCCTCTCTCTTTAAAATAACCTTAATTTTACCTTCCTGTTGCCTTGAAAACTTACCCCAGTACATTTGCAAGAGTTAACCAGAGAGTAAGACTTAATATCACCATTATAAAATTAGCATTATCTCCAGAAGCATTTTATATTCATATTTAGAAAGCTCAACTTTGATAATAAATTCTACTGTACAGAATATCACAACTATTAATTTTAAAGTACTGTTATCAGCAGTAAAAACTACATCCAAGCTTCCTTTCTATGCATATCCCAGGAACCACATATAATGAAACTAATTTATTTTGATTATTGCCTTTTGGGAATCTTCAGGCTAACTCCACTACACAAGTGTAAGAAGGAACTTTGGTTATTATGTTAAGAAAAGTGAACAATTTTCTTCTCCTGGTCATAAGTACATATAATAGAACACCTACTTACTTTCTTTTCCCTAATTTATTTTTTTTTAATTAAAGAACTCACAATTTGAATTTTAAAATCTGTTGTTGTCTGTTATCTTCTTTACCTTCTGAATTTTTGTGGAATGAAGAAACAGATCTTTTAGCAAGCTCTCACAAATACTTTATATCAGCTTTGCTTAATTCACTCCCCAACAGAAATTTTTTCAATATAATATTGAGTCTGTCACTGGCACCATTTAATACTTCTTTTTACAGAGAACATGCATGTTGTGAGTATTACCAATATAAGAATTAATCAGATGCTTACTTTTATGAAATGACAGTATTATAAATACAACCTCAATTTTACAAAATGCAAGGAAAGAAAGTGAAGAATAACTCTCAGTATGGGACATTTGACTCGATGGGTTATTTGTATTGTTACCAAGAAGTCAGGTCCCCACAAGTATCAGAGTATAAAGAGTGAACACTGTGAAAATTGGGCAGGATAAATTGTCATTTGGAAGGGCCTTTCATACTGACTGCAGAGGCAGTCCTGAGACAAGATCTAGTGTCAGCTACCCAGGCATATTGCTTGAAAGGTTCACTCAGAGAGGAACCTAAATTTTAGGTAAGAGAGAATGCAGAAAACATCAACCTAAAAGAAATGCCCCGGTTATCCTCAGGAAAACTAGATCCACAGATGAAATAAGCAGTCATAGCTCTACTGATTTCAGAGGAGCCTGAGCAATATAACAAGTTGAGATTCTGGTCCTATGAATAGCTCCTTTGACTTCAGTAGGATTACTCACATAGCCTATGAGTAACTACATACAGATGTGTAAGATATTTGCTAAGCAACAGACAAGAAAATAGCAAAAAAGAAAAATTATCTGTGAGCTTAACAACTTATAAACTATATAATCCTGTAGACCCCTACACACATGAATACTATTACACACTGGGGTACATTAATTATGCATGTCAATATTTCTTGGTTTCCTTACATTTGCTGTTGTTGGTTCTTTGCTCACCCTGAAACACAAAGTATTGCTTTTGTTCCTTCAAAAGCTGTTGTTCAAGAATACACCATATTGTCTGTGTTTTAGTATTGCTAAAGTAAATGTGTTGCATCCCATAAGCAATATCATATACACCAAAAGCCATTACTGTCTTTTCTAAAAGAAATACTTTAAGAATTGTCATTTGAATAGAAAGCAAAAAAGCTCGAGCTGAAATGTTCATATTCTCCACATTCATTAGTGCTATTGACATAACTGAACTTCTTTGTTCCTATTAGAGTTACCATAGAAATGAGCCTAAAGCTATTACATGAATTGTTACTGCTATTAAGAAGTAGTCTACTTCAGTTTCATTTGTCTATTTGTAAGAACTTTTTAATATTTAAGAGAATAAAACTACCTTGGTAACAAAATCAAGGCAGAAAGGTGGAGGGTTTTTTACACAAACATAAGCATATTTAATAAACAGAAGCAATAACTTGAGTGGCACCCACACACTGTATTGAAACAAGCATTTTCTACAATTCCATGTTTTTATGTTTGTATATGCTATTCCTTAAGATCGGCAAATGGTGCACAGCTGACTGTATAATGAGATGCTATATATAAATTATATTAACCTTTAAAGTTAGGTAAGCACTTTACACACACAATCCATGCTTTCAAGCATTTTTTACCTAAAAGGGCAATCATGCATTATACTTCCTCATTGCTCAAGAGCTTTATAGTGTATCACATGAGGAAATAAGAATCTAAGTAATCTTTAAAGATATGCACTGTCTTTCTGGTGTGTAATTAAAATAATATATTAAAAAGTGATTTACATTAAAAAAAAGTACAAATCTATTTTAACTAACTGACTGATCCAATATACACAGATGCATATTTCAGACTAGATATAGGGAATATATTTTTATGATCAGGGTGGTGAAACCTCCATGCCTGGGAACATTCAAGTTCAAGCTGGATGAGGCTCTGAGCAGCCTGTTCTGGTTGCTCATTGCAGGAGGGTGGGACTGGATGACCTTTAAAGGTCCTTCCCAACTCAAACAATTCTATGTTTCTGTGATTCTAGATAACAACACATGACACATTGGCACATGTCTTTTGTGTGTCTGAGTGAAGGGAAGAAGGTGCTTTATGTACATCAGTGATTACAGGCTTTTGGATTAAAAGTAACAATTACTTAAAACATCTGAGGGGACCAAGAGTACAAAAGGTGCACAAAAGGAAATCTGAGCAGCAACTGGTTTACCTTAGGAAGGGCAAATACTTTGCTAAAATAACTCAACTAGAAGCTTTGTGGTTTATAATCCCATCTGTGTGAGTTTGTTAGTGACCTCAGTGTAATCTTGTCAGCAAAAAGAAAAGTTCAATGCACTATTAAAAAGAAATCATTTGGATGCAGATTCTATCAGCAGTGTGATGCCTTTCAACCAGAAGTTCATGAGACAAAACCTTTGAGCCACTAAAACTCTGGCAGGCAACCTATCAAGTTTTCAGTAAAGTGATCTATGAACGGATTGTCTTGTACCTATTCTGAGCAGAAGGCTGAATGAATATTTTATATATGAAACATGCAGAGAAAACAAATAATATTCTCTTCATATTTCTTATTTGGCAAATCTGGGTGATAGATCTTTTCTTGTATAAAGGAGGAAAACAGTCAGATTGGAGCTTCATGGATGGGCTCTTGTGTGAATTTAGGGTATAAAATGCAAGAGGCCCAACAAATCATTTGGGAGAAAATGACAGCTTTTGGTTTTTCATCCACTGAACTAGAAAGTCAAATTTTACTGAGAAAGGTGCTAGTAGAAAGATTTGTGAGCCTTTGGAGTAAAAAGAAGGATGAAAGATTAAAACCAAGAATACCTATCTTATCTTTTAACACAGTGTAGGACTCTTCTAAAAATGCTTTGCATTTCCTAAACCTTGCAATATTTAGGAACTCCTTTATTTGATATGCAAGTATATCTTTCCCTTTTACTAATCCTGTGTCAATTTCCATACTTACCTCTAAATGTTATCTTGCTAACGTCATGAATGTTCTAAATTCCTCCTGTTTTGTTTTTGTTTTCTTGGGACTTTGATGGTATTTTTATCAAGACTTTTGGGGTGTTCTTATCAAGATACTGCTATAAGAATTATGCTTTGGATATCATCTCGTTGTATTCTGTATTATTCTTTTCAAGGAAGGAGCTCCCTGAGATGAGCCATATTCCACTATCTTACTTCAGCCCTTCTTAAAAACCTTTTTTAAAATGTCACAAATCCATGGGAGGGATGGGTGGTGGAAGGTGTCAAGGGATGCCAGGCAGGAGGCTGTTCATGTTCTACTGCTCAAAGTTTCACTGATCTTTTTGGAACTATAAAATAAAAGAATGATACTTTCCAATTTCCCTCAATGCAGAATGTGAATAACTTTGATGGTATAATGTAAGACAGTGTCTGCTGTCCCTTGCCCTTTCATAAGGAGAGAAGAAGAGAAGCTCATCCAGGAGTTAAAGTATAAATATAGAGTTCAAAAACTTGAGATAAAATATATCTTAAGAGACAGGAATGTAGGTAAGATATGAACCAAAATTTTTATGAGAAAAAAAAAAATTACCAAAGCTCAAGGTCTTAACTTAGGGGAAAATTATTTCAACTAGATAAACTGAAAGACCAACAGATATGGGCAAAGGAAGTTAAATTCAGTGTAGAAAAACATCAGTTAAAGTATTTTGGAAGACACTTATTTATCCATTTTCATATATACACAATGTAACAGTTTCTTACGTGTACTTATGATAGAACCTAAATTTTAACTGCTCAGCAAGATATGGGCAGTGCTCTGAGCAGTGCAAAGCAAGTATTTGCTGAATGAGCAATGAATTAGGAAAGAAACTGGAGGGAAAATTTCTAAATTAATGGGATAACAGAGACATTCCCTCTTCACAATGCAAACAACTTGCTCCTGCTTTGTACTGGATTGGGGCCATGCTATGTTCAATTTGGAATCAATAACGTCCCAATTTAGCCAAGCATTGAAGTCAGAGGGAAAAACAGGACAAGGTTCTGAATTTTCAGCTACACCTAGGGCTCTACAAATCTTTAAAAAAATTATTAGCTTACCTCAAGAGCCTGATAAAATGCATTACTAAAAGATGACAAGAACTGGATGGTAATGTTCCTCCTCCTCAGGGGAAAGAAAATCAGGAGGGACAATAAAAGGATGCACAGCTTTTAACAGCAAGCTTTTCTGTATTTGTTTGTGTTCTTGTTTTGTTTCTATTACTATAGTTTGGGTCCATATTGAAGGTAACATCTAAAGAGTCAAACATTCCTGTCTCTAAAGAATGATGAAAGAGATTAAAAGCTCATCTGCCCAATGGGCTCTAAAGTAGATACTTCAGAAATCTTTTCAACAGTAGATTGTGTGCTATTCATACAATTTATTTGCAACACTTAATTGCAAAATCTTATATGTTACATATAAATAGAAGTTTTCTAGCTAGATTAAAGGAAAATATTGCATGGAATGTAATAAAAAACTTGTATTTTACATGAACTGAAGCTGGTGGTCAAGAGCAGATTGAAAATAAAGGAGATTTCTTTCAGCATTTACAATTCATAACGCTACTGAACTCTAGCTACAAGAGAAAACCAAGTTTCTCTAGCTATACTCAAGGAAAGACAAGATTCAGAACCAGCCATGAAGCTCTGAGTTCATCCAGTTGCCAAGTATGTCCTTCTCTTTAGCTCTTCTAAAGAAGCTGCTTGATGTTTATGTTGCATTTATCAAACAGCTTATTTTAGCTTTCATAGCAGTCTTCGAAGTACTTTTGATGATATTAGGAAAACAAAGCTTGGAAAACTTGAGAAACTTTTTGTATGAAAATGTTTTCATTATCAAATGATGCCTAAAGACCACATTAAAATATTATATTTCAAAAATCTAGGAAAGCAATCACAGAACATTAGACCAGATCCTCTAGATCTGGAAAGGGGTACATTCATATTTGTTCTTAAAAACATAACAAACCAACCTCATTAACATCTGGAATTAAATCAATGAACTACTACATTCTATCACAACACAGTTTTGCACAGAACTATCAAAGTGTTAAGACAAATTTAAATGAAATAATATTATGTTGAATAATGTAGTTTACAGTAACCTTCATCTATATTTTGCAAGAAATAAGAAATAGATGAGAATTTGCCCTCAGAAAATTTTTAACAATGTTCATATGAATTTAAAAAAAAAAAAGTTCCAAAAGGAAACAAGTACCAATAACATACATTTTCCTTTGTAGCACCACTTGAAGCTAAACCTTGGCATTAGTACATTATAATTTCAGCGAAGAAAAATTATAAGTGCTAGTTACCTGGCACTTTTAAAGCATATATAAATTCACTGTAGATCTACAGAAAAAGTTATTTAAACATTCATAGTGCCAGTATACTAAGAAAAAAATCATTAAGTAGATCAAAGCTTGTCTTTAAAATAAACCCTCAAGATTATAGTACATTAGGCAAGTGCTTTTTCCAAAAATCATCAAGGTTAGAAGGTTCAAGAAGGGAAAACATGACTGTCTACAAATTTTAGATCTCATTTATGAGAGCAAAATGAAATATTACAACTATCAGTATACAATCATATACATGTAGCAGCATAGATAAAGTTTAACCTCATTTAACTGTAATAAATTGTTAAGCAGGTAAGAACAAAGATTTGGCCCAGATTTTTCAACATAGCTGTAAGAATTTAGACCACAAAAGAATAAGGTGATTTTATGTATGAATATTTACTGAAGATTTTAATTGTGCCACAGATTTAATGATGAAACTACTGATGCTAATAGAGAATTTTGCTCCTTTGAGGGGAGGTCCATGTTGGATATTAGAAAACATTTATTTACAGAGAAGGTGGTCAAACACTAGAACAGACTTCCTAGCAAGTGGTCAGTGCTCCAACCTCATCAGTGTACATGAAATTACTATTTACTTGGACAATACTCTAATAATATGGTTTAACCTTTTGTCAGCCCTGAAGTCATCAGGCTGAATAATTCTTTGCAGGACCCTTTCAACTGAAATATTCTATTCAATTCTATTCTAAATATTTTAAATATGCCACCATAAGGAAATTTTAACTTTCTGCAGCCTAGTGCTGTAATTCCTTTAGTTTTGACAGGAGAAAGAAATAGATTTTTCTTCTTCAGCATAAAAAAGTCAAGGGTATAAAATGACTGCATTTTATTTTTGCCGTGCTATTTTTGTTTTTTTGCAGTGCTAATTATTTAAATTGCATATACAGGAGAAAGGGAAGGAGTGACTGTTAATCAAAGTTCTCAACATATTCTGAAAGATAAAGCTACTACAATAATCTTAAAGTTATTGATACCTCTCTCCGTCGAGAAGCCCAACAGGTTTGTTTGATTTTCCACACGACAGCAGCTACCAGCAGTAACGATAAGAAACAACTGCAATTACAAAAGAAAAAAAAAAGAATTGTAACTTGTGAAAAGCTTATGTTTTTAGAGTATCAAAGGTAATGAAAAGGCATTCTAGCATGGGAAAATAAACCCCAAAAATTGGGGAAACTAAACTCTACCAGAATTACAAAGAGTCAACCATCCACGTTCAAAGTCAAAGCAAATGATGCACATCACATGCTCTGCTTTTCTCCTGGAACTGTTTCCATTAGCATGGGATAAGCTCCAGTACAACTTTCCACACACTCACAACAGTCTGAACAAATATGCACTGCATGTTCCATGTTTAGTAGATGAAAAAAGAGGACGAAGTATAGAAAAAAATTTATAGCAATTTATATTTCTTTCACTTTGTAAATTCTGAGTAATTTCCTGGGATGCAGGAAGGGCAACTACACAAGGAGTTTAATTAGTTGAGGAGCTGGGTTTGCACATGGACAATAGGCCTGTGTTATCTTATTGAGTATTTCCATGAGTAATTGCCCAAGGAAAACATCTCCAAGGACATCACCACATTACAGTTCCAAAGACACAACAGAAGAAGAAAAAAAAAGACAATTAAACACCTGCAGTGCAGAATCAGAGCATACACCTTCTCTCTTGCTTCAGTATCTTTGTATTGTAACATTTAATCCATGAAGTATTTTAGTAGAAAGATCATCGAACTCAACCTCTTTTAATGAGTTTCTGGATATTGAAAAAAGGCTTCTAAAGCTGGCACTTGTAATTACTCAGAAGATCTTTCAAGTTTTTAGACAGTTTTTTTTTTTCTAATATAAGTATCTGGATTTACTAATTGTGTGAAGAACTTTCACACTATGTTAGCTCTACTACTGTATCAAGTGGTTTCAACTAATCTAATACTAACTATTGAATTAACTACTAGACATCTACAATTTTTCTTTTCTGCCAAAAAGCTTCAAGATATATTCTTTAATATAGGAAATACCAAGATTTCTGGAAGTAGTATAGTTCAGAGGAGTACTGTGCATAAGTGCAAAGTAACACCAATGTCTTCCTTTAAATGCAAGTACAAGTGATTGTAAATTTATATTTGGTTGCCTATAGAAGAGCAGAACTAAAAAAACCCACTGACCACCTGAATTAATTCAGTTCTGCAGCAACATCCTTTAAGGTTTTTAAGTCAAGAAGGAACTATTAATAGTATTTCCCAGAAATGTTCCCCCTCCTCTACACTGCACTGTCCAGGTGGTACCTGCAACCAGCCTGACTTTAGGGCAGCATCAGGGTACTGATGTGCTGCTAGAGATTGGCATACTGTGCATGAAGTAAGGGAAAGCCATCTCACTCTTCTCCTCCTCTACAGTCCTTCCAAAATCCACTAAATTACGGAAACAACAGCAACTCTGTTTGCAATTTTTAACTCAGTGCTCCTGGAATTTAGAAAAGGTTAATACATGCAAGGGAGCTGGACACAAGAAACTAAGAGAGAGCCTTGCACTGTGTGACTGATCTATTATGACCAGGAAGAGAATCTCTACCCTTAGAAAATTATCTCCTTCACATTTATTAATTTCTTGAACAGTTCTCTTAAGTTAGTAGAATAAAAAAAATATTCAGAGTTCTGGCTGAAAGACTTCAGACAAATGGATTCTGTGCTCTGTACGTCAGTGGAGTGGGTCACACTGAATTTTCTTCTCATCAGTCAAAACATCAATTACTTATTTTATACATAATTACTTATTTTAGCAAAGCTAAAATCAGAAATTAGTGTCTTAAAGACGCACCCATAAGATACTATAAACCACTGGAAGTTACAGCATTTATAATGTGACTTTTGTATAATCTTTTCTTGGCAAGTAAATATTATATTTTCTTTCCTCTTTTTTTTTTTTTTTTTTAAGGGAGTGGTTTTTTAGAGGGTGAATCAAAATTCATGCTAAAGAATGAATGAAGAAAGAGATGGAAAATAGATTTTGTGAAATTAACCTAGTTCCAGACTGTGGTGAGATAACATCCTTGCTTTATGTAGGGCAATAAAAATTAAAGCTGACTGCAAAGGATCTCACAATGTAGAGTGACTTAGCAATAAAATAAGAGAATGAAATTCAGTGACAATGAACTGAAGGCAATGTGCACAAGAAAAAAAAAACAAACCACAACTAGCTACAAATACACAATGATAGGTTCTAAATTAGCAATTACCACTCAAGAAAATGATCATGAAGTCATTGCAGATAGTTCTTTGAACATATCAACTGAATGTTTAGTAGCAGTCAAAACAGAAAATAGGATGTTGAAAGAGATTAGAAAAGGAATAAAAAACAAACCAGAAAGCATTGGGATGTCAGTGCATAAATCTAGAGTGTGCCTGTACCTTGAAGCAACCAGCATCTTATCTCTAAAAATTTAAGCTGAATGTAAAAGGTGTAAAAGAAAGCAGTCAGCTTGGCCAGGGGAATGAAATAGTAGAAGAAATAAGTTCTCTTTGGCTTTGAAACAATAGGTATTTGAAGGGAGCCATGATAAAGACATTAACATCACAAGCAAAAAATGTAAAAAACCATCAGGACAGGTGTAAGTGGATGCTCTCCAGTCCCCCATTATACTTCTTAACTCCTCCTTATGACAGAGATATAAAAACAGAAAGTGCAGTGCAAATTAAATGAATTGAAAATTGGCTATCAGGCAGATAAAAAAGAAACTGTCAGCAGGGGACCAACATCAGTAAAGGGAACTTCTAGATGGGTTACAAAGTTCCCATCAGATCCACTCAGTTTTGATGGGACAAATATATAATAGCTGAGCGATCTATGCATGACACAAAGACAAAAGTGGTTAATAATGGTTAATGGCACAGAGGTTAAAGAAATTGTATAATGGTCAATTTTTAGATTTTTTTTTTATACACAATCATTGCTAAGTTGTATTTATGAGAACAAGCAAGTCAGACATCATTTACATTGCAAAGAATTTCTTTTTGCCTTGGAATGAAGCAGTTCCCAAACCAGTTTAGAGACCAGTGTGAATGACAATTCAGTATGAATTACTGCTGCGGTGCTGAAACAAAAAGGGTTAAAACAACCTTAAATACTCAGGTGCACAGTAGTAAGCAGCACTTGAGAGATAAATTTATCACCCTACAAGGTTCTGCCAAAACAGATTCTATCAGACTTGTTCTTAAAGCTCTGCCATTGGCATTTTGTGAAAGGAGATTGGAAAACATGGAGAGAATACAGAGAAAAATCACAAAAAGTACTCAAAATCTGGACAAATCTTTTGCTGACAGTGACTTTACAAATAAATCATTTCACTTTTGGAAAAGACCAAGTGGCAACTTGCCTGCAGTTAATCGACATGATCACAGATTATGTGCACCATCTCTGACTCTCCAGTTGAGACTGAGTGACATCCAAATCAACAGACATTTGGATAAATGCCTTTGCAAAGCACATGGGTTATGAAATGCTAACCCCCAGTACAGAGTGAATGACTTTCTGTATTTATCAATGTAAGTCCTCCCAATAAGACAATTGCCATACCAAGACACTCTTAAAACCACAGCAGCTCAAGCATTATCAAGATTTTGTGCTCTCCAGAGCAAAGAAAAAGTGCCAGAAGACAAGGATACAGCTTTGCACAGTTTCGCCTTCAAACCACGTGGAACAAAACAGGAGGAAACACTAAAAAGCATGCTTGAAAATGAGCAACCCATCACCAGAGCCCTGGATTACAGCTTGGTTGAAAGTTACTGTCCTAGCATGATTTTGGAGACAATAAACAATTGGAGAACCAATGAACTGCAGAGGAAGAAGCCTTGAACACAGTTTGTGTCCAGCACAGCAGAGGAAAGTGGCCAAGGAAAGGCTGCAAAAGAACACCAGGGCTAGCAGGGAGGTCTGGGCTATGCAGATGCTCTGCCCAGAAGGGCTCTGGGTAATATGAAAACAGAAATAGTGATTTAATAGAACAAAGAGAAGGGAAATTGCAAGGAACAATTACTGCTTGCATAACTATTTTTGCAAGCTACAGAGCAAATTTTTGACTTCCAGAGGTCACATTTAGGCATATTTAGTGCAGACCTGGCTGAGGAAACTAAAGTGTTTTCCATAACTCAGAAATTAGTTTCTCTGCACTTCTTTAGGCGGCAAACTAAAAAGTGTTAGGGGAATTAGTGGATGTGTTGCTGCTTGGTCTGGGCAAACTGAAATAAAATGTGTAGATATCCTTAAAGAAATTTTAATTGCATGGATAAATAGAGGGGGAAATCTGTGAAATGTAATGATCAGCATGTTTAGACCAGATGAATTAATGACACATTTGTGCCTTAAGCTCTATGAATGCATAATAAGTAAACTACAGAATTCCTTTTTTTATTATGTATTAATGCCTATAAATTACATATTGTATCAAAGTAATACTTTAGTTAAAGTGAAATAATTTACTTATTTTTGCCGGGATGTAACAGGAACTAAGCATAAATATTTTAAGAATCAATACTGTAAATGGAAGGTAAACAAACCAAAACAAAATGTGCCATTCTTTGTTATTTCTTTTTTCATTCTCTAATTGTTTAACATACAAAGAGAATAATTGCTGTTTTTATGATTTTAATCAAGACAGTAATTTGCACAATAATTCAAATAAATTTCCACAAACCAATGAAAGCAAACACTTTTACAGAACTTTAACTTTCATCTAGTATACTTTTAAATCTACTAAAATGAAAAATTATGTGAGATCGTACTTTGAGCATCCATCACATTTACTCTTCTTACAGGACAAGGTAATGCAGCAGCCCACAGCTGAGCGTGGGGCAGCATCCCTGGTTGGGCCCACCCTGGGAGCAGCACAGCTGGGCCAGCACAGGGAGTCAAGGCTGCTCTGCCAGCTGCCATCATCCTGTCCCCATGCTCCAAGGTGTGACAGACACATCCTTGTGTCCCAAGGGGAACTCCTGCAGGGCTGGCTTAGTGTGGATCTGGAACGGGCTTTTGAACCAAGCCCTGAGTGCCCCTGTGGAGCAGCCCTGGAGCTCAATTAGAAGGTGTGCAATGTTCACTCCAGACCCAAGGGGCTGTCAGCCCATGGAACTAAACCAGAGCTAGTTCCAAGACAAAAAAAAAAAAATCATTCAGTGTGGATGTCAGGTCCTCAGCACCATCTTGCCCAAGTGATGACCTCTTTGTTCACACTGCTCACCAACAGAGAGAGAAGCTCCCAAAATTCCTTTCACCAAGTTTGTTAGAGGCATAGCAAACTCATTTACTGGCCACATATATATATTTGCACATACTTTAAAGTCTTCTCCCAAGTCTTTTTGAACATAGGACTTGGGCCATCAAGACAATTATTACTCAATCACCGGAGTCTTGCTGAGCTGAGACAGTAATTAAACATTCTTCTGTATCCATCAACCGCCTGCCTGTTGATTTCTCTTTGACAAGGACACAAAAATGTACAGTTCCCCAGTTAGCAATCTAAAGAGTGACCCCACACTCTATTGTTTCTCTTCTAGTACTAACATGAATACAATTTAACACATTCAGTAAAACAAAGTGATGGCAAAGAAACTTTTTAATGCAGATATATGCAAAGAACACAAGTCTCATACCTAAGTTAATATTTTCAAGGTAGTACTGCAAAAGTTTCCCAACAGATCACATTAACTGTTTTTCTAAGAACCGCTTTCCCAACACATTATTTACTATCTTTTTATTGGTAAATAGAGCCCATTTTAATTGATATTTTATAAAGCAAGCACAATTCTAAAATAAAAATAATTGAACAATTATTTTTCTAACACTGTGACTTCAAATAGCAATTATTGTCACAGCAATTGATTTCTTTCATTGTACTTGACAAGAACATTGTGTTTATGATTATGATGTGCTGGGTTCAGCCATCCTTGTGTTAACTGGTATACACATGACAAGCAGCTCCAAAGATTTCAACAGGATTATCTGAAGCACAAAGCATTGTAAACATAATATTAGAAGTCTGATGTGTATGACAGCAGTATATTTTTTAATGATTAATTAAATTGCTATGAATCAGAAAGTTTTATAAACATCATTATAAGTAGAACTATTTCAGTGATTAGCAATTTAAAATGATTCTGGGAATTAAGTGTTACAATTCCAAATTAAATTGTATAACGATTAAGGGAAAAGTAGTCTTGGCTAGCAAGGAAGTAGGATATGCAAATTGCAGTTCATAGTAGCACAATGTGTGGGGTCAGGGAAATGAACCCTGGCTGTGGAGCCAAGACATTTCAGCCAGGAGTGCTGAATTCCTGCTCAGGGAGAGGCACAGCCAGTGAAAGGCATTGCCAACAAAGCCAGCATCCCCATCCAGGTGATTCAGGAATGTCCTTTTCCTATTCCTGCTTGTCATGACAACACCACCAGCAGCTCCATGCACTGCCTCCCATTTTCTGGAACGCTCCATTTTCTTGGCTCCATTGATAAGCCAAGAGCTGCAATCTTTCCCTCTTCAGGTACAAAATGTCATTGTTGCACAGCCTTAAATATGACAGGGCTTTTTCCATATTCCATTATTTTCCCCCACAGCTTCTTTTTGAATTAAAGGAACCCAAGGAAAATGTGAACCCTGTAA
The DNA here is from genome assembly GCF_012460135.2 of Molothrus ater. Classification (NCBI taxonomy): domain Eukaryota; kingdom Metazoa; phylum Chordata; class Aves; order Passeriformes; family Icteridae; genus Molothrus; species Molothrus ater. The sequence continues at coordinate 28,562,785 of NC_050485.2, read as the reverse complement.
TCCAAAAGCCACACAGGGTTCAGGCACTGAGTTCTTGCTTTCCAAACTGCAAAGTTAAAGAAATGCCTGAATATAGGTAAAGTATCTACGATGGTATTTAAAACTCAAAGTATTACCAAAAATCATTTAAATGCAAATTTGTATTTATTTGTGTCTCAAATGGAATTCACACAAGTTAAGCAACAAGTTTCAAGTTCATTTGAAACTAATTACACGGATAATTCTTCTTATCCAGATGACTGATTAAAATGTTATTTTTTGATGCAGTCCTGAAAATCCATATATCCCCAGAAATAATTCTTGCATAAAGTGATTCATGAAAGTCACATAACTTCCCTTAAAATTCTCTTCTCACACATTCACAACTACCAAATTTATACAAAACAGATTAAGAGTTAACAAGAAATATATATCTGCCTTCTGATCTGGTCCTTCCAGACTCAACACTGTATTTGGAAAGAATGCATGGAAAAGAATATCCACATGAAATTTGTTTTACTTTGTCATGGTTAAAACCATGATACTACCAAAAGAATGCTGTAAGTCTCCAGAGCAGCACATTAAAAATTACTATTAGAAATATCGTGAAAATAATTTTCAGTCAGAAGAGCAAAATTAAGTAAAATGACAAACTAAGACTTCAATAATGGTATAAATAAAGCTTCACAATTTAAGCTCTGAATACATAATGGGAAACAGGGAGATTGAACTATCAATGGTGTCGACTGCATTTTATATTAGTTAAATTTTAAAGTAAGCAGTAGCAATGAAATATAAATATAATATGTATTAATTTATTAGTCAGAATAGCTGCTATTTTTTGTGCTAAATAATTTATTAATATATATTCAATACAGAAGACCAAATTAATCCTTCTTCTCCCAAGGCATAAACTCCTATAACAGTTTAAAATCATCTCTGACAACTGCCTTTGCAAAGCCTGGGTTCATTGGTCTTTCCTGTGCAATGAAACATCAAAACTCTTCTTGAAAGTAAAGAAGAAAGAAATGTTTGAACAGGGAATTTGTAATTAGCAGAAGAATTATTATGAAAAAAAGTATTGGCTTTTTTCATTATGTCCATGTGCCACACTGTTATAGACGATGGAGGGGAGCATTAAATAACTTTATTCAATAAAATAATTATTAAAAATAACTACAAAAGACGTACACATACATTTTTTAGATTTCTATTTTCCTACATACATAATTCATGCATACATCCACAAGGCTGTGGGTTTCTGTTAAATATACCACAAGCTGCTATAGTGAAGTATGAATGAATGATCAATCACACGAACAGCCTTTATATTCAACTTAAAAGGGAAAATGCATGCAGTGTACACCAAGATGCTATTGAGAGATCAACATTCCCATTTAATCTGCCAATCCAATATCAGATTAAAGTGAACCATGTAAAAGGACTCTGAAATATATTACATAATAAAGCTCTAGATGTGAACCTTTTACCTTTTACCCTCCATAGTTCTTCCTTTCACCTCTTTGAGGCAACAAATAAAAAAGATTTACAATCAAAACTACTTGATCTCGTGTAAAATGAAATTAATCTCCACTGAATAAATAGAATATCACACCCATGAAGCGTGATTATGTTTCTTTAGTTATGGAAAATACTTTAATATGTCATATAATTTTATGTGTTTGCCCTTCTTGGGTGAAATAGTCCATATTTCTCTCAATAAGTGATGTTGCATGTAAAAAAAAAGTATAAAAATTATATATATTTGTCCACTGAAATTCTGTACAAATTATGAAATACAGAATTTAGTATTTTCTGCAGTAGCTTTCCAGAATAATTAGAAATTGAATATAGTGCTTCTATTACAAAATAGTTGTGCTTTTACTTCTGCTTTTTTGCAATGGTCTTCTGATTTATGCTAATTTAGGATTTAAAATTAAAGGGTGGGGAAGGGTGGGGGGGAGAGACCGAGAGAAAGAGTCATTTTTTCTAATCACTGTCAGCTAGTGAATTTTGGGAAGAGTGCTAAATTTCAGCCTCCCAAAACAAGAGATCCACATTATTTCAAGAATTTTTTTCAATACTTTTTCAATATTTTCACCCATTGTTATTTTTCACTGCTCTCTCTAGTACAGCTATTATTCTCCAATAATACATCACAGAAATATAAAATATGCTTAGAAAGGCACCACACCATGTCAGCATTGTTTAGCATGATGGACTGAAATATAATGAAGGAGTTTAACACAGTCCAAACAACTTTTCCCTTCCATCTGTAATCTTTCCAATACTTTTTCAAAAGAGGCAAATACGCTAAAATGAGTAGGTGTAAAAAAGTAATAACTTTCCTTATTAAAAGTCCTGTTAAAATTAAATTTTCCTGAGAACAGAGCAAGGATTTTTAAATTTCCAGGCCAAAGAAGCATCAGTCAAGAAGAACACTAAAAATTCTGCAAATGTACTGGATAAAGAATAAAAACCCCTGATTACCCTCGACCTGATATTAGAATTTCAGCTAGTAAAGACTGTAAACATATTAGGAAAGAAATATCATTTTCCAAGTGGTGAATGTTTCCCTAAAATATCACCAAAAAATTATCGAAAACATAGAAAACCAACTATGATATAGAACATCATTGGGCCATATATGAAGATTAAATTCAGATCAAAAAATTCAGATTAAAAAATTTAAATAGATTATATAACTAGTTTAGTTTTTACTGTGTGATTCTTAGTGTGGCTTTTGGAGTTCACAGAAAAATTTCCATAATTTTGCTTCTTATTGACAAAGCATAGTCATCCCTACCTTGGATTCCAACAGATAATTTAGAAAGACCACAAAATCTCCCCCACAAAATACTTAATTTAGTACCAAGAAACTTTACTAGAATATTTGCATTAATATTCCAATATAGAAGATTAATTCCTTTGATTTAAGATGTCTCTTCTAAAAAGGAATAATCAGATTTAATATTTTTGGACGTATGAAATTCACAGCATAGCACGCGGTCTAGCACTGTCTTTTCTCTCTCTCTGTGATTTATTTCAGCTGAGAACAGGGACCTGGAATATTTCTGCCCTGCCATCAGGAGATTGCTCATTTCTTGGCTGTCACTCAGTGCCCAGCCCATCACACCGCCCGCCTGCAGAGACAGACGGGCACGGGGCTTGACAAAGCTGCTTGTCACCCGCTGTAATGGACAATGACACCACTGCCTGAAGGAAAACACTAATGCTTCTACTTCCTTTAGTTCTTGTTATTGTTTCCCTTCATCAGCTTTCACCCCACTTCACCGTATTCCTCACATCTGGGAGCAAACTCCTGAAGTTAACTTTGCAACTGGTACATGTCATAAGAAGACTGAATTCCTTCTCTTTGGAATTAAAATGACAAAAGCAAAATTTCAAGTCCATTTATCACAGATGAAAACCTGCTTTAGTTCTTTTGCTTAAAGTACAGTGGACTGGAGTTTCATAAAAGAATGACCAGGAAGGATTAAGCACTCTGGAAGAAAAATTGCTGTGAGCCTTGATGCTGTTGAAATCTAAGAAAAAACCTGACTAACTGGATTTAAGAAAATACATCAGAAAATGTAGGGAATCAAAACATAAACGCAGTATGAACCATCTGTGATGCTTCTTAGGATACAAAATCCAATGCAGCTCTAGAAAGAAACATCCCTGAAAGGAGAAAATGCCAGAGCTTCAGGAGGCACAATGAACACCTCTCACTGTATTTGCTACATAAAGGAAGAGAGACTTCCAAACTTAACTGCACTGACTTTAAGGAAGGAGAAGGCCATACCTGTTTTATACACAGGCACATAGGCCATCTTCAGATATCTGAGCCACTAATTCGTGTTTTGAGGAACAGTGTCTGTTGAAATCGAAATATGGTGAGCACTCACACACACTTCCAAATGACTCAAAGGACAAACAGAAAGATGAAAACCAGGAAGAAAATAATGGAAAACAGTTCTGTTCACTGATAGATTAAGTGACTCATCCCTTGTTTTGAAGAGCAACTGATCCGGTGGCACTGGGGAATCTCCTTTGCCTGCAGGCCAATAACAAGTGGCTGCTTTCTCTGGAAATATGAACACACCAAATAACTCAAAAGTGATGACAAAGTTTCTGTGCGATTCAGAGAGCAGAAGACACAAAGCTACATTCAACAATTCAAACCAAATATTTAAAGAAAGGAAACCCAACTCAAATTGCCCACCACAGTACAGATGTGCTTTTCCCAGTGGAAGTCAAACAGCTCTGTGCTTCTAAGTGAGGTGAAAACTTTTAATGCAGCACTAATAAAAATCAATTTTATTCTAGCCTCAAAAGTAAAATCCATTTTACTATGATAACTTGATTTTCATATTATTATAAAATATTCTAATTTGGGTTTATAAGAGCTCTGGATTTTCTGAGATCCCAGCCACGATGGATGTGATCTGATCCCAACACACTGGTTTTTGTCTTTCTCACAGAGATCAATATTAGATCTGATAAAGATAAGTACTCCAAAATAAAGAATAGCATTAATTTCCCATCCTTCATTCTAATAGGAACAAAACATGAAGGCAGGGTACAGATCAAAGGATGCTGGTAAAGAGCAGGAGTTCTCCCATTGCAAACTCACCCCCAGGGTGATGGATTCATCCACTGCAGCTCCCAGGAGCTCTGACACTGCTGAAATGCAGTCAACCCCTCCCACTGCAGGCAGCACACAGTCCTACATGTGGACTTAATAAATCTGGTTCTTCAGCATCTGCTGCAATTCCTCTTGTAGCTCATGCTCATCTTTACCAAAATACCCATCCTCTCCTTCTGCAATAAGCACTGGGTACATTTTGAATATTGTTTTCTCTCATGCAGCTCACAGAAAGATTTAATAGAAGGCATGCACCCCTGATCCTAAATGACTGTATTTTTTCACGGAATTTCTTAAAGCACACACAAAAGAAGCATTTTTAAATCAAAGAGTCCATATTGTTTAATATTGCTCTACTTAATAAAACCTGGAGATTCTGTAATTTATGACAGTAAGGAGGTATGTTGGAAAAGTGACTAAAATATTCTATTCAGTCAATCAGCTTCACCCAAAGTAGCAGAGACAAGTAATAGTTCTGGGAGCTCAGAGAACATGCCTGATGAGTTAGTAGTTGGTACAATGCATTTGAAAAAGGCTTTAAAAACATAGTTCTGGCACTTGCTTATCATTTCCTATCACGATTATATTAACAGCTAACCTTTGTCATCTGCACCAATTTCATGCTTGCCTGGCTTTTGATTATGAGATTTAACCACATTTCTTACCAGAACTTATGCTTCAGATTCTTAATACAAATAATTATCTGGGAATTGCTTGAGTACTGTTATAAATTCTGTTACACTGTTATAATTTTATTTAAAAGCAGGTATAAAAATCAAGTGTTTCTTAGCTCTCCAATCAGGATTTACTCAAATCAAAGATAATAAAAACAAAAAATTATTGAACAATCAATATACATGGTTGTTAGATGTGATCTAAAGAAGTAAATAATGTTTTCATAAAATAAAGCTACTTATGAAATGTCTGAAATGTCCTAGCACCGATTTAGCTAAATCCATATATTCATGTAAGACTTGTTAACACTGCAAATTTCTTTATCCCTTAGAATTTCAAATAAAGTGCCATACTTTAGGATATCATGGGTTTTAGTGGTCCAGGTAATACAGAAATATACTTTCTTTAACTGTGCATACTGTATTTCTTAGTGTAAGAAAGATCATTCACATTCGCTGCCTGTGAAATTTTCCCGTGGGATCTGTACTTCTTAGAGAAGGTGGAAAGAAAAGAAGTCGCAGATTTCTCAATTTGTGTGATGGCTAAAAGTCTTCAAGGCACTCAGAACAGCAACACAGATGCCACACACTCTATAAGGCAGTTTGGAATCTGTAACTACTCATATTGCCTTTTTATTCTTAGAGAAAAGGTCACTGAACCAATAGCTACAACAAAATATTCCAGCAAAAAAAGAATGAAATTAAATAGGGTGGAGGTTTTTAACAATGCATATCATGGTCTGAAGCACTACAGTTTCAAGAATATTCTGCTTATTTTTTTCAATATAACTTCTATTTATCTATATCTTATCCTAGACTGTTTTTGTTCTAGGATATACAATATCGGTATCTTGGTAGATCAAGCATTAATTTCATCAAAATCATATATTTTGTGCTTTATTATGTATAGTTTTAAATAAATTCCTAACACAACAATGTTTTTAAAACAGTTCATCTTGATACAACAGGACAGTTCTAAAAATGCCTGTTTTGATGCAGTAAAATGTTCATTTCATCTCTCAGTCTGGAACAAAAAACCTACAAAGGAACAGTTTTAAACTATACTTTTGCCTGGCTGTTGAATAGCAGTTATTGTAGAATGGGGCTATTTGCTGCTCTGGCCAGGCAGGGTGAACAGCATTTTGTCACAACCTCAGAAACAGGAATATAATACTGGATGGGAGAAATGCAAAGGCAGGTTTACCAAAGCATGTTGAAGTATGTTTTGTTATCAAGTACATTCAAGTTGTCTTTAAACACTATTATTTTCTCTATCAACAATCTTAGTAAACATGGCCTGGGTTATTATTATTGCTACCACCATGATTTGCCACAGTCACAATACACCTAATTCCCATTCAGCAAACAAAACCAAACCCCACAAACAAACAAACTCAAACCTACACAAGACAAAAAACAAACAAACCCTTATTAAAATGATTCTTTTAGGCTGCAAACTGTTGACATCCTACCTGTGCATTTACCCAGAACAAGCTGGATGAGACAGACCATCACACTTGGAGAGACAATTCCATGTACCCATAGAGATGGCTGCACCACCACAGAGCTTTAAGTTCACCTTTCCTAAGGCTGCACCAGGGCAGAGAGCACCAACAAACTGCTCTTAGTTAACCTCTGCTATTTGTCACAGGATCCCTCTTGTCTGTTGTACTTGGACAGACTTTGCTTTCTTTCGCATGGGTTTGTAATCTAAACGTTTGCATAATCATCATAAGTTTTAGAGCTTGCTGTCTCCCCATGAAAAAAAGAGAATAAAACCCCAAAACACACACACACACACACACACACACACACACACACATAAAAAAAAAAAAAAAACAACCAAAAACCAAATACCAAAACACCACTAGGCTGACCTTTAGGAAATTAGCATTTTATTGCTCTGTTTGTGGTGAAAGAGGAGAAATGGGATATTTTATATCACCTACTAAACTCCTCCCCATTAGCCAAAGCCCTAGGTATAGAAAACTTCAGGCTCTGTTCATTTCTCTGCCCTTTTTGGCAACAGAAATAAACAGAATTTGAACCATTCACAGTTTTCAAGAGTCTGATTCTTTAGGTACAGTTCCTCAGAGCACAGTGATTAAAGTCAACAGAGAAGCCAAACTGTGAACTTGTGAAATAAAGTTATGGCCTAAAAATACAGAAATTCTGATGAACAGACATGTCTGTCACTGTTCATATTTTGTGTACACTTCATGGTTATTGGGAAATATCTTCACAGCAAGATTTCAAAGCACTGTAACTAATCTGTGTATATTCAAGTTTGTGACATTTTATAAGATAGCTGAACATTTAAGAAGCCTTTCAGCAGAGTTTTGTTCACATTCTAGAATAGTTGTTCATTTGCAGTTGCAGCCCATCCCTGCATTGCTGCCATAACCAAATCTCAGGCATCAGCTTCACAATCAATCTCTGACACATGAAAGCATTAGTAGTGACATGCCGTGTTTTGTTAAAAATAACAAGCTATTGAATAGAGCCATCTTTTTAAATAATTCCATAAAAGTCTTTTAAGAAAAATGACACACATGAATTCGAGTTTAGCTGGCTTTTCTTAATCACTGTAATACATGGTACAAACCCAGCTAATCTTCATGAGGTGTGAGGACTGTACCACTGAATATGAAATACACAATTATATAATGCAAGATTCCAGCAGCTGCCTGGTGCAAATTAGGGACCACAGTTTGATGGCCTCATTTCAGGCATTTCTCAAGATTCAGAAGCTGGTTAAGATACTGGTTTGATGGTAAAGAGTCATCAGGATTTCAGTCAGAAGACAAAAAGAGCAATTTACCTGAAGAAGGTGACAAAGAACTGCACCAGATCCATGATAGTATTATGCTGTGAGAAGGCAATCTGCAAATAAAACAGAAGTAAATTACAACATTTTCAGACTCAACAGCTCTTTTTAGGCGAGGGCTTTATGGCTCCATGAATTATTACTTTCAAGTGTAATTTCACTCTAGTCTGCACACACCTGCATTTATGATAAAGTGAGATGAGCAACTAATTCCCATATCCTTGCTGGTATCAAAACACAAATGATGGAATATAATACTTTTACTGAAGCAAACTTAATAGAAATATCCACTTACTATGAAGAATAAAAATATTAGGAAAAATATTAGGAAATCATATTGTTATTAATTGTCTTGTTTATAGTCAACTGTTTTAACCAACACCATCTTCCATTTTAATAAAAACACTGAAACAAGGTTTTAGAGAAGACAAAAAACATATAGAGCTTAAAATTAATGCATTTAAAATATCTTAATTGTATAATATTAAAATTAATGCATATGTTAATTTAATTTTTATAATAGATAAATCCAGTGCATAATAAAACAGTTTCAAAGCATATTACTTGAAAGACAAAGTAATAAATATTCTTTTGGGCTACATTTTTATAGCCTCACCACAACATGCATTAGTTCAGCTCCTTGCTGTAATTTTTGTGAATATTTAAGAATTATCTCTAAGACAGCATAGAGACACTCACACTTGCATGCAATACAGGCTATAATTATTTTTTTAAGTAATTTTTGCTAATGTTAAGAACAGTATTTAATATTTATGTTATATCTACAAATATCCATAAGTCCCTGTCTTGCTCAGTTTTTCAGTCTATATTTATCAAACTAAAGATACAGAGAACCTTATACTTTGAATTGTACAAAGTGTTTATCTAACTATATTTACACTCTTTTCAAGTAATTGTTGGGTTTAGAAACCCTGGTGCATTTAAGATCTGATCTTGACTAGTAATTACACCAAATTACTCTGAATCCCTTTCATAGCTTATTTGTGAACTTTTGAAATTATAATTCATGATACTGAAGAATTTACATTTTTAAAATTTATTTTATTTGATTTTTATTTTAGACCAAAGCTAGAATGCAAATTTTGGTAGTAATAGTGTTACTGTGCCTTGTGCCAGCCAAACACAGCTGAACAGATCAATTACCTAAAAGATAATATCTGAGAAAAGACCAGAAGACTTCTTTGGCCCAGCATAAAGTGCATCCCAAGCATAAACTATTGTTTAAGTACACCTTGAACAAAATGAAAGCTTTCCAAATTATTTTTTTTTAATTTTAAATACTGCTTGGATTTACTTCAAATTCTATTTAGCACTGAAATTCACTCCTGGTGTTTTCATTATGTTTTTTACAAGTACCATACTTTAGGTGATGAACTAGCACAAGGAGAAAAAAACATGCCAGTTTTGATAGAGTTCACCTTTTGTGACCTGTTGAAATGCTCTTTGTTGAAGGAGCATTTTGATTTTGCATTACTGCAATTATTTTCATTCAAGGTGTCAGAATTTCTTAATGGCCCCTGTGAGTCTAGAAACAACTCCAGTCTGCAATCAAACCCTGCAATTTGATCACAATCATACAAGGAAAGTTTCATCTTAAACTTTTTTAAGAAACTATAGTGCCTCTATTTCTCTTTTCCAACACACAACAAAAATGAAGTAAGCAGATTTACAACATTTCAATGATTTTATATCATTAGCAATTGTTAAATGATTTGCACAGTACAAAGCTCAGGGATATAAAGCTTTTGCACAAGAATGGACACAAAAGGAATTTCCAACTTCTATTAATCTAATCATCTACTCAAGATAAGTGCAAGGGTCTACTGCTGGGGTCCATGTTTGCAAATTTATGGAAGAACTTCTGCCTGTGGGACTTGCTTGCTTGGTTGTATGGGATTTTTCTAAATGTACTCATACTTAAAAGCAGAAACACAGTTAGATAGAAAGTTTCATCCCAAAAGTAATTTTCAATTTTAACCAAACATTTTCTAATAATTACACTGAAATTCATGTTTAAAAGATGAACTACAGTATTTTCTGAACAGTATCATGCATCTTTGACTAATTTCAACACAGAATATTAACAAAAAGAATACATATTTTAATTATAAGGAGACCACAAAGACGCAAGTAAATGTCATGAACCTAGGACTGATACAAAGAACCATAATACAATTAAAAGGATTTATTTCCTTTGGGGTTTTATATAGATATGAATGCAATTGTCTTTTTGCTTGTGCCTATATAGATAAGGGACAAGAAAAGTTCTTTCAACCCAAGGTTTTCACTTTGGACTTAAGGATACTGGAGCCAAATATCTCCTTTGTTAATTTGTATCATACCTTAATAGTTTTCAGTTTCCCCAAAACATCTAAAATCTTTGTGGATCTTACAAACATTACCTTTTATAAATAAGGAAGAAGAGAAATATCCTTTCAATCATCTCCTGTGGAACAGAACCAAGTGCTGGTGGAACATATTTTTTAATAGTAAAGGATACCTTTGATGAGTTATTGCTATTATTATCATTACTGCTATTGTTGTTGTTGTGAACTGCAATTGTATTCCATCAGATCAAAGCAACACCAATATACTACAGATTAAATGTAGAAAACTGCAACAGAATGAAAAGATTCCAAAGCCAAATGTGGTGCTTATATACATATATATATATACATGTGATCCAGCTCAACATCTTAGGTGATAGAAAAGCCTATGAAGAAAAGGCTGATGAGTGATAAACGAACTGTGGGGATTCTTCCAACAAACAAGACATATCTATCTTTTTCTTCTGCCACATTAAAGTTTGTGAAAAATATGTTTTTTAAAAAGCAAGCAAACAAACTTTTTTAACAATACTGGACAAATTGGAAGACAAGGCATTGTGACTGCTGGAAAATCCTTTTTAGCAATTAAGGATTCAAAAGTGAGATAAGCAGCAGAATATGCCAGAGAGCACCGACACAAGGATGCACTGCAATCAACGTTTCAGGTACTTAACTTTTCATGTTTTGGTTACACACATGATATAGGAAATACACTTTACACTGAATAATGATGGATGGAATAGGTTTGTTGAAAGAGGAACAACTTCTGAACAAAGATTTTTCCGGCCTTCAGAAGTTAATGCCTGCAGGAATGGATTCATTTTTTCCCATTGCTCCAGTTCATCTTTACCTTGACTATCACATCTAGCAGCAATAGAGTCCTACAGAACAATAGGTCAAGATCTGTTCCACGACAAAATGAGACAATCTTGACAGTCTAACTCAGGGAGAACTTTCATATGGAAATAGCTAGAACTTTGTGTTTTAGTTTAAAGATATAGGTGTCAAAAAGCCACCTCCACAATTCTAACACTACCAATTGTGCAAAAGGAAAACTAGGCACTAAATCCAAATTGCATATTTGCAGAAAACAAGAACCTAATCCACAAAATGTTCCATATATTCAAATAATGTACACAAAAAGCAATTATAATCTCTGCTCCATTTCATGACATTAGCCACTAAAGCAAACTCCTATCTGCTCAGGCTCTCAAACCATGAACAAATACTTCCTTTAATACAATTTCTCCATCTTCCTCTGTTAACAAATTAAAAATGAACAAATAAGAGAAACTAAAATAAATACATGGCAAAACTCTGATAGAAGGTCTATTAAACCTTGAAACATAATGCAATAAGGTCAGACATAACCCAAACTAAACTGCCTGCACTGTGTTGATTATGCAGACTTAAACCCTGCAGAATTATTACTTCCTTCAGTATCATGAAAACCATAATTTAATTTCTTCTTGGATAAAACTATTATACCCTCCCACACTGGTGCTAGGTATGTACTGAAGCAGAAGAAATGGATACTGACTGAACATAAAGGCTGACATTTTGGTGTCCAACATCTTTCATACTTCCTTGAGGGATACTTTCTTACCGAGACAACTTCAGACAAAAAATATGAAAGTCAGCTGAGAAAAATTGTGTAGATCGCTACATTTTTGTGTATACACAAAAAAATTTTTAATAAGGAAAATGTAGAAGATCAAACACTGCAATAATATGGAATGAGGATGTTAAAAAATTTAAACATATAAATTCTTACATTTACATGTCACTGTACAAAGTGAAGTTTAGATATCTACTCTGCAGAAACATGACTGCAAAGACCCAAGTATAAACTGTTTTAAAGACATTACAATGTCTTTAAAGTATTACACAATAATTTTGGGGTGGGGAATGGTACTGATGGATATCTTCAAACTCAGTGAATACATGACTACTGAATAACCAGTAGTTACAAATGAAAGGACACTCTGATTTCTTCATTTAAATATAAATACAATTATAAGTACAATTATATACTGGGATATCTTTAGAGAGAGTAAATATGGTTCTGACTCTTCCCATTGGACTTCAGCTATGAAGAGTGGCCTGCCAAAGTGAGAGATGGATGGTAGGAAATTGTCCATTTCCCAATAGAAATATTTAACAGGCAAAACACAAAATTTCTTTTCCCTTGGAAAACAGAAATTCCAAGAAAACATGGTAAGGAAAGGACAAGATTACCAACAAATTACATCTAAATAATTATGTCTAAATAAGAGAAACATTAAACTCTTGCTGGCTAAATGTTTATTCCATATACTGGCTTTCCATTTATTCCATATACTGGCTTTCCTAGAACGCAAGAAATTTTGAAATGTATCTGAATTTTCCCATGTGGAGTATATCTGATCTCATCCCATGCGTGAACCTCATCTAAATTAGTCAGCTAACTTACAATCATCAGCAGAGATAGGAAGGCACTTCATAGGTGACTCTAAAATAGATGTGGAACTCCCATAAATTGGAAGGAATTGCCCTACGGAGCTGCCATTTCTCTCCACTACCAACACTGGGATTCTGTGATTAGTTTAGATTATAGACCTAATGTCAAACTTAGAATAAATAATATTAGGTGAGATAAATTTCTCCCATGGTTTGTAAGTACTCACTGGGTATTTCTGTAAAACAGTGTAATGATAAAATAGGCAAAAGCAATATTTATTGTTGGGATTAAAAGATCTGAGAAGCAATATGAAGCTAAGTGGCTGTTGCAGAATCCTACTTCCTCTTGCTGTGTTAATGCCTGTAAAGAATTCAGTCTGATGTTGACAAACAGTCCTCCCAGATGATAAGATTTAGTGATAAAGAAACTTTCATACTGATAACATAAACAGAAAATGAAAGATAACATAGAAATTCAGACTTCACATCAAGATTTGATAAACAGCTTCCTCAGATTATCTCTGCATTCTGCAGCCCTGTCTCTTATGCTGGCACACATTACATTATCAAAATATACACCCCTTCATTTCTCAAAAAATGTAATAATTACAGGATATTATTTCCACTATTCAGAGTCATCAGAAAGGCTGAAAGACAATCTAGTTTTGTATTCAAGTAAGATGAAAGACACTCCTAAATAAGGTTATAATAGCTGAACTTTTTTCCTACCTAAAAGGCACTTTATCTATTAAATTCAATATGCATATTCCACTTCTTTATTCAATTCTGTGCTTGTGTACACATATGAAGAAAGACATAACCACACAGAAAAACCCAACATTAATAAACTCCAGGAAGTGAAGGAGAGAATGTGGGGGAGGGAACTGTTATTTAACTTACAGTTTTACTCAACATGCAAAGCATTTTCATAATGATTCATATGGACATTATTAAGAAATTGAAATATTGAATATTGAAGTCAATGAAAGAATGGAAGAAAATTAAGAGACATAGACAAGAGACAAATTACATGTTTCAAAATTAAATTAAAAAAAGGATTAAAAGTAATTGGCACAAAGACCTATAGTACTGGAAAGTAATTTTCAACATAAATCTTTGCAGGATTGAGTTATCCTACAAACTGTGTGAAACAGCAGATTTCTAGACAACATCTTTCAAAACTCTGATTTTTAAAAGCCTGCCTAGATTAAATGGACAGGAAGAAAAATTAGAAACAGAAGTGAAGGGAATGAGGTGAGAGAATTTGTCAGGAAGAGTTGAATGATTAAATTCTACTACAAAGAGAAGCATTGCATGACAATATGGTTTTGTTTGTCAAGCTACATTAAGGAAAAGCCATTTTTTGTCACTTGCTAGAATTGAATTTTCCTTTCAACCCCACGTTTCAGCCTTCTTAGTATGCCTTCTTCTGACATCTTATTATGACTTGATAAATTAAGGAGTTTCCCATTAGGAAAGCTGCACCTGTTACGGAAAGTGCTCTGATCATCACAGAGCCACAGAAACGGGGAGGAACATCACAAACTGAGGCTGTTCAACTTCTCACTCAAAGCCAGGCTACTGTCAGCCCCAGATCAGGCCAGCAGTGCCCTTTCCAGGGTAAGTTCTGTAAACCTCCCAGAGTGACCATTCCACAGCCAGTCCAGAAAATTTGTTTCAACACACAATTGCAAACACAATGAATTTTTTCTAAGGTTCAATCTGAATCTCCCAAGGTGCAGATTCCACTTCTCCTTTCATTCTGAAGTTTATAAACAGAAAAATATCCTGCATGCAAGACATTTTTCACCTTTCCTAAATAAATTAATAACTTTATACTGAGGTATTTGAATGACTGCAGAACTTAATATGATGTTCATGGCATTTACCATTCATGCCTATGTGTATAAGAGATATATCAGAGATGGAAAATGTGCTGCTAAAATGATAAGATTTTTTTCCAAATTTCTCTAAGTTTTTTATTTCTTACATCTACAGTAGAGCTGGTTTTGCTAGACAATCTACCAGTTAACCAACTGGCTGGTCTCCAGCCTAATAAAAATGATAATAAAATTTTTATAAGGCTACAAAAGCTGAATTGTTAAAACTTATGCAATGTTTTGTTCATTTTAGAAATCAAATACTTGGTTAGAGAAGGCAAAACATGCCCTGAATTTTGCATAAAGATCATGCCATTCAAAATAATGTATGCAAAACCCATTGTGAGATGACAAGAAAAGGGCAAAGCATTTTCTTAAACATGAAGAGAGTAATTTCCCAAAGTTTATTGTTATAAATGTAGAGCATGCTATAAAGCTGTTGGAGCTGTGAAATAAAAAATTTTGTATTTGCAATGGCACTTTTCTTGATTACTGTGGATTAGCATATTTATGAGGTTACTCAGCCTCAGGTTTAAACCCACAAATCAAAGGTTTATATCGGCATGGGTAATGGATTACACAGGAGTCTCTGGCCCACGATATCCCAGAGGTATCTGCCTTTCAGAAGATTTATGTATATAATACCACTTTGTAGAAATTACACTTTCTGATCTTTTGCGTGGTGCTCGGTGATTCCCCTCTCTAATGTCTAAAACAACCAAAAAGCAGCAGTCTCAGTCAGCAGAGGAATTCATTGATGCATTTTCTTGTTCTCCTCCTCACCTTTTGATAAGGCCATGAAAGACAGAGGCTCTAATTCCTTGATGTACATAGCACTGCTACAATGAGAGAAGTCACTGTGAGCATATTTAATGCAATTACTTCTGAAAAGAGGAAGGAATCTGCATTCCAGCAGTTACCCACAGCACAAATACCTGAATTTTGTTCATCCTATGAACAGCTCTCTGATAGAATACAGATAAAATTTTTTAAAGTCTCACTTTTTTCTCCACAGGTGAGTACTGATTACATTACTATCAGTGGTAAATACCTACTGTCTTCCTTTTGGCTTCAGAGAAACCAGAATTTCAGTGCAGAATACTAAGACAAGAAATTTAAATGCTTAGTCCAGCCTCTTATTAAAGACTAGACAAAAGAGAAGTCAGGTAAGCATTTTCAAGACTGTGTGTACCCAAGTTAATCTTTTTGATCATCACTGAGAAATTATGACAATGGAAGACACGAAAATCTCTTTAAACTCTACAGAAAAAATGGTCTTCAGCTCTATTACTTCAATCTTTTACTCAAGATCCACATCTCATAGAAAAGAAAACCAAAGTATGCAAAGAAGGATAAGGGAGTGGGGTTTACATGTGCATGACAATGAAGAGGACATATAATAATTGATATAATTTAGAAGAGCCAACATAAAAAAGTATGAGGAAAAAACTCCAAGACAGATTAAGTTCTCTGTATTGAATGTTTATTCCACTGGAGGAGAAGTGTGGGGGTTTAGATGTAAGGCATGATGTTTACTTATCTATACAAGGGCAAGAATATTCTAACAGATTATCTGCTGAAAGAACAAGAGATCACACTAATGTGAAAATACTAATTCTTTCAAATAAAGGGGAAGTGGCTGACTAACCTAAAAAGCATGCAGCATACCAAGAAACTATATAACATATAAGCAAGAAAATAGTTCTATGTTTCTCCTTGAAGAGGTGATAAAAATGCAGAAAGTGAGAACCGAGACTTTTACAAAATATTAAATTGTGAGGATTAACAGAATAAATTGTGATTCAATTTTTTAATGTTAATTTTACTCTCTTTCAGTTAACTTTTATCGATCCCTTGAAACTGCTATTATAGTTCAAGCTGTAATGAATTTGAAAACAAAAAAAGCAGATACAACTGTCAGCTTGAGACTTCACTCACCCTCATAGTACATTCTGTAGAGTCAGGATGATGGATCACTGACATATCACTGAGGATATGCTGTCACAGTCAGAAGAGTATTTGTAAAAAAGTGCAGAGAAATGTGTAATGGAAATGGCAGAAACCTTTTTAACAACTTGCAGGAATTAGGTTGGGAAAGGTGGATGAGTAACTGGGTTTCAGGAGGACTCAGAATGTGAAACCGAAGAGCAGGGCCTGCTCAGCTGAAGCTGTTTTCCTAGAAACAAGCCCATGCTGCCTTTTTGGCAATGACATGCTGGACTACACTGATATGAACTGGCAACAGTCATTCCCAGGAAACTACAGCATTTGTACCAAAAGTTTTGAAACTGAAATGTAGAAATGAGAGTGAAATGAATGAATGCACCACCTAGAACTGTGATCTGGAGGCTCCCTGCAAAGCTCAGAATGAGCTCATGGACAAGCAGCAAGGAACTTCAGTCAGATTTATTTTGATTCATACAGGACCTATTGTTGAAAAGAAAACAAATATTTAAAGTTGTCAGCACTGAGTGTAGTTTTTATTCTCACTTTTTAAAAACTGGATTTTCCAGTATAATTTCCAGAAGCTCTAACTGTTTAATCAGGCTTGTGTAAATCCACAATAACCATTTGTCTGTTGAACAGCTTTAACAAAATCAAAATCCAAAGAAAATAAACACTTTTGCAGCTAGAGCACTCATGCCTTCAGAGAGGAAAATGGAAATACTTTTCAAGGGCCCTACATAATTATGATGCTGGCCTGCACTCTGCCAAGACATAGGTTGTGCCTTTTCCTTTCTCATGGTCAGTACTTAATACCAGCTTAGGGCAGAAATGTTAAGATCTGCTTTTGGGGGTGATTGTTCAGCTATCAAGATTTTTTTTTCATTTGAGTGGGAAGAGAGAGGGTATCTGCATAGATGAATTTGATCTCAAAATAGTGAATATCATCTTCTGGCAAAACAAGTATATGAGTCAGGGCAAAGATCCTACGTGCAAAAAACTCACATTCAGAAAGATAAACTCAGTTTCTGTTTCACAAACATTCACTTTGGAATTCTGAAATGCCTCATTTGCTGTTCTGAATCTATATGGCAGGGGAGTAAGGCAATAAATAAGAAATTTATTTAGAGGGTAAGTCTAGTAAAGATCAGGTATCTTCCAGCCTTCCTCTACACCTCAGAAAAATGATTTCTTCTTTTAACTAAGGAAACATTTCCAAGTGCAATCTGGCAAATTGAAGGAAATTCTCTAACAAAAACTTTGTTTCCTAAACAATAAAAGCTATAGAACATAGCTCTGCATGTCCTGCATGGACAGCTGTGGGCTCAAAGACTGCTCTTAAAAACAGTGTCCAAAAGATTTTTTAATAAGAGAACAAGGGAGATGATCCCAGAATATACCAGCTGAGGGAAAGACACATAAAAAAGTACCCGTGTTTTCAGACATCCCCAAAGGAAACAGAAGAAATTACTTATAAAAACATCAATTATTCACAATAATTTTAGACAAAATTTCAAACAAAATATGGGGGGTTCTGCAGAGAGCTAGGAAATTTGAGGTCTCTATTTTCTCCCATAGCTACCAGTTTTAAAAAATTGGCTGAGCTGGTCCAAAGAACCATAAAATAGTTTTGATAAGCCTTTAAAGGAAAAATTACTTTCCTGAAATTTGAAAAAAAGTAAAAAGGTTCTGCTTAAAAACAAAACAAAAAAGTACATGAACACTTGGTTTAACCCTGAAATGTTTTTTTCTGCAAAGTTTTAGAAACTAAAACAATTTTTCTCCAAAACTTTTCCCACAAAATCATCATATTTGACAAACTCCAATTATTTCACTCTATAAGCCTGACCAGGCTTTTTTAAGAGAGCTATGTGCAGGGCACATAGAGGAACAAATACTTTAAAAGACAATTCTGACTAACTGGCTCCAAGTGCAGGAAGGTGTTGAAAAAGTGAAGTTAAGAAATTAAAATCATACTCTTTACTCCCTGCAGGGTGAACTTCCCACATAAAGATTTTAAAGGTATCTATCTTGCCAACAGTCATTTGTAAGAAATATCCTCAGAGTATTCCAGGAAAGATTTTCAGTATGTTTTCTGGGACAAAAATACAGCAGAAAGATGTCTTCACCTAAATGCAATGACCACAGTCAAAAAGAAGCATTGTTTTTTCTCCTCAATGATTACAGAAATTCCCCAGACCATTCCAACACTCCTTTTTCCAAATGAGAACACACTCATGGTTTTCACTGAGACAAGAACATACATATAAAAAATATAGATCTGTATATTTATTATTTCTGAGAACGAATGCTTAATTGGTTTCTAGCTGCAAGTAAGGGGTTTTTGCAATTATTTTATGCATCTGTAGAGGGCTTAATGCTGATTTATGTTGTTTACTGAATTCTTGACTTAGGCCTGGTGGGAAACAGTACAAGGAAACCACACAACGATATTCAAGGGTTACAAGTGATTTCCACAAATGAGGTATTCTATACTGCAAAACTCTTTCAATACAAATCATTCTCAGCAATAATTTTTTTAAAAAACACTAAGTTAAAAGTGGTTTATGTACCAATTGTCTTTTTAAACTTCAACCTAAATCCATTCAAAGTGAAAGGCAGGAAACTCCATTTAAACATAAGAAATATTTTTTATGGCAAGGAGGATCAAAGATTACAGCAGGCTGCTTAGACAGGTTGGGTATTGATCTTTAATCCTCGGAGATATTCAAAACCTGACTCAACAAAGCCCTGGACAACTTGCTCCAGCTGACCCTGCTTTGAG
Source organism: Molothrus ater (assembly GCF_012460135.2). Lineage (NCBI taxonomy): Eukaryota > Metazoa > Chordata > Aves > Passeriformes > Icteridae > Molothrus > Molothrus ater. Next base: position 28,543,261 of record NC_050485.2, on the reverse strand, counting down.
GGGTCAGACAATCTCCAGATGGTCCTTTCCAACTCCAGTCATTCTGTGATTCCAGAATAAGCATGATTATTTCCCATCTCATGGGTGTTAGTACAGGTTATTAGGCCTCTGTGTCAGTAGAGGAAGAAAAGATAGAAAAAGGATTTCTGAAAGATTTAATTTCCTCTCCATTGTTCCAAGGCTGGCAAGCCTAAAAGTGCTTGAAACAACAAATGCTATCTAGTTCAATGTATTGTACCAGAGAGCATTATGCTTTTTCTTAATTTTAAAGCATAAAATACATCTTGCAAATGTCTGTTTATATCACAAGGAAAGAAAAAAGGTAGCAACTGACAGACACTCAAAATTTGCTACATCAAAAGTTCCTGAGATAAATGCCCTGATTCTGGTAATGATGACAAACACTTTGATGTAATATAAGCTATATATTTACTGCAACACACTATTACAGTAGCACCAGTCTAATGTTTATAGTTGGTGAAGAGCACTTCTCTGCCTTTTCATTATTGGCCTGAAGAACTGCACTGAAAACTGTTGTCTACTCAATGATTCTATCTTTGGACAATGCCATTCATTTCATCTTCCAGAGGTTCCTTCCAGCCTCAACCACTGTGTGAGATAATACAATAATAAGCCATAGTTATTACAGTTTTTAAATGATCTTTCAAAAAAAGAAGTTTATTCATTCTTAATTGCTACATTTCCAATCTTGGTCTTAAAAAAAAACCAAAACCAATTGTTCAAATCTGCTTAATATCCTTCCAAAATTAACCAGCTGAGAGATTTTAAGTGTTCTGAAATTGAAGCTTAATGAATGTATTACCAAAAAAAATCTCTGTTTTCCCAACCTTTTCACTAAAAACTATATAAAATACAAACTGCTGTCTGCTATAGTATTTATTTTATTATTTTTTTACTATTTATTAACTTTTTCTTTACTGTGATGAAAAATCTTAATGCCAATATTCAATCAAGTCTCTACCATAAACATTCCTGATGCCTTTTTCCTATGCAATGAAGAAATTCTCCTTATTTTCCCTTACATCTTATCTAATGAAATTCTATCCATAAGTTTTAGTGACTTTTCAAGGTCACCAAATATTTGTTGTGCCACAATTTAAAAACCTGATAGGAATCAAAGATACCAGAACTCCAGGGCAATTTCAGGTCAACCTCTTCTTTATTGAAGGTTGATAGGTTTTGATCTGTTTCATGGGCGAAGACATTAGACCAATATTTCATCTGAACACCCCTTAAAGATGTTGGTATGAAATGTAAGAATTTCAATGGAAGTGAAAGGCAATTGAAGCTCTCAAACTGAGGGTAAACCTTAATAATTTTCTGTAATTTTTTCAACATAATTTAGCATGAATGTGTTTCCTACTTAAAACTCAAACTGCTGACAAATTCCACGATCAAGTATTTAAGAACAATTAATATATTGTTTGGGATCCAAACTTTGAACAGATAAGAAAAATATTTGAATAAACTGTAATAAAATTGCATAATACACTCCTAAAAATACTCAAAACCTGATGTGTTTCCCATAGATAACTCATATTTCCAGTTTCAGACTTTTATCCTACTAAATATTATTACGTCTAAGTACTTGTAGTTCATCCATAGGCAAAAATGATCTACTAAAGAACAGAAAATCTCTCAGAAATCTTTACTGCTGTGGATTGGACTGTCATAAAAAGCTGATTTTCTGAGAGTAGGTCTTGCACATTTTAATTATAATTGGAGATTTGCTTTGAGGAGCAAAGCCTGAGTTCAAAGATGAGGCTGCAGTCTGTAAGCAGATCAACAATTACAAACTGAGACTAGAGTTAAAAACCTCAGTTCTGGAACACTTAAAATTAACTTTTTAAATCTGCACTTTGTATAATCTCCAAAGCACTAGCAGCTCCATCAGACTGGAAGAATGAGAAACTGCATCAATTTGGCCAAGAGCAGAGCTCTAATCCATCTGTTTGGGAGTAAAAGTCTCACTTGATGGGTCAAGAAACACCTTACACCTGAGTACCTATTTCAGATGCAAAATTGCTGGGTTTATATATATTTTTCTATTAGACATCCAAAGGAGAAGCTCGCTGTTTTATAAAGAATAAAGATAATAGCTACATAAATGTTACAATATTTAACTTGTTGAAAGAAAAATTGCACCTTTATTTTTTGAAGTCTGTTCCAATGCTGCACTTATGTCATATAACTGAGCTTGGTTTAAAGTATAAGTATCCATAAAAAGGTGATATGATAATATCTTGTGCTAATGGTGCCATTATCAAGCTATAAAATGATGCCATTATTTTGCCCAACTGTGTGGCTTCATGCCCAAGGCCGTTGTTCCAGCTGGGAAGAACAACTCACAGTAATATGGCATATTATGAAATTTCCCTAAATATGTAAGAGGTTCCATAAATGGAATGCATTTATGCAAGCCACACTATTATGTAATAAAACAGTCTCCTGATTTATGTCTGAGAGTAGGAAATCATGTCAATCCATCCCTTTCTAGGACTCAAAAAACGAAATATACTTTTTGAAAGCTAACTAAAAGGGAAAAATAAGTTGATATGGAGATCATCCTCAAATACCTGCTATAAAAATTATTTCCCACACATTCTGGAAGCAAGCCAGTTGTCAGAATTTAGGGTGACAAATGAGAAACAGGTCAGCGGTCAAAAACAAAAATTCCTTAAAGCTCTTAAGGCAGCATTTAATGCATAAAAACCCAGTGATTATAAATACAGCTAAATATGCCATCTGCAACATTTCTCCTTCATCTTGGCTCCTGTCTGGTTTATCTACACAAACCATAAGACACCTCTTTGAGCACTCTTGAGAGTCACCGAGTCCCAGCTTTGTCTCTCAAGTTCAAGAAAAGATGAGCTGACAGACCTGCAATGGCATCTTTACAAATTCATTATTAACATCTGGCCAGTTACTAGTTTTGTACTTCAAGCATGATCATTATTCTTCATGCTCACAAATTGAAACTGCAAAGGGAAGAATAATTCTTGGCATCATTCTCACATAAGAGGCAAATCTAAATTATGACATCAGTTGCAGATTGACTCAGTAGTAAATTACCAAATCCAATTTACTCAGGACCTTGTAATTTAGTTTCAATCTAATTTAATTTAATTTTAGCTGTGATATATAAATGTTGATTAGTAGACTATTGCATAAGAATGCAAAGTATTTAAGTTTCTTAAGTTACTAATATTTAAGCTACAGTAGTTTTGGGGAGGGGGGTTGGCATGCTTTTTTTCCCAAAGGCAGAACTGAACAATATTAGGAACCACACAAGCAAATGTTAATAAAATTAAATCTGCTATCCATGCCAATTAACTCTACAACATAAGTTTCTAGAATTGAAAATAATTCTCCCTTTGCAAATAAACTGAGCTAGAAATGCACTCCATAATTTATACACCAGGCCATACTGACATGGGCTTATCCTTGTCAAAGATACAGCTACAACTGCTGCTCTTCAGAAGTGATGGATACTTATGTTTGAAATTTAGATTTTTTTATCATGTGATTATCACTCAGAGATCTTACAGAGTTCTCTGATCTTTTTGCTTTTGAGATCTTCCAGCACTGAATGAAAGCACAATGAAAGGACACTCTAAAGAACCATGCAAACATACACCAAAATGTCACCTGTTTTATTCCCCACTTTTGCTATGTTGTACTTACTGGTCTTTACTTCAAGTCAGATGAACAGTAAAAACTAAGCTATGAGAAGCTGTACTTAACACATTTTCACAAATAAAAGAATGATAAAAATCAGGATAAACCTATCAGTAACTGTCATTTGCTAATTACATGGCTGTACTTACACTAAAGCTATAAAGGTCGATTAAAATAATAAATCTGGCAACCTAGCTAGAATTTTATGCTGCAATATTCACTAAAAAATTAAAAATTTCCATGAAAACAGTATAAATTCTGCCCCTGGGCCACCTCCCTTGACCTGCTGGCAGCACCCTGCCTAACTCAGCCCAGGTCACCTTTCCCTTTTCAGAGCACGCTGCTGGCGCATGGCTTTTCCTCCCCAGGTGCAAGATTTTGCAGTTCCCTTTGCTGAGCTCCATGAGGTTCCTGTCAGCCCATTTCTCCAGCCCCTCCAGGATGGCAGCACAGCCCCTTGGCATAGCTCAGCCTCCTCCTGGCTTTGTGTCCCCAAAGAACTTGCTGTCTCATTATCCAGATGAGTCCATAAAACCTCATAGCACTTTTCTACAAATTATTATTTCACTAACAAAGTGTTCCATAGGGACAACCCAAATGGACAGACCTAATTTTACCTTTGGATAAATAGAACTGTTACAATCTACTGCTCTGACACTGAGGTAATTCTGACTTGTACAGGGAAATGAATATGGATATGTATGGAAATAATTATGTAAAGGAATATACTCCTTACATATTTATATATACATATATATATATATACTTACATATATAAATGAAAAGTAAATGGCATCAGGAAAATGTACTACCAGGCCATATTCAGATTGAGATATCTGTATCTGCCACTCAGTTTATCTCTTCTCAATTTATTATCTTCCTAAGCCTACCACCAATTTCCTGACATATTTTATTTCTAGTACAATAGAATAGGCAAGGGGAAGGTATTAAATAAAATAGATTTAATATTGTTGAACAAGTTTATTTGAATACTGATGCAGTCCTTGCAAAAAATTAGTTCAGCCTTACAGTTAAATCTTTTTTGTAACTACATGAAATCTGGTTCTGGTGAAAGAAGGATTAGCAAACTCCTATTGCAGAAAACTGATGCTACTTTGCAGCCAATTTTTATGGTTGTGTGATGAGGAAAACCAGTTCTAAAGCTATACTTTTAGTGTCATATGAATCTAATTTTTCTGGCAGACATGTCTCATACAAGGTCAGTAGATAAGCATTTTCTCAAAATGTCTTATAAGCTTCCTAAATCCATACAGTTTCGTTTTTTCCAACTGAACAACATCAACTATCTTTTTTCTTGAGAGAATAAAAGAACAATAATTCCATAGACCATTTTTTTTCTATTAACTGCACTCAACCCTTTATAAAAGATAATAGACCTTCTGCAGCATCACAAAGCAAAAATAAGGAGATCACATATAAAGTGATCTGTGAGTAATCAATATGCAATATTCAGGCTACTTATCAGAGCCCCCAACCAGAGGAAGAATTTGGTTACATTGTGACATAAATACTAAGTCAATGATATGGGTTTGAAAACAAAATACACAAGAGACAGGAAGAAATTACCCTAAATTAACAGATCTCTAATGCTAAAGCTAGATTTTCTACAAAAACATACAATAATGCTTTTAAAAGCTGAGTTAAAAGGTTTGAATTACACATTTCCCAAGCGAAAGAACTTCTACTCAACTCTAAATAAGATGATTAAAAAATCCCTTTAAAAGGAAGAGAAAAAAAATCCCTTTAAGGGGGAGAAACAGAAAAAATCCCAGCATTCCAATGCTGCTCCAGCAGAAGCCAAAGCAGCAGATGCTGTGGATGCTGTACCTGGCACACCCTGCAGAGCAGCACTGCTGACGTGTGGGCACCACCCAGAACAGCAGCTGCTGAAAGGCAGCTTGGATTCCTAACAGGGAAAAGAGCTGAGAAAGAGGAAATAATTTCCTTTTCTTGACTATTTACAGGTTTGATTCAGGACAGGAGGGCATCACAGTTATTCTTATGAATGGAATAATACTAAAAAGATGTTCATGTTTAACAGCCTTTGCTTGTGTGAAAGGGGAACTCTCTAAAGAAAATGGTTGAAAGTGAGACTGTTGATGGAATGGGAAGAGAAAAAGGCTCATTTGACAGCAGGAAAATAATACAAAGTCTACTTTTTTTCTTGAGAAGATTTTAGCATGTAACTTCAGATTATAAAAAGTAGATATGTAACTACACACGGTACAATGATGTGTAAACCAGAGCCATTACAAATATTCTGTTTGTACAGACAAGGGATTATTCAAAGGAAAACAAAATAATCAAAAAGGATATTTTTTTACACAAAACATCTACAACTGCTGCTCAGAAGATTAAAGAGACTTCAGTTCTGGAAGGCAAAAAGACTGATGAAGACAGAAAATTCCTTTGTTCTTCCTGTTCCTGAATATTGGAATGCTTCACTGAGGGAATAAATGTGTACATAAATATGGGACCACGTTATTACAGAAACCCAGAATTAGAACATGGAATTTTAAGTGCTTAAGCTTTGCTTTGAAAATTTCCTTGAGGCTCTGAGGTGCCAATAGATCACTCTGACTACTGCGCAAGATGGAGCCCAATGGTACCAACCCCTGAAATTGAAACAAAAATAAAATTACCTCCTAATTAGGTAATTTAGGATTTAAAATTCTGATATACCTATTTTAATATACTACACTCAGTTACATAAAAGTAATATTATCTCTGATTTTGATGTCAACAAATTTTGGGTCAGTTCAAGGCTTTTCACAAGGTGTTTTACATGCACTTCATACCAGCTATCTATGCAGAAAAAGGATGAAACAGAGCAACAGTTTACACCGTTAGGCAGTAAAGCTGTCAACATACATGAAAACCAAAACAGACAAGGACATAAGAAAAAGAATGTTCTATTTGAAAGTCACATTTGGTAGAAACACAGCACTCTTTTGCTTATCATGAATTTTCCTCACAGCTGCACTTTTACTAACCCCAAAACTGAATTTCACCAATATGTAAGTTTAAGAGTTGAAATTAGACTTCTAAGATATTTCATTACAAAAACTGCAATCAATAAAATTATAATAATTCTTATCAACTCTCATAAAATTTCTTCTACATGTTTCCATGTCTTTCGTTTTCTTCCATTAGTTTTTTCAGGACAAGAGCAACCTCAGCATAAGACCTGAAGGAGTCTCCACTCTAGTTCTCTTGAAACCTCTTAGCTTTAACCTCAGAGAGCTTTTGTTTCTCTTTTGAGTTCTAGTGTGCAATTCTGAATCTCCTTCAACAACATTCTCATCTTCTCAGAGCACAGTAAAAGCCCAGTGAAGCAAAGATTTTCAAGGCATGGTGAAACAGTTTAACACTGCTTTTGTATATCCTGATGGACACAGTTATTTCTGGTCAGAGGTTAATCAAATATTACCCCTTGCAGCAGCTGGATATTTGCCATTTGACTCCCTAAAATGTCTGCTCCCTCAGAAAAGCACAAGGGCAGTTTTCCTCAGATTAAATACCCATTTTAAAATTTGGTGGAAAACATGTTTGTTTCATGCAAAGACAGATGAAAGTTTACTTACACAGTAAGTAATAGGGGGAGAATAAATAGGGGGTTAATGGGGGGGGCGGGGAAACTATAAGAAACTGAGAAAAGTAATTAAAGCTATTCCTTCATTTTCAGCAGCATAACATAGCTTCTCTTCTTTGAGAATAGGCTCCTTTACATCGCTTACTAAGTCATGTTTTTATGCTGACTTGTATAAGGTTTTGACTAATAACTAAAAAACTATTTACATACTGAGATTAAAATAAAGAAAAAATCATAGAGGTAGGTCTCTATGTAAATTTTGCAGTGTGGCACTGAATCCCCCAGTACAACCTGCCATGGATTCAGCACCAGAGGACACACAAACCCAGAGCGCTCTCTGAAACTCGTGTGACGATTCTATGAAGCAAATGAGGGTGGTCCCTTTGCACTCCCCAAGTGTATGTCCTCAGGGAAAGCAACCCCTTGAATTTTCTCCACTGCTTTATAATAGCTGTAAAGAATTTATTCAAAACAGGATATGAAATAAAATCGAAGATAAATAATGGCTGATATCACAAAAGTCATTCAGAGTACCCAGATGCCCCAACCTCTTCTGAAAACTAGCACCCAAATATCCAGATGACTTAAAAATGCTACATTTATGATCTGTAACTTACAGAATCTGGTAAGAGGGGATTTTGTTTTTTGGGTAATTTGTGAAAAAGATGGGGGTGAGCCATTAGCAATTATCAACAGAAATATTGATTTTGTTGAAAAAAACAACCTACTGTCATAATTTCTTCTACTGTCATAATTTCTTGATTAAATAACTTCAGGAATTTCCTTTAATCTGTTTGGTAACAAAATGTCATTCATTTTGTGTCTGCTGGTCAACTACATTTTACAGAAACATTAATGTACAAATGTTCACATTAAGCGGTCAAGAAAAAGATTCTCCTTAGCAGTATTTTCAGATCAAAGAAATAATTTTGCTACTGAAAGTTCAAAACACGTAGTTATATTTTACCACAAGTGGCACATTGAATATGAAAGTTTATTTTATCTGCATGATTAAACCAAAAAAGAAGTGACAGTAACCACTGATTAATTTCTAAAATATTTCACAGAACTAAGACTGCAATAATATAATTAGTCAAAACAAATTCAGGGATCTCTTACCACTTCCGAATACTATTCTTTCATACTTCCTTTCTATTCCTAAAACAAAAGACAAAAACCCCCCACTAACTTTCAGAACAGAAGGTTGTAGCAATTTATCAATTCCCTGAACAGCAGGGCAAAGCAGTCAATTCAATTAAAGACCATGTACTAGACCAATTCTATTCTCGTTCCTTGTGGAGCAAAGAGCTCTAAGTGTCAACAAACTGACAGTGAAAGAAGAGTCAATTGGTAAAAGACCAATTTCATTTGTTTTTAAACTGTTCACAGGAAACTTACAAAGCTGAAAATGGACCTGTTTAATCCTCCTTTTCTGAAGCCCATTAACTGCTTTGTAGTAATCACTGCTTCTATGAAACTGTTAAATCGTCAATTCTTGATCCTTCATAACAATGTCAGAGATAATTGTAAACACTCCTCATCCCCACTACCGTTTTCCCTCCACAATCCTTCAGGATGGCTTGTAGGACACCTATGTGTCATATCACAAAAAGGATGATTTCAATTATTTCCTAAGATGTCATCAGTGGATTCACTTTACTTTTGTTGTTAGAAATTGTTCACATCAAAAAATGTTCACATCAAAAAGGAAAAAAAAACCCAAGGAATATTGAAAGAGGAAAATAATATCACAGAAAACATAACAAAAGCACATCAAGTACAGCAGATGGGACATATCTGCTTCCCCAAAGAGAATCAAATCTGTCTAGAGAGGTGGTTATACAATTCCTTTCTTAAAATGTTTGGTTTCAGAGATTTTAAAAACTGCCTGTGCCACCTTTCCTTTTAGCTTGTCTAAACTATCTCCCACTGATAGTCAGTCCTGTTTGTTCTTCCTCCCATTCTCCATCTCCTTCCCCCATCATCACTCAAACAACCTGAGCTGCAGCATCACCCTTTAAGATTTCTTAACAAGTGAACTCACTTCAGGATTGTCTCAAGTCGTTTTTTCTAAACCTCTTTGCAATTTTTACTATCCTCTGAACTCTCAAGTTGAAACCAGGAAGAACTGAGTAGAACAAAAGGACACTTTAAAAATTTTATTTAAAACACTGTTCTTCACGACAACAAATCCTGGTTTATGTCTTTGTATACCTTTTCATTTTGTTCTCTTTGTATCCTGAGTTCCTCTTTGAACACTATTAATACAAGAGGTGTCAGCTTAGCAGTAAAATTTTTAAAGTATAATATTATTTAGTATGATCATTTAAATAACTTGCTTTCACTATGCTGTAGGTTTAAAAAGCCTTTAAAAACCATAGCATTAGCATTGTATATAATTAATAACAACTGAATCTTTCCCTTAAGAAACCCTGAAAATCTTATTGCAATGATGTAGCATTTCCCATTAAGGCCTTTCTGTTAAAAAACACAATTAACCTTAGCACACCTAATATCATACTGTTAGCAAATTGTCACTACTGTATCTTCCATAATTATCAGTTTAAACTAAAAATACTAAAATAAAAGAATCCCTTCCACCACAATTTGCTTCATTACACCGCACTGACTGGGGCTGAACAAAGGTAATGTTTAAATATCATTAAAAGACCCCTAAAACAGTTTAAAAAATATGAACAAGAATTTAAGCATAGGTTATTTTATAAAAATAAAAAATCACTCACAAAGTACTTTGCACATAGTAAATGCAACTGCAGTAACTCAGTATTTGTGATAATAGAGACAGCATGTGAATGGACCTGAGCAGAACTTGTTGGTTCAATACCAAGATATCATGCAATTTATCACTGTGAATGATAAACCATGCAAAAACATCCACAAATGAAACATCAGTTAATGATCCTATAGAGTATTTGCAAACTCAGGAGTATAAATTCACATTGGCACTCCTATGACAAAGCATCTACACATTGCAATTAGGCACTCAGATTTCACTGGTTTCCTTAACTGATTAAATGCTATGATACTAGAATATAATTTGAATTTGTCACTTCAACCAAAATAAGTTTATTATTTCAGGTTGAATGTATTATTATTATTATTATTATTATTATTATTATTATTATTATTATTACTACTACTACTACTACTACTACTACTACTACTACTACTACTTAAAAGTAAGTCCTGCCCCTTTTCCATCTGGCTACAACAGGTGTAGAATAAACAGCACTGAAGCAATTTCCTTGAACCACACCAGCCAAGCATAAAGAAAAATACAAACGGAATGTGAGGCATCTTAATGGAGTAACCAAAATTGTAACAGTAACAATGGTGCTGTGCAATTTAATCTTCTGACTGCAAAAGGATGTTTTGACAGACTAATAACTGTACCCTGCACTGTCATTCTACTGAAAGACTCAAGCAGAAGGTGAAGAGCCATTAGGGTGGCTGGGAGGGGACAGAAGATGAATTTAAACACAAAGAACAGAGCTTGCTTAGCCAGCTGAAAGGCTGACAGGCAATAGGATTGCCATGTATAAATACAAAAAAGGGAATATACATTAGGAAGAATGAAGAGCTACTGATGTTATAGACAATGGTTGCACAAGAACAAATGTGTCTAAACAGAATGATTATATAACGGAAAAAAAGGAATTGTGAAACTATTTTAAGTTCAAAGCATGAGGAAATCTGTTTTTTTTAAACAGGATATATGAGGTTATGAAAACATTTGCTTAAACAGTTTCAGGTTTAACACATCCTGATAATGGAAAAGATTACTGTCAGTTCTGAGCCTATACAGGTATTATATCAAAAAAACCACTTAATTGTTCCATGTGTATTTGCAAGACTTGAAGCCCAGCAGATAAAGATTACAGCCCTTCACTTTTTGTGAATTACTAGTTAGTAAAAATAAGATTAAAATTTCTTTTAATTAAAATATTAATAATGGAATCAAATCTTGAATAGAACAATACTTATTATGCAGAAAAAAATGACTGAGAAGTTACTGTTTCCTTCCCTTTCATAAATTACTTTAAACACATAATTTTAGACACTGTTCAGGTACAAATAATGTCTACAGAAAATGAATCAAAGTGAAACCAAAATAAGACCAAAAAAGACAAAGTACTGTCAAAAGGACAGGGTGATTATATCCAGGTTCAAGATGTCTTCAAGTATCCCTTATCTATGTGAACTTTAAACAAAATTCAAAGGAAGTGGATGTAAGGAGATGAGTATCAGTCTTCACAAGGAAACAAAGATCCAAACATATCAGGTTACTGTAATTTTCCCAGCTCCTCAGGATGCCTCTTCTAGTTAGAATGGAGAAGTGAATTGATTACATTGCAAATAATACAGCTGCAATTGATTTTTCTTTTCCACTACTTGCCTTACCACAGATGAATACAGCTAAAAAAGATTTTCAAAACAAATGAAGCTTTGTGTTTAATGGTCACAGAATAGAAATGAAGTATCAATTAAAAAAAAAAAACAAACCAAGCAACAAGAAACCAACAACGTAATCACTTTACAAAAAAAGCATTATCAGCTTATAGTAATGAATACAGGTATGATGTGAATAAAACAGCTTTTTGCCTTTTCTAATGCCTAAAGAGAGGACACGAGAAAAGGAAAAATCTATTCTGGTGCACGTGCATCTTAATCACAAGAGTGCTGATACATCTGTGACTTAGGCATATCTGTTGTTGAATCCTCACCCAAAAGCTGACAAGAGCACTTCAGAATGTCACTGAATGCCTTCATTTTGGCATGGATGCACTGACACATTCACACCAGGCTCATGCTCAGCAGTGGAACAATAATGCATCCCCAATGAGAAAGCCAAAAAGTTCCTTTTAAATCTCTGAATAAACATTTTATGAATCCTTTCTCTACTGACATCTCACCTCCTACACTGCAAAGTCTAACAGTAACAATAAAAAATTGTATATTTCTATCCTTATATTTCAGTTTAGGTACAGTTTTGCACTCTTTCCCCCCTTTTTACCCTTGCTGCTACTGAATAATACTCATGGAGTGCTTTAAGTTGGAAAACACCTCTAAGATAATTGATGTGAACCATTAAGAGATGTAGTCCATCCTTGCTCTTTCCAATCTCTGGTCTGGACACAAGCACAGTCAAATTTTCAATCTGGGAATGTATATTTAAGAAATCATGCCAAAACGGGGGAAAAGAGACTATCCAGATCTCATTTAAGAATTATTTTTTCTTTATGAAGGCATATATAAATATTTAGCTCAAAATGCCCAACAGCTGAATTAATATCAAAAGAAAATATCTTGCATTTGTATTACACAACTTATTATTTAAAAGAAATACCTCAAATTTATAACTATTTTCATTATTTTTAAAGCCTGGGGGTTGGAGGGACTCTCAAGGAGAATGCAATGAATTGCACTGAATTCCTGGTATGGATCTTAACATCTTCTGCAAATTCATTGAATTCACATTTTACTACACAGAGAAGTCATTAACTTTGAATGTTTTAAAGACAGGGCAAAGAAAGGATGGTTGCAGAGAAGATGACTCAGACTGTTCTCAGAGGTGCACAGAAAGAGGATTAGATACAATGAACAGAACCTCCAACAGATGCAGGAAAGAAAATTACTAGACAAGGATCTGAGCAATCAGACCTTACTTTGAAGTTTGCCCTGATCTGAGCAGAGAGCTGGACCCGAGACCTTGAGAGGTTCATCTATAAACTGTTCTGCTTCCCTGAGTCAGAAATTCTGACACTTCCACTAGAGATAACTAAAACAAAACTTTTATCCATGAAAATCAGTCATTTCTGCAAACCTCTCATATGTACGCAGCAGAGAATTTCTCAGACCCTACCACTGAGAACAGAACAAAACCAAAATTACCTTAAATGAAAACAATTCAAAGCCTGCACTAAGATGGTATTAGGAGACAAAGGAGTAATGATGATTCCACATACATACAAACAGCTTTTATTTCAGTCATTTGAGAATATCTGACAGCTTGAATGGGTTTTCACTACCTGGACTCGTAGTTAATATGGCAATTTTAACAAGACTGCAATCTGTAACAATGTCAGTCTTGTGTATTTTTCTTGTCACTGTAAGGAATAAGAATGAAAAGACAAGAAAGTAAAATGAGGACATCATGAAACAAAAACAAAAAAGGAAGGAAAGAAACACACAAGATTAATCTTCCCCTGTTTTTTTGTGAAGGATGTTAATGAAAAGCTAGCAATGAAAGATGAGAGCAATGAATAAAAATCACATAAGATAAATAATAATGTAGTAGTAGAATAGAAAAATCTGTAGAGCATGTTGGTCTAAAAAATAATTAATCAGCTTTAAGAATATATGTGTTCCAAACAAGTATTCTACAACCAGCAGATCTTACACGTTTTCACAGGAGATTGCTTCACTCCAATTCATGTCTACATCTCCAAACCCACTCCTAACACATCCACAGAAATATGAGTAACAGAACTTACAGTAATTGTGGATATTTTCCTGTTTCTACATATAAAGAGATTGTATTAATCCTTCTGACAAAGCTCCCACTTTGAGGAACTAGAATAAAAATTCAGCATGACACTTAATAAACTTTTAACTAGTGTAAAATGCAATTGCAAATAAAGATTCACATTTGTACAAATGTGTTTCTAATGCAAGGCACAGCATGATTCTTAGATCTTAGTTTTCTAGTGCTATTTAAAGCTTCTGTCAATAACTTGCAATAAAACAGTATCATCATTAATATGTTTGATTTGGCATGCTGAGGAAAGGAAGTGAAAATAATAGGTCACTTACAAAGCCATGTGTATAGGAGGATAGGGGAAAGGTAAGAGTAGTAAAACTGGATTTGGTAGTATAAATGTGGAATCAAAGAATGAAGATCATTCTCAAGGATGTTATTCTGGACTTAGTGACATTAAAGAACATTTGGGGTCATGGTAGGACTTAGTGACATTAAAGAACATTTGGGGTCATGGTAAATAATCATTAAATTCCCAGTGCTGTGATGAAGGGGCTATGGTACTCCTGGGTGTATAGAGGAAAATAGTGAATGCAGCAAAAAGGATTGTGATTGGAGTCACAAGAAGAAAGAGTAGGAAAGATGGAGCTAAGGCTGCTCTGCTTCCCTCAGAAGCACAGTGTGTCCATGGGGGAGCTGCTGAAAACCCCCTTTTCCTGTCCCAACTACATCATTAACTCTACATCCAAAGCAGATCCAATCACTTGGAAAAGCACACCCAATTCTGGCTCCCAAAGCTCCCAAGGGATAATGAAACACTGGAGGGTTCAGAGAAAAGCCAAAAAACCAGCAAAAGAGTATATGGCATTTGCAACAACATCATATCCTTTATAGGAGGAAGCTCTCCTTTCTAGCACAAAATTACATTTCAAGAGTGGCCCTTGGAAAGCCACACTTACCATGAATCAAAATTTTTGAACAGCGGCAATAATTGACAGTCAGAACTATGTAGCAGAAGTCAAGTGTACATCCCCTTTTTAGAAACATTTAGGCCAAGATTTTTTTTTTTCCCAGTATATGGTCTAGTTCAAACTGCAATTAATTTATGAAAGCCTATGCTTTAGTTTATGTCTCATTTCAAATTATATGACCAAAGCAGCCCCTTCTGGATTTATCATCTATGAGATGTAACACCTAGGTAGCAATGAAATCAAGTGCTTACATGAAAAAGTAATGACAAGTAACTAATGTACTTAAAGCCAGATTTTAAAAGAAGCAGATGGCCTGCAAGCTCTCTACTCTCTTGTTTAATATGTTTATCTGGCTATCTATGTCTGATAATTGTACTGTCTCCCTCAAGGCACAAAATATATTTGTTTAACCTAGAACAAGCAGTTTATGTTTGGTTTTTTTTTTTTTTATTTTCTTCAAAATACATTAAATTAGCTTCCTGGTAATAAAGAATTCAAGAGATTTTTTTAAAATGCCATAATTATCACAATTTAAAGGTCCTTAAAGCATTAAAAAATAAAAAAATCAGCATTTCATAATAAAAAATGAACTGAATTGTGACCCTATAATCCTTTTCCACAGTCTGAAGAAGAGAGCACTCACACTATAATCTAACAGAGACCACAGCACCTCCCCAGAATTTGCCCAATTATCAGCCAAGTTTGCAGGTCTGAGCTTGTCTTCTTGATAAACAGAACTTGGGACTCTACTCAGTTTTGTGCTGTTCCTTCTGCATTTCTCAGGAAAAGCATTTGTCAACTGTGACTTCCTCATACATTCAGACTGGTTAGCTGGGTTCAACCCATTTATGCATTAGCTAGTCCATGAGGAACCACAGAATGGCTTTGGTTTTTTAAATCCTAGAGTCTCACTGAGTAATATTCTCATTTTGTTATTTCATCACAGAAATTATTACACTGGCCAAATGGTTCAGAGATTAATATCAAGCTTTTTTAAAAAATCGAAATAAAATATCACCACAAGAAAAATACCCTGAAGAGCTCCTAAAGGTCAATATATGGCAACTATTTTCCATTCTCAAGGATTGTATCTAGCAGCAGATATGAAATTCAACTTCTTGCATCTGTGACTGCAATAACTCTTACACATTACAGTGCCACCAAAAACACTGGTTCACTAAAATAACCATTCTTAAGTGTGAATGTCTGCTTAATCTTAATTAAAAAAAAAATTGCCCTAAGGATGCTGGTGACACCTGAGCTCACTCCTGAGAATGCTTGTGCACATAAAACAGTCTCACCTGTTGAAGCTTCACTGCTTTTGGAAAACTGGGACTTAGAGAGCCCTGCAAACTCAGCTGTAAGCACTCCTACAGTCTTCAGCTATTTTGCCATGGCCTGAGGAATTAAGCTCTGAAGCTTTAGGCAAAATCCCAGAACTGTATTTGCAGCCAGTGTTGTCAAGGCTGCCTAGCACTGAAAAGTTCTTTTTTCCAGATTTACTGGCTCAGAGCTCAGAGGTCACACTCAGCCTCCAGGTCATGGCACAAGTGCCCACATGCTGCTGTTGCAGGACAATCCCAGGATGCACAGGAGCACCTGGAGCCAGAGGAGCTCAGGAGACACAAGAGCTGCTTCTCCTAACCCTGGAACTCCTGTCCATGTCAGGACATGAGCACCTGGAGCCAGAGGAGCTCAGGAGATACAAGAGCTGCTTCTCCTAACCCTGGAACTCCTGTCCATGTCAGGACATGAGCACCTGGAGCCAAAGGAGCTCAGGAGATACAAGAGCTGCTCCTCCTAACCCTGGAACTCCTGTCCATGTCAGGACATGAGCACCTGGAGCCAGAGGAGCTCAGGAGACACAAGAGCTGCTTCTCCTCACCTGAAACTCCTGTCCATGTCAGGACCACCATGATATCAGTGATGCTCATCATCATCATCATCACTGCTCAGCAGATGTGGGGCTCTCAAGAAGTCTTCCTCACAAAGCCCCTACACTGAAGTTTTTAACCTGATTTCTGGCCACTGACATTTTGTTTACTAAGAAAAGTTGAAAAACATGGATTTGGCAGAAATCCAAATTTAAGCAAATATATAAGAAACACAAGCCTGTACATTGCCCACATTTTTCTATAAAATCCTGATCACAGAGGGCAACTAAGGTTGTATTAATCCTTCTGACATAGGAGTTTCTGACAGTCACGATAAATAGTTTGAAAATACCTATTCTCTCCCACCAGCTTCCTATCTCCATTCTGAGCCCTTATGAGCCAAACATTTACTTTCAAATAATTCTGAAGCCACTGTGTATGACCTTTATAGGCTTCTGCAGTTCAGCAAGGCATAGATGTTTTCTTCAGGGAGAATCTTAATATTTCAAAGTGTTTTTTTCTTATTACTGAACAAAAGGTTTTTATACCTCACCATTTGTTCCCACCCCAAATCCCAAGATGAAGAATTGATTTATTTTTTCTATACCTAATCAAAAGTCTTGAAAAAACATAAGCTATCTGAAAGCAAACATTTTTTTTCTTGCATTCTAAATTTTCTAACTAAAATTTACTTCAGTAAGTATATAAGAAAAATGGAAATTACAGGGGGAAAAACATCAATATCTACTTGCTAAACCTATTAGGGAGATAATTTTTATTAGCAAATACAGTATCTATACATCTCTATTGTGTTATACAACCACCAGTAGATGAAGCCTTGGTCTGGAAAAGAAAGCCCTGCACAACTGGCACATCAGTAACACGAGTTCTTATCTCACACATTCAAATTATACACCAATTAAAACTATGCATCACTGAGGACTAATTATCTCTTAATTACGTATTTTGGTTCCCTTAAATCATCAGCTGAACTATTAACAGGGCTTCTGTTTTCTCAGAGATACATCAACTATGTTAAATATTTACAGATATTCTGGTGGCTCATACTGGTCCTTTTCTAAGGTGATTGGGAAAAGAAATGTACCAGGAAGAATAATGAATATCTACATTTATTGGAGTGGTGTGGGAGTTGGCATGATATGGTTGGCAACCTTGTTCTGGTACATTTTAAGACTAATGTTAACTCTTTTGGCATTATTTAAAGTAAAAATGCTATAATCTAATAATCAGAAAACACCTTCTCATTTTAGCAACACTCTAGGATTTGTGGGAAGCATTTTGGAACACCCTGTATTGGATTTAGGCACATTAAGCCATTGGGGAATATCATACAGCCTTGGGAGTTATTCTCCATACAACTGACCTTAAAATTCCAAGAAAATAAATTATAGATATTATAGATAGTCCACTTTCCAAGGCAAGAACTCGTGGGTTTCTGGCATTACATTTGATTGCCTAAGAAAGAAAAAAGGACCCATAATTACTGTAGCAGTCTCCATTTGGGTGGTAATTTTCAAGTACTTTCTAAAGTGTAATAATTGTACATGTAACAGATATACCTGTAATAATGTAACTATGACTGAGAATTTTAACAATGTTATTTAATGTATTGAAAAACAGAATTGAGTTTAGCTTTAGATACTAGCAATGAAGCAAATGGAACTTCACCTTCAGGCTGCTGTCCTGATTTCAATTTTTAAATAATTTTATATTTCTCCACTTATAGTAGCTTTTTTTTTTCTATAAATAACTATAGAGCAAAAATTCCACTTAACACATTTTAATAATATATAAAAAACAATGCTATGGAAGATATAAACCTGAATTTCCAGGCTTCTTGCTGCGTAACAACCTAAATGCCATGAGCAGACAGATTTTATGAGCCACTTTGACAGAATATTGAAGCACAAATGTATCATGAGCAGCCTTGTGATCTCTTATGGGGATCCCTGCTTATTTAGATATACATTCTTTCATTCTAATTCCCTGCAAAACTTAATGCCTATATTCAATGAATAAAACCTGACAAAATACTAAAGACTGTAACAACCTTCCTTCAAAATCTCTTCCAAAGCACTGTAGTTTACTAAATCTCTTGTTACTTAGATCATTTCCTTCTAACATACAGATGGGAACTTGCATTTGCACTTCTTCAGTGTCATGTTCCCACCCCTCCTGCTTTTGGCACTGCAATTTCTCTTCCTTCAGAGCCCAGGGCTGATATGACCTGATGCATAATGTGAGGACATTGAATGTAAATTTTGCATCCAGCTTTGTTGAGGACAATTTTCACAGCAAAAGAGGAGGAGAACAAATGGCCTCAAGTTGAAAATGGGGATGTTCACATTGGATATTAGGAAAAATGTCTTCACAGAAAGGGTTGTCAGGCCCTATTGGAATAGGCTGCCCAGGGCAATGGTGGAGTCACCACCCCTGGAGGCATTTCCAAGACGTGTAGATGTGGCAGTGGGGGACATGGTTTAGAGCTGGACTTGGAAGTGTAAGGTTAAATGTTGGAGCAAATTATCTTAGAGGCCTTTTCCAACCAGAATGATTCTACTTTTCATAGTGATCATTATCATCATCCTTACTAAAAACTGAAACTACACATTTTAGACTATACCTCAGTCATCTATAAACAAATCCACTCTGTACTGCAGGTTGCCTTCTAGTCCTGTTATTTCTTCTGTTCTGACAGAACTGTCACTATATGATAGTTCAATGGATTTCCCAGGGTTTTGTTCTTGGTATACTACTTCCAAACCTACTTTAATAGAGGGATTTTACATTTACTGTAAGAAAACATCGAAGTTGTTTGGAAGTTAATGCATCCACTTCATCATCAATACCAGTTTAGTGTTTCAGGAATTACAGTGTCTCCATACATTGTTATATGCAGTTACTCAGCAGCCTCTATGAGAACCATTAAGGCACTTAGAAATGGAATTGTTCACCATAAATCATAGGGATTAAATTTAGGCATGCAGTCACAGGTGGCACAGCTACAAACACAGCTACGTGTGGATAAATACACAGCAAAGGGTCCACAATCATGACCTGAGCAAACATCAGGAAGGCCTTAAAACCCAAAAAGATCTGACCTTTACTTGTTAATTTAGTTATTAGGTTTGTGATATGTTGTAACTTCTAATGGCAGTGACTGACAAGTTTTACTTCTTGGAGCTTTTAGAACATGTAAGTCACACATGAAAGTTAAAAATTCAAATGAAGCCCAAAACAAAACCAAAAAAGCTGAAATAAATTATACTGCACAGTAAATTTTATTACAAGGGTAGATATGCTTCTTGATTTACATTACACTCCTCCTTCAGTTGCTACACTCAGGCTATTAAGAGGGGAAAAAAATCAATTCTGAAACAGGAGCCAGTGAACTGAAAGAACACAAGTTCCAGCTTTCAAAAAAAAAAACCACTTGAAGATTTATATATGAAGTAGTTTTAATTATCTGTTGTGCTACATACAAATAAAATGTAAATCTTTACCATAATTCATTATTCTGTTCTGGTATAAAAACTAATACAGGGTGCCAAAGACAGTTTTCATCAGAAACCACAGTGCAGGCAAAAATGGAATTCCAAGTAGGCTTGCTTAAAAAGATTAAACTTCTTCAAACACATCAGGGTATTCTACATGTACACCAACATCCTGTCTAACTTCACTGCGACAGTAATTGTTTTATGCTGTGGAAACATGTTAGTTTAACTAGGCTATGTTCAAAAACGTATAACAAGATTTTTTTTTTCATTATACACAAACCTAATTTTGCCAGACAGTGCTTTGCTGCTGAGGCTGAACCTCACAATTTAAACTGACCCTCCCAATTAAAACTCAGACACTCGTGAATTTTTCATTTACAGTTCAGGGAAGAAAGGAAATAACTAGTAGAACAGTTATTATTATCTTCAGATTCAGCTTTAAAATTGGTAAAAAATTTTGCTGCTCAGGCACAAGTTGCAATCAGACTTACAAGTTTGACAGTTATAAAGAGATATAGGTGCAGGAATGCAGCTGATCCTAAAGCAGGAATGTCACTGCTGTCCTTAGGGACAGTGATCAGACCAATAGCCAGGACAGCATTTTAAGGGTATTTGCTTTTTCATACGCAGGCACTGCTTTCCAGAATATGGGAGAAAATGATAGGGAAAAAAAATACATCTGTTACCAGCTTAAATTACAAAAATCCCTTGTCATAAAATTAGTTTCCTGAGACTGAAGAACATGTTGTGACTGCTGTTATTAATATTTGCATAGCTGTCAGAAGCCCAAGCTTTATGACTGCTTACTACTTCAGGGACCATTGACCACTATTTGAGGTGCTGCCTACAGCCTGAGTTACTGCTTCTCAATAAATGTTACAGCCTTCAAATTCCATTATCAGTGGAGTCTGAATTATACTGACTCTCAAAATAAAATAAAAATGAGCAGAAACAAGTTATGGGGCTTTATCATATATTCTGTTCAGAAATCTAGCCTATTTTAAGGCAAGAGCATTTTCTCATGAGTCCTGCTTAACTGATACATAAGACACAATACACCCAAAGGTTTGGGACTGCCAAAGACAGTCAAACATAAGTGTGGATGCTACTCACATCCTCTTACTTGGACACTTCTATTAACATCTGTTAACAAAGATAATTTATAGAGATTTCCTCTGAAAAGATGTAGAAACTACTTTTGTTTATGAAAGTCTCACCAGTTAAATTTAAGGGTCTTTATCCATTCTTACTCACCAGCAACTCTGAATAAAAGGAAATGGAGAAAAAGTGTGGTATAAGCTGTTAGAGTAATTCAACAGGGAAATATCCAACATTTGTGTGCCAGTGTATAACTATTACATACTTCTGAGGAAAAACTGGCACCTGCCCATTTCACAGCCAGGTCAATAGATCTATTTGTGGAAACAGCTCTAAGCTGAAGATGTCCCACAACACCACCTTTCTAATGACCCCTTATGCAACTATGTCACTTTTCTGCTTCTTTCCTCAAGGAAGAAGAGATTTTTCAGCTAAATAAAATGCCTTTAGCATCAGGAAATTTAAATGCAGTGTTTTCCCCTGAGGGCTGCAGAGATCACCCAGCTGTGTGCCCATGGACAGGAGGGTGATGGGAAGCTGCAGAACATTTCAATAGAGAGCGGCAGCACAGCTGAAAGAAACTCAGAATTTCCTACATTTCCTGGCAAGGAATTCACTGCTATCCAGTGCTGAAGAATTTGTATTCTGAGGTGATTGGGATCACCAGTGACAACAATGAAATGGGTCACTGCTTATCACAGACCAGTACACCTTAAAGAGCTGTTTTTATTGACACTAATCATGACATACCATTTTTTCAAAGCCAACAAAACATATTTCTAAAGAAGATATTTTGTTTTAGAGCCACCAGGGATTTATTAACATTTTGGAAAAAAAATCCCAGCTTGCTGAATAGGTAATATGAATAATAAAACTATCTGAGGAAGCAGCTGTGAGCCATTGATCCCAATAAACAATCACCTGCTGGGATGGACAGATTTTTCCTTATAGTCATGAAAATCTTGGAGATAAATGAATGCAAAACCAGAGATAATACAGGTGACTTTAACAGAAAGTGAACTTATATGTCTTGTATAATGAGGAGGGCTGCTTCTTTTCCTATAGAAAAAGAAAAGAGCAGTAACTCCAACACCCAAACCCTCCCAGTGAAAGAGCCCAGAAATCTTAGCTTCAGTGCCAGCATAACAGGAGGCACAAGAGCAGAGAGGTGAAATGCGTACCAATAACACCAGAGGTAATAACATCAATAACACAACTTCAAATACCAGTTTAAAAGGAAGTAAGGTCACTAGCTCTGCCTCCTTAGGAACTCATGTTTTATATAATGTATTCTCAACAAGTTGCGATGAATAATGGAAATACAGGAGGGCTGGTACTCAGACTGTACTTGAAAAATGCTCAGTGTGCTGGAGTACATAGTCCTCTACAAAAGCATTGTGTAAAAGGCATGTGTCAAATTTCATGTTGCTACCTTACTTATTAAATGAACAGAATACCTGTCAAGGAAGCCAAAATAGTTTCCATAGGATTAAATAAAGCCTTCTGCACTGAGTTAACGCAAAATACCAGGTTTTTCCCAGCATGGTATGACCACTGCAGCGTGGCCATTGCAGTGAAAAGGACTGCAGTGCAAATAGACAAATATCAACCACTTTTGCCTGTTATGAAGGTGAAAACTGGTATGCTACGAGATGAAGATGTAGAAGATCATAACTATTAGACCTGATTTAGTACTGGCCTTGGAAAGTTTAGCCTCTGATCGGAATGAACCATGTCTTCCTTCTCCTAACCCAAAGTCACAGGAGGTTTCATATATTTTTAAAATTTCTACTACATGCAGAATTATAAAGTTAGCATATAAAACAAAACTTGTTTTCTCTGAAAAGCTCCCTGCTTCATTTATCATTTGAAGATTTTATCTACTGCTAGAGCACCAAACACAAGAAACATATACTGGTAATGTTGACTTCAGATATTTTCTCAGAAAAGAACAAATTACAGCATAAAAAAGGCTGAGAGCTAAATAATAGTCTCATTAATTTAGGAAGGCAAATACAGAGGAAGAAGTTAAAATCCCAAACCAGTTTGCCGGATTGGACCTCAGTATTCCTTCTCGGTGCATAAAATTGAGTAACTTAATTTCTAGATGGAGTACAGACAGGACAGGAATGCAATAATCAAGCACCACCACATCTGAGGCAGAACTGTGTAGACTGTTGAATATCAATGTGCCTCTAAAAGAAGCACAAAAAAACCCCAAAAATAAAAACTGTGTAACCATGGCAGAGAATGAAAATTCTGATTAAAAAAAAAAAGAGGAAGGATGTAACCAGTGATCAGGGATTCCCTTCATCTGGGTGTTATGCTGCAGTGGAAACAGCACAAGGAGGAGCTGAGATCTGCCAACATCTGCCACAGAGCTGCACGTCTCAGGAATGCATCACCTTAATAATGTTTGTCTTACAATGATGATACAGGCACCTTGCAGTCGTAAAGGTGAGAGGAGAGTGTAATGCATTTACAGCTGATATTGCTCCCTGGATTTGTTTAAGGAGCCTGTTTGGCAGCTGAACTTGTTCTAGCCTTAGGAAGTGGGAGAGAGTGTAAAACACCCCTAATATGAAGACTAAAAGAAAGCAAATAGTCTTCAGGGTTTGTTTGGATTTTTTTATAAACTAGTAAGTCATAAATGTTAGTAAACTTAATAAATTCATCCTCTGACACTGTTAACACATATTTACAGTCACTGTTCAGGTATAATAAAGACAACTCTAGCTTTACTTAACACAAGAAAAACATTTCTTTGACACTTTAGTCAGAAGATGACTGCTTTAATCCAGAACACTTTATCATATACATCTAGACAGATAGAATACATTTTTGTATTTATTTTATATACATATATATACATATATATATATATATATATGTCTGTGTATGTGTGTGTATTTTTATACATAGATTATAAAGTAAGGTTCAGTATTTTAGAAAAATCTGGAAGGTTTTTTCCCACCAAAATGGAAATTTTGGAGGGTATTTGTATGGTTAACTGCAAAGTATTTTGAGCTTGTACTTGATTAATGATGAAGTAAATCATCAGGATTTCCTGATGAAGTAAATCATCAGGAATTATGAAATTATCATTTTAACAACTTAATTTTTAAGACTTAATTCTGTAAGGGAGTTATAGTCAAATCCACTCATCCACATAAGAAACTGTTTCATTGATGCAGGACATGCTGTGTTCACAAGTGCAGCCATAGTAATTATTAGTATAAATATTGCTGGAACATCACAGGTCAAGGAGGAATAATGACTGCATTGGTTTTTTTTGAGTCTGCTACTGTAGAGTATCTCAGTGCTCCAGAAAATACTGAATGAAATTGATTCCAATGAAGTCAAAGAAGGAGATAAATTCTAATAAACCATACTTAGTCCTAACTGAAGTCTGTGATATTGCAATTTGATATAGTCACTCAACATTTAAAAAGTCAGAGGCTCCAAAACCAATTATTAACATCCAAATACCCAGGTACATACAGATTTGTATACCATTTTCTGTGTTTACATCTAAATGCTGAAGTTATATTACAATTAAACACGTATGTTCAACAATTTAAATTCAGATTTTAAAATTGACTGAAGTCTGACTCACTACTAAAAGCTAAAGCACAGCATCATGGAATGGTTTGGGCTGGAAGGAATCTTAAAGAGCACCTCATTTCAACTCCCCTGCTATGGGCAGCACCACCTCCCATCAGGCCATGCTGCTCAAAGTCTCATCCAGCCCAAACTTAAAATCACACTATGACTGCCATCATAACATAATTATTATAGACAGAAAATACAACATGCAAATAACTCTATTTGTATACTTACTGCATGAGTGAAATCATGAAATTCAATGTAAAGCTGAAATAAAAATGTCTCTAAAAGCACAAAGAAGTCACTAACCTGTATTTTGATTGGCCAGGAGAAATTGCTGACATAGACATAGAAAGTGATGTTTGGGTTGCTTCGAAAGTTAAATTTTTCACAGGAAAAGCTGTCTCTGTATTCCTTAATATTAACCTTGGAAACAACAGGAATCTCTTCTCCAGATATTGTTCCAGCTAAAAATTTTTAAAAGCTCAGGTGTAAATATACATATTTGGGAAAAATATTAATCATCATTAAAGATGCCGAAATAAATTTGCATAAGAAACATAAATCCTTAACTGCTTTTGGTGTCTTCCTCTAAAACAACCTCTTATTATAGTTTAAATGGCACATTAGGTATATTTAATATACATACAGAGAATTCACAGAAATTTTTAGTTTGGTTTCAAAAATTATATACAAACTGGAAAAGTGACAGAAGAAACATAATTTTACAAGATAGTTATTATGGTCAGCTTAACAGATAATATGCTTTCCTCCATAATTTATGTTTCATTTCAATAAACAGCTCAATAAAATCTGTAAGGGAATTTGTCTACATCTTACACTTTTGCAATCAAGTTTTAATTGTTCATGAAAGCGTTAATAACGTAACTAGTAATAAACATTTATTAGTTTTTGCAAATAAATGAGTGACTGAGCTAAATTAAAATAATGGAATAAATAGAGTTTACTAACTGTAGCATGGTAAAGTACTTCAGAAATGCATTGATGAAGAAATTCATGAATTTAAGAGAAACTCTGAACCTTGTTTAAAAAGATTTCATTTTAAGCATCATGCCTCTCCTTGGATGTGTTTTCAGAAAGTCAATAGAACCAATTCAGAAAAACTGTCTTAATTAAAACAAAGAAGAGTAATGGGGTTCAAAGTTGGAGAAAAAATAGATAAGCAGCTCCTTTTATCAGCATACACAGAAGAACTTTATTGTTTGATATCAATGTAAAGGTTAATAATTAAATTTTTAGCTTGAACACTGAAACAAAGAAATAAAATCTCAGTCTCTGCAGTAGTTAAGGAAGCAATTTATCTTAATTAAAATCACAGCATTTCATAACACTGTCATTTTAAAAATTTAAATATGCTACAAGCTTTTCTTACCAATGCAATTTTAATTGAATAGGAGAGAAAGTCAACATATTAATGAAGCTTTATTCAGATTGCAAATTATCATCTGAGGTTTAAATAATATAATTAATAACAGGATAATGATAATGGCAAAAGAACACATTTGGCAAAGTTTTATTATCAAAATTAGCAACAAAGAGACAATCAGGTTAAAATAACTCAAAGGATCATGAAATCATTTGGGGGAAAATCTCATCATAGCAAAATTCATTCTCACCTGTAGAACCAATAGACCATGTAATATTGAGGTTAAAGTTGTTTGATGCATTAATTGATATATCCAAATTTTTATTTGACTAGAGAAAAAAAAAAAAAGGAAAGTTAACAAAACATATCAGAATGTACTGCATATAACTCTAGTGTACATAGAGCCTTTCAATCATTTTCCAGTTTTCATTTTAAACATATCTAGAAATGGCAATGTTTCACTGCCAAAGGCAATTCTCTGTTTTGCTTTGATAAGAACATGGTACAATTTAACATATTATTTCACATAACATAACATATAATTTAACATAACCAGTTTTGTTTGTATTTTGTCCTAAGTATAACAAAATATTTGTCTTTAAAAAATAAAAAAAAACCAACATGGCAAATGCCTACATTTTAATCACAAGCCAAAAACTTTACTTTCTGTGACTGAAAATATTTTCTCAACAGAAGGGTATACCCCTTCAATTCATCTCAGGAAGATATTAAACTTGTTATTCATGGGAGCAACAATAAAATCAACCAACTCATAAATTTTCAGAGTATTGATTAAGCTGAAGTACATCTACCATTTAGAAAGGGTTCTCAATGAAGGCACTGAACTAATTTTGCAGCTCTAAAACTTTATAGACACTTCAAAAACCTTTAATCGACATCAAATACAATGGAAATCTTAATTCTGAGTCTCGAAAACTTTACTAAAATTAGTAACATTTTCTTACCTGTTCTGGATTTGCTATAAAGTTTATGGCAGTGTGATGACGATCGTCCTCTTGTAATAAGCTGAAGGTAAACTGATAATCAATCAAAAGGCTGTCTGTAGGCAAAACAAAAAATATAAAATAATAAAATAAAGTGTATAAGTGTACACATATTAGTTCTATATTATGCAAGTACCTCAAAGTTTACCATTCACATTGATTTTAAAAGTCATGGAGAAATCTACAAGTCAGAATTATTCACATGCATTTCACTGTTTAAGTGTTTGCATAATAAAGTCTTGAAATGATTAAAACTAAAATTAACTTAACAAAAAAACTAAATTAAGAAAAAAACTTCTAAATTTTTTACCATTACAGTTCTACAGGGATCAAAAGCTTCTATTTTCCCTCTCTCACAGGAAATAAGGAGGTGACTTATAAGTGTACATGATTCTGATTATTATTTTATGCATGTTAAAATATGGCAAGTCATCTCTGGTGCTACAACCCAGTGAATAATTGTAAAGCATTATTTTGATCCCTGGTCTGCTGACATTCTGCTACCAACACCACACAAACTGCGTTACAAATAAAAAATATGTGATCATAAAAACAAAATCAGTAAATACAAAGAGAGTGAAAGATTAAGTCAAAGCAGAAGAAAAGCTGTGTCAGCCTTTTGTTGGATTTAATAGTTTGCTTACTGCTGACAATCACCTTTTCTGCAGCAACACATCATCTGAAAAAAATACACTCTGTTGTATCCTATGGGAAGGCTGACTTAGAAAGAGAAAAAAGCCCACTATATTGTCTTAATAGTTAAAGAAAATTGTTTTGGTTGGTTTTGTTCAGGGTTTTTGGGATTATTTTTTATAGTGAGTGTGGAAGGAAAAGTAGAAAATAAAGGTTCATAGAATATCCTGAATGTGGAGGAACCCAAAAAGGAGTTGCATGAAAGGAATCACCATGATATTCAAAGGTGAGAAGTTCGCTTTCTCTATCATTACCCACCACAGTTCTGTTATTCAAATAAGAATAAGCTGATCTACATGTCTTAGTTAACAAGTTTTGACCAGGTCTCTGCATGTTTATGAAGGCAAAAAATGAATAAATATGAAATTAAAATGCCCCATGAATTTATTTATAGTAGTCTACACTTCTACAGTTATGCAAATCTAATTAATAAATCTCATTGACTATTGTGCCATATGTCCATGCTTAACAATAAGATGACCATGGTACCAGAACATCTTTAAATGTAACAGGACAGGAAAAGAAGGCAAGTAAAGATTGACCCCTATTAAATGGATTAATAAACCCTTTAATAATCATGAGTAGAAAGGGGAAAAGGTTAGGAATAATGTACAGAAATGCTCAATCTCCTGATCTCATCAACTTGGAGATCCTCAAAATGCAGACAACTGCTTCAGCATCAATCTTTGCAAACAGAGTTACTGTAAAGGTGTGATAGACCAGCACCACAGAAAGCACTACTACAGAAATTCTGGCTACAAGCAAGGGCTTCAAGATGCAAGAAGCAGCACTGACAACCAGGACAAGATAACATTGATTTGCTCATAAGATATGGAAAATTACCACTTCAATATGTCACAGTCTTTTTCCAAGCACAAATTGTGTCCTCTTAGGGATGCAGAGTATCAGCCAAAAAACCAGAAGTTGTATATAGATAATATCCCATCATAAGATAACATGGGAAATAGACATAAGACTCTGGTCTCCCAGTCATGAGTGAACAGCTCGTCTGCATACAAGTTTTAAAAAAATTACAGTAATTTACTTTTACAACAATATGAGGTTTTTTTCCCCCCTGGGGTTTGTTGCTGCTGGTGGTGGTGTTGTTTAGTTCTTTGTTCTTGGTTAATTTTAAAATAATTTTTAAATTTATGTTTTACTTCTTAAAAGCCAACAAACTGATGTTTCAAGGAATGCAGGAAAAATCCTGACACTTATAAAAGTTAAACTAGACGTTTCCTCTTAAATTTAAAATGTAACATCTGTAACAAATCAGAAAATTAATTCCACTTTTTATATTGCATTCTTACATACAATACAGCTGATAGTGAATTGTGAAAAACAGGAAGAGTTAATTATGTGTAGAGGCTCTCCTTTTGTATCCAAGATATCCCAAAGTTTTTTATTGTGTTATTAATGACTCTATTATTTAATGGTTGATCAATTTGATACTTCATTAATAGCAGGAAAGTTCAGTAGGAAGTCCCACGCATCATCTTCTCTGTAGCAGTCAAGAGCCTTGAACAACACAGCCTCAAGAGCAGCTTTGAGAGCCAACAGAAGAACTCTCCTTGGGGTTCTTCAGAGTTGCCAAAGGATCTCTAAATTGCAGCAATTCCACAGAGATCTGCCACAGGATAAACCATTATATCCCTGCCTCGGCCATGGCTGGGTGCTGTAGAGCAGAAACATTTATCCCTTCAGAGACAATTCCAACTCAGGGGAGGTCCTTGAGGTGAGCATGACTCGAATGAAGCAGACAGCAGGGCCTAAGTGCAGTTGGGTGATTCAACAGCACAAATGAACTCAGGTGCAAATGAAAGAACTGACACTGAGCAAACATTCCTTCCCATCTTTCTGAGGACTGCAGAGGTTTGCTGAAGAAATTTCATAGGTTGGAGAAAGGTTCACAAAACTTCAAGGAAGATTTGTCTGGACCTATTCTAAAGGCAAAGATTCCAAATCTTTGAAAGTCTCTAAAGTTAGATTTTATTAGAATATAAATTAGCAGAACCAATTTAAGAAGAAACTCAGAGTAGAAATTAAAAGGGATTGTAAAGAAGACTCTACCCATTGCACCCTGCTGCTGCCCCTCTATCTTTCCTCACTCTCTCCATCTGCTTCATTCTGTAACTTAGGAGACTCTTCCCCCACAAGTATTCAGCAGCTCCCAGGGAAAATATCACCTCCCTCTCCTCCAGAAAGCTCCACCTTCTGCAGACTGAAGCAGGCAGAACAGCTTTCTATCCTACTGCCAAACCTCTTCCTAAACATAATATATGCCACTGCATCATAAGTGCACATAAACTAAGCAGTTACTCAGTACATCACACCATATTTCCTAATTCATAGTGCCATTCAAACTAGAGAGCTTAGCCTCAAAAGCAGTACAAAATTCAAACTAAAAGTCAGTTCTAAGACTATGACCTGTTCTGAACAGCTAAATGTAAAAGTAGCCACATATATAATAACTAAATGTAGAAATAGATATTTAAAGTACATTCAAGTATACCCTGTTGATATATATGTATATGTTGTGCATATTCATATCAGGAAT
Source organism: Molothrus ater (assembly GCF_012460135.2). Taxonomy (NCBI): domain Eukaryota; kingdom Metazoa; phylum Chordata; class Aves; order Passeriformes; family Icteridae; genus Molothrus; species Molothrus ater. The sequence continues at coordinate 28,512,742 of NC_050485.2, read as the reverse complement.
TTGGAGAAGCCTAAGATTCTACTCCATGTAGAAACCCCCATGTGGGTTTGTTTCTACTTTAAATCTTTATGAAGCCACCATAACTAATTTTACCCTTTATATAAACAAATAAGACTTTTCATATTTCTGTTTACCAAGACAGAAACACAACAAATCTACTCAAGCAGGTGACTCAAAGCAGCAGGCAGACAGAATTTAAAGAGCCATTTTCTAGCCTATAATCTCCTGAACTTTCATAACTCCCTGAACTTTTATGTCTAAAGTTCCATGGGAAAAGTTTGTGAGAACATGGAAACCTCTCACAAACTTAGAGCTCAGCTCACAGCTCAGATCTTAATTCCCCAGCACACAACACAGTATTTGGAATCCACAAGCTCAGTTTTTTGAGGCAGGAGTCAGCCCAGAACAGTCTAATATCTATGTTTCCAGGTATTTTGTTTCACTTTATCTTAGAAATCATTGATTAAAGTACAAAAAAAAGTGTTGGGAGATAGGACCACAATACCACCCTGACATCATCAACGGTCAAATATTACAAAGACATACGGTTATTGAGTTTTTTCACATCACTATTTTGATTTTTTCAAAACCCTTGACTGCTTTCACAGTCAAAAGGAATCATTAAAATCAATTCAAAATGCCAGTAATGAGCATGTGTGAGAACATAACAATAATTAGGTAAAGAAAGATATTTAATGAAATAGGAAAAATGAATTTCAAAGCAATCCTTTAACCCTAGTATCGTTGTTAATTTTCAAGAAACCTCTCTGTTTCATTAATAAAGGTCAATGACTTCTGATAAGAATTATATGGTTTAATATGAAAGTTTTGTACTCATATCCAAAAAGGAACAGACCAATTCCCATACTCAAAATTTGTACTGGAAGAAAACTCTGATTTTTAAAACTACAGAATACTCCCAAAAGAACAAAGGCCAGAAAGAAGCTCTTCAGTATTTCTATAGTGCCTCCATACTCTGTGAGAATATATAATTACAATGGAAATTACTTTTAAAAAAGATGATTAGATTGAATATGTTTAGTATAAATTAGTGACAAATTTATATACGAAAAGATATGTTACAGGGGAGTTTTAAGACTGTAAAAGGATATAAACCACTATAAATCAAGGGTGCCTGTAAATTATTTTTGGGTGAGTGCTCCCTTAATGGGCAGCTTTCAACACTTTGTTCCATGTTCAGTACTCAGTGTTGGGCCCATGCCTCATTTACTACGTGCTATACAAGCCCTTTTCTCAAGATGGAATTAATTTCTAATGTGGCTTTCTATAGTATTCATCACTATAATTTTCTAAGTTCTTCACAAAAGTTAATGAATTTGTTACAACATTACTGAAGATGAGAAGGCATTTGAGTGCCATTTTATAGGACAGGAAATGAAACAAAGAGACCAAGGACAAAACCATCTATTAAAAATGAGCAGCCAATCTGAAATACCTGGACTTTGATTTTTCATAATACTTTGAATTATATAACACTATGTATGAACACTGTTATTTGGCAGCTCCTTCCATCATTCATTGTAATTCTTTCCACTTTTTCAACAAAACAGGAAAGGAACACACATTCAACTTTCCATTACATTATCACTGATTCGTTCCCTACAAATTCATTCAGTGCATTGTGGAGTGAAAGTTCCTTGGGAACTGGTATATAGCAATATTATTAAAAACTGTGCAATCATGCTCTAATAAAAAAGCAAATATAAAATTATTGTGACAGCCACCTTCGTTCTTCCACCATCCTGCACCCACTGCCTATGCAGCATATTTCAATAAAGGGGGTTTATTAAGTAATTTAAGAATCAGGCTGGAGTAAATTTTAGAGAACCGCTTCTGAGCTATCTTTTACCTGTGAACAAATCATTCCAAGAGAGTATCCCAGTTCACTGCATCTCTCAGCAGGAGGGAAGATTGAACCTAGGTTCCCAAAAAGGGAGCAAGAACATTCCCAACTGGACACACTCAGGGCTTTTCTAACTTTGGTCACTGGCCATTCTCCCCTGGTTCCTCTCACATAGTTTCTAAACACATTTTTAAAGCTGAACAAAATGGCAAAACAGTTTCATACATATACAGAATTTCTGAGAAATGTCTATTCATTTTAACTCCAAAAGTTTAAGTTTAGCAAAATATCTAAGCCAAAAGCACTGCAATGTATATCAGCCAGATTTACAAAAAGAGCATGGAACTAGACCCACCCACCCACAATATAATCTCATTCTCAGCTCCAACCTAATTATCCCATTTTTAAAATATTAGGTGAGGATCACATGATCTTTACTCAATCAATGACTAAAATAGGGTTTTTTTCACATTTTTTTCTGATAACTAATAACTTCTATTTTGTGAATAAACCTCTCAAAAATCTAGTGCTGTTTTATTTTTGCTTGACATCACTTAAAGTTGTAAGAACCTCCATCATGATTGCAACTTCAGACTCGTCACAGTCTTCCCACACTCTTCTATTTAAGGATCTGTCTATTCATGCTGATTCTAAAATTCATACTCTCACCTCTTCATTGCACAGGCAGTTCGTCTCTCTCCTCCTCTTTCTAGTGATTGGTCTCTATTTTCAGCTAGATTTTGTTGAGAACAGAACTACTCATATTCCTCTCTATCAGTACAAATGCTGCTTTTGAAACCAAGTACCATTATCAAATGCTATAAATCATATTCATCTGTGACCAAAATGAAATTCTCCTTGTATTACATCAAAGTTGGGGGTTACCACCAGACCTATTTTCTGTCAGGATAATTATTTTGAACTTTCAGAGCAGCTGCCTGATTCATTCCACTGTCATCTGTATCTAGCAGTCATCCACTGCCTCATTGTCATTTTTATATTGAATATGTTTGTGTCTGACATTACTTGTCCATTGTGATAAAACAAAAAGTCATTTACTGTGAAGTCTTTACTAAAAACTTGCATTTTATTATATCTAATCAGAGCACAATGAACTTCAAAAAAACCCAGCATTTACTATTTATATGCCTTTTTCCATTTCAAGAAAGAGCATGGGAGAATGTATTTCACATAAATTCAAAGTCTTTAAAAACATACAGCAATAGCAAGTCATTGTTCGTTTTACTATACTTTACAAAAATGTACTGGTCTAAAAAGCCCACAAAAAACTGAGGGATTAGTGTCATAATCAGAAAATTGGGTAACTAAATTTTATTTTAAATATAAATCTTTTATCTTATTAACTTCTCCACTGCTATTTGGAAAGGTCTAATAAGTTGTCAGTTTTGATCCTAAGCGAGGGCCAGAAAAATCTACCTGTTTTAGAATTTTACTCAGCTATATTTTGCTTATTTTCTCAGGCCACTCTGTATTGACTAAAACTTTCAGTGGATGACAGAAATGCATCATGTTCAGAAGGTCACTCTTGATTTCCATTACTGCAAATAGAAAGACCTAGAAGGTTCATTAAGTCTGGACATTTAAGTTTTACAAGGCTAATTAGGTGAGATGTATCTTGCCATAGCTGTCACAGAAGTAAAAGTGTAGGTAGGAAAATGTCATGGTAAACAAGGCTGGGCTTGTGGCTGAGATCTAAAAACTGAGGTACAGATAGAGTCACCTGGGGCCTTTTGAGCATGCAACCTCAAGATGATGCTCCTAAAGTTTTTAAATCCCAGACCACAGTCAATTATTATTTTTCCTAGATATTTCATTAAACTCTTTACTGAAAATGCTGTAACAACTGATGAGAACAGCTGCAGACCCTTCTCCAGCTCTGTGGAAGAACATGGTCTATAAACAAAGTGTGGAAAGCAATGGCTAGGGAATTATGAGCAAAATATTAGCAAAAGAAGCAGCCACAAAGAAAAGTAAGTGCGCCAATCAGCAGGTATCCAAATGTCAGTTGTAGGAAAAGGTCTAGGTGTCTCCAATGATGGAACATTTCAGAAATCACAGCAGAGTCTTGTCAGAAGTGTGTTATTACTTGACAGCAAGGAGTACTCAATAAATGTAGTTTTGTTTTGTCACACTGGACCGTCTTTGTAATCCCTTAACTCTTGTAGTATTCATAAGTGTTAGAAGAGTGAGAAAAAAAACCAAAACAAATAAAAAGCCAGGAAAAAAAAGTCATTAAAATTATTATGGAAGAAATTCAAATTTCTCTCTCCATGATTTTTTTTCATATTGATCTAAATGCATCACCACCTTTGTAACACTCATATTAATATTACAACTCTAACATGTATTTTCCAATATACCAGCATCAATACCCACTAACCTGATTCTAATTTACTGCTTTCATTATATAGTCTCTACACACTGAGGAGATCTCTGATCTGCTTGTTCTGACAACAGAAGTGGCACATCTAAGAAACAACAATGTTAAATTATTGTTTGACTTTGTGTATTATTGCCAAAGAGGGATGTTTCTTGTCTAGGAAAGTACTAAATGAAAGCAGTCAGATTTTCATGCTATTTTAAATCTTGCTCTCATAGCTTTCAGTTTATTGTATAATCCCTGAAAGTTTACTACATCTCCTTTTAGAAATGATTTTTTGAGAAGCTTCTATTTATACATGGATCAATGCTGAAAAAATGGGCATGGCAGAAGTACAAATGTAATTTTTAAATTGTTTATGCTTTTATACGCGTATATACTCAAGCTTTGCTATAAACTGGGAACAGTCAGAAGTTAATCAGACAATAACTTCTACATAATTATTAGCAGAGCTTTTATCCTGCTTCTCAAATAACCAAACACATATCTTAACAATTAAAGAACAACCTCTTGCTACTCAGGTCTTCCAAGGAGACAGAGCACACACTTTATAAATTGTCTATAAATATACATGGATAAATAGGTGCTCCTGCAATATCCCACCATTTTCAAAATTCTCTTCTTCCCCTTTTCTCATTATTTAGTTGAACTTTGCTTAAGAAACCCTAAATCCACAACCCAAATGTCAGAACCCACCCCATGTTGCTTGACTCCGCATGACTTGTACAAACTGCACAATGTACCTTCAAGTTGAGATGTTTCCACTTTGCTGTATTCTCAAACCTTGTTAATACATTAGTTCTGATAAGTAAAATCTCTCATAGCAAATAAATCCATATCAGGAAAACTGCACTTCATACTGGATAGAAATTACGTCATATACCTCACTGAGCAGTGTCCTCTGTTTTAAAGTCACAAATTACAACAAGTACTTGTACTGTAATAAATATAAAATGCTACATCTCCATGCAGTAGAAACACAATTGCGTTACAACTTTGAAAAGAAGAAGAACACAAGCACTTTTTCCTTTAAAACACCATTAGGTATTTTTAGAGCAAAATCTGTTGATTTCATTAATAACGTTCTCACTCAATAACATTGCTCATGCTAAGAACTGAGTGCCAATTCAGCAAAAAATATTGATAGAATATTAAAATTCCAAACACTCACAAATGAAATTATATATCTGTAATATTGCCTAATCCATTTTACACAGCCTTTAGAACAGATAGGAGGAAATATCTCAACCCTAGTATGGAATAAAATACAGAGTGAAAAAAAATAAAAATAGAAATAATAAACATTCCCCTACTTGCTACAAGTTTGATTTGTAGGACTGGCAGTCAGGTACATAAAATAATAAACAGTTTGGTTAAAATAAGCAAATTGAAATAATGAAGGAAGGAAAAATGGAGCCCCAAAGGCTGTTTTCCTCAACCCCAGTGCAGTCACCCATCCTTCAGAGGAGATTTATTCTTTGCCTCAGAGAGGAAACATTGGTCACCATGGCAGGGCTCACTGACTCCTTTCTGAAAGTGACTTGGAAAACTCAATTTCCACCCGAAACAGCTGCCAGCCATTAAAAGAAATATTATATTTTCCTGGTGTTATTTTTTTCTATAAAGCAGGAACTAAATACAGCTGTGCTTTCATTATTTTTTTTTTCTTTATTTGGCCATGGAAAGAAATTACTGTGAACCAAAATGTGCAAATAGAATAAATCTCTTCTTTTATTGTTATGGTTTGGTTGGCTTTTTTCAAAATAGCTTAATACAGACATATTGAACATACCATTACTCATTGATATACATCAAGCACAAACTTTTTGACACGGATTCTCTGAGAACTGAATTAGCATGTAAAAAGGAACAGCAAACTGTAGCAAATACTGACAGTCTGTTTGTTCTTGGTATTTGAAAAGCAGTAATTGTTCATATCACTGCAAGTGACCTTCACAGGCCAGAGACGGTGGCAGGCAGTCCTTGCCAACAGACATGAAGTGACACATTTGCATGACGTAGCCATACACTGCCTTCCTTAGAAGTTTTCCATTGTTCTCTTTCCACCATTTATTCTGTTGTTCATTCTAGCAATGACCTCTCCATGTTCTCTTTCATTAGCCATTCCCAACATCAGAAAAGGCTCTAGCACTTTAAAATCTGTCTGGCCACATTTTCAAAAACAAGTACAGAAGCGGTATGTGTTTCTATTCAACAGAAGTAGAAATCTAAAATTCTCATATCATTGATGAAAAAAGCGTGATATTGTTGCCCTTTTAAGACTTTTCTTCCCACATTTTGCATAGCTTGTCATTTTTATAAAATTATTCTGATGGCCGTGGCATTTCCTTAAGGGGCTAACACAGTAAAGTACATTTATTTCCCCATAACATAAAAAGACAAATCAAATACATATATATTACTTCTTTACCAGTGTATCTTCATACTCTTTGACAGATACATTTTTCAACTTTCCCTTAATGTCTAGTTTGCTATTGTATCTATTTCCTAGCATACATTGCTGCTTTTTGACCTCACATAGTTCGCTCTTCCATTTCATGTCAGCATTACCCTTTATATCAAGTGACTTCCAAATTACACTTTGCTGTCAATGAGTTATATTTCTGGAACACATTTTAAAATAATATTCACAACTCAAGCTAAGAAAAAGTGACAATAAATTAATATCAAGGACTCACAGGCTACCTTGCAATATGCTGAAATGGAGCTGAGTTATTGAGTCAGAAAGCTGAATTTGACAATGTCCACATTTAACCTAGTTTACAATTTCCTTAAGTTTATATAATACAAGGTTTTATCATTCTCTTGAGATAGAAATGACCCCTAATTTATTTAAATGATGGCACAAAAGTCCCTCAAATACCCTATAAGGGCTTCCCAGCACTAATTCTATAGCTGGAAATATCCCTGACTGCTCTCAGGACCTTACAGATACATGTGCCAGGATTAGGTGGTTCAGGACCCGCACCTGAACAGTGGAACTCACACTACAGCACATTTGCATTAATGGAAGAGGCTCAGCTGTCCTCCAGTGCTCCATGTTTGCCAGCAGAGAAAAACACCCCAGCTGACTTGGAATAACGCACTTGTTTGACCAAGAATTCCCAAAAGAACCAACTCAAAATCTCCCACATATCACAAGACACTTACTGAAGTCAGGGTGTGTTTTTTCCCTTTTTCAACTGGTTCAGGATTTCACTATAGATCTTCCTTGAAGTCCTGCTGATCAAGAATTCTCTTTTCCCTGGGCAGTCAGCATGGGAAGCAATGCAACTGCAAAAGCACCACAGGTGTTTTCCCTTGACTGTCAGAAGGTAAAGCCAAGGGACCCTGAGGGATCCTTTCCCATGGCATTTATTTCTTACAGCTCCAGGATCAGGGAGCTCCAAGGCCTCCAGGTGTCTGAGGAATGACAGCTCCTGTCCCCTGGGAAATGTTCAGGAATCTCTCACACACACAGCACAATGAACACACAGCACAAGGATTCAGAAAGTATCCATCCCTGTGAACACAAGCGCAGTATATCAACAAAATCAAACATTGTGTATTTGTAGATACTTGCACTGGTTTCCTTCTCATTTAAAACACTGCTTCATACAAGGACTAAAGTCCCCTACAAAGCAAAGGATGTCCTCTGAATGAGATATCCTGCTGCTCTTGCCTCATCAAGATCTATAAATACTCACATTTTATACCTATAAGCTATTTTACTGTAATATTATATCTTACACTGCAAGAAAAATAATACAAAAAATAATGATGGCACCTGTGGAACAGTCCTCTAATTCAGGCCTTTAACTGCATGCAATACAAGGTATGATTTTTCTTCTTTTTAGCAGTTAGAAAGTTCGTTTCACCACTGTTAGTTTGTCCTACTTCTTTGAGTTAGGGTAGCATACTTGCTATTATTGATGAATAATTACTAAATTACTTTGTCTGCTTTGACAAAAGGTATTAAATAGTAACTGTAAGAGGATGCCAGTTGGTAAATTCCCTAGTATATAAGCAGAAGCTACCAGAGAAAGCAAATAATCTTAATTTCAAAAATAACACATGGCTTGTTAAGCAAAGAAAATCCACAACATTAAAAAACATTAATTACAAAAATGAGAAATAAATACATACATGGAAAAATTCTCCAACTCAAAGTAAAAGCTGAAAATGATTGGCAGCAAATCCGTTTCCTCAGCCTGCCCAACAAAGCTGCAAGCCAACCTAGCATTTGGCAAATGAGTACACAGAGCCTGGGGTGAGATCATAATACTTTATTAGGAGCTTCAGCTTCAGATGTGGTTATTGTTTTAATTCTCTGCAAGGCGACAGTTGGTTTCTGCAGTTATTTTAGCTCAGGGCAAAGACTATGTTTGTCTGCTGCTCTTTATAAGTTCTGAGTTGGTAGGTTTGCTGAGGCTAATCTTTTATCAAGCCATCCTAGAATTGTCTGATTTAAACAATAATCTGTTCCACTAGACTCTTTAAACACTAAGATTTCATTTTAAATAGAATTTTTTTGTATGAGTCCATATATTCAAAAGACAATGTCAGTCATTACTTTGACTGTATTTATAAATAATACAGATTTTTTCAGTCTGTATCAAAGTCAATCAATGTTAGATATAATTGGTGGAACTCATTATTTTAAGTCAAGCATGACAGTTTTACAATTACAATATGTATTTAGTTGAAATTAATGTTGTCCCAAAAGGAAACACGAATTGCTCAAATCAGTAGTGAAGCTGGTGGCTGCTGGTATACATCTCCCAAGTCAGCTAAAGCAAGCACGTTTTCAAGAGCTAAAATTTATTGTTTATGCCCTTTAAGTTTCAACATAATTTTTAAATATCTGGAAAATCCCTGCTAACAGTTTTACTTATAGTGCTACTTGCTATTTATCTTCTAAAACACTCTCCTTGGAATGTTCTTGAGTTTAATTTTCCTCTAAGTATAACAAGTCTGCCACCTAGTGCTTTATGGTACCTCTAGTACACGTTTTACTTGACAATTATTTTTTTACAATTTTATTGATAAAAGAGGTCATGTTCTGAGTTCCTGAATGCATCAACATGCATGATTTTAGTATTTAAAGAGATTTCTTTCAAAAATTTTAATTCTCCTTTTTATTAAATGATAACATTGGTAACATAATAAATGTTACTAAAAATTGCCTTATATTAGAACTTTGACTGTGACTAAGCCCAGAAAAGAAAGAAAAAAATACATACTAATAATAAAGAGAACAGGTGGGATGAACGATCAGACCATGTCAATAGGTCTAGAAAGCTTAAACTGCATTCTGACAACAGAAATAAGGGTGTATTATCCTTTTGCTCTGAAACAATATTGAACTGATATTTCTAAAAATTCATTGGAAGTTGTCATAAATTATCTACATTTAATAATTAAACAATCTTTCTAGTTACTACTACTAGGAAAAAAAGAAATCAGGACTTACAAAGTCTTTAGTCCAAAGACCAGATATGAAAAAGTAATTAGACTTCTTATTTTTTAGCAAGTAAGGCAAATTTTTAATAAAGCAGATAAAAGAAATAAGTGCTTGAGATTATTTCTTTTCAGGCACCACATACAGTGCATAAAAATATGGTTTAAAAGTTTTAAATTAAAATAAAAATTTACTATAAGAAATGGTATAGAGAATAGGTACAGACTAGCACTTTTCTTTACTTTTCCCTTTTTGAAATCCTGGTGTGTCAGCACTAGTGGGGCTAATACAGCTTCAGGACTGGACTAGAATCCTTATGAGGCTCTTCACCAGAAGCAAAATTTGCTTTTTTTGTCCCCAGCTCCCTGCACAGACACCAGACATTATCTTGAGAGTTTTTACTGAACGTACATTTCATAGTTTCTCACCAATTTTGCACATGAAAGTATCATTCTTCATCTTTGTGAGCTGCTGACATACTGAGGGAATTGCTTATTGCTATCCTGTCTGTATTTATACCAAGGAAAGAAGCAATAGTCTTATAAGCTATAATGATTTTATGGCTCAGAGTTAAGAATGGCAGAGCAAAGCCATAAACCAATTATTCAGGTCAATCCCAAAAAAGTCGTTGCAAAATGTTTAGTTTTCCTACTTGTAATAATGTTGGGGATTTTTACATATAAGCTAAACTTTGCAGTGTCCTCTCTGGTTTTCTATTTCCTCCTTGTATGTCCAGGAGACTGAGTGGAAAACTCAGAGGTGCCAGAGGAATGTGTACACCTGACCCCTAAGGCTCCTGCAGATGGGCCCAGCACCTTCCTTCCCTGTATGTTTCATCCCAGAAAAACAGCTGAGAATGGTGGTCAGTCACTGTGTAAAGCCACCCACAAATGGCATTTCATGAAACACTAAGGTAAGAGAAAAAAGGAAGAGCTCTGGAAGGAAACACCTAGAAAACAGTTAAAATAAAATTGCACATTCTTTCAACCTTTTTATATATAGATATTAAGACCTAGTCTTTTTTTGAAGGCTATAAACCCAACAAATATCTGGATCAGGAGCATATGATTAATAAATAGGTTTTAATTCCACAAAAAGCTGCAAGTTGTTCAGTCCCACCCTGGTTTAATTCTCTTTGTAAATGACCCATCCCTCGTGACCTCTTAAGTTTTGGGTTCTCTAATCCTTCTCAAAGGTCAGGTTCTAATCCCTAAAGCAGGCCTGCTCTGCAGCATGGGAAAATCTACAGTGTTACACTGGATCTATAATACATACATACATATATTTGTATATATAATGCAAAGGCAAGCTTCACCTGATTTTTCTTTGCATTCACAAATATCACAGACCCATAAAACTGCCTGTCCAGCCAAAAGATGAGCACTAGATTAATTAAAATTGTTCACTTATAGCAATTTTTTTACACTGTGACCACATTCTGGCCATACATTGCTGAGGAAATCTTCTGGAATGCCTGAAACTTTCCCACTCCAAAGTGTGTTGCCTTGTAATTCACTATTGTTTTAAAACAGCAACAAGTCTGTAGGAGCAAATGGAAAAGCTCTTCACTGTCAATGGTGGTACCCAGAAATAATCCAAAAATTATTCTAAACACTTTTTTAAAAGAATAAAATGGAAAAAAAGCTAAGGTATCTAAATCCATGTGTATTTTTTCAACTTCATTGTCTTGGCTAGGAATTTTCTTAGTGGACGAATGGGAAAATCTTGAGTGCTCAGCTCATGAAAATTCTAACTATATGCAGGCAAACAATGTGATTTACACTGGCAGGACTGATTTGTTGTAAGCTTTTATGCTTCTGCATGTAGCAGTATTAGAAACAGTTGTACTTCTTGTTTGATATGTTGCATTGGAACTCAAAATAATGTACATAAGCCACACATTTTGGAAAGATTTTGACCTTAGAATTATGGCTATCTAAGAGAGGTTTATGGTGGAAAGTATCACATCCTCTCAAAACAAGTGATTGTTAGCATGCCTATAATTCAAACCTTGCATTGTAACACATCATGAATTGTAAATTTAAACTTTCATTTTCTCTGGAACACTGGATTAACCACTTCTCCATCTATGATTTAAAGCTTTGTGTCTGTATACAACCCAAGTGAAGATCACAGAAGTGGCATTCATCCCAGTGATTCCTCCCAATCTGTCTAAAACCATCTGGTTTTGCTGTGTGTTCCCTTGCACCCAGGAGCTCTGACTCTGACAGCAATGCATTCCTAATGCTGATGTGTGAGGAACTAATGCAGCCATTTGGATGCACACTTTGCTATCGAGGTGTCACTGCCATCCATCACGCTGGCCCAGACACCACGGAGCAAAAACAACAGCCAATACAAATGTATCACGACAAAATGTTGTATTTATGGTTTGTGTACATGCATAAGTCAGCTGCACAAGCATCTCTGGCCTCCACTCAGGATTCATTTCTATGGATTGAGTCAGCTTCTGATCATTCATGGCAAGATTGGCTCCCAACAGACAGGCCTAGGGATACAGAGCCTCCGTAACAGAAATACAGAGACAATCCAGAAGCAGACCTGTCCTCAGCTAACAAGGATGTTTACATGGCCAAACAAGACTGTAGCTTCTAAAATCACAAAGCTTTCTTTTGCATTAATACTGGTTTTATTTTGTATAAGAAATCTTTGATAAGGTCTCCTCTGATATTCCTAAGCCATGGCACATTGAACACTTTCAGCTCAAAAAATCCTCCCTCTCATGAAGTTCTAAGCTGCAAATTGTTGGATGTAAAGAGAGAATTACCACTGTATGTTTGTCCACTTGCTATCCTCTTCCCATGGCATTTGTGTGCAGCCACTCCTGACAACAGGGTGCTAGACTAGATAGATCATCATACAGCTGCTCACACATTATTATACATTCAGTACTTTCCTAATTTCTGTATCTATGAGGCTTGCTCTCATTCTCGTGCTCTCCAAGATGTTGTGCTTTTTCAATAACACAATTCAGTTAAAAAGAATGATATTAAAATAATTTTTAAAAGCCATGTACAGTTATTTTCACACAATCTGGATAATATAGCACTGCATACCCCATTACACATTTCTTATTCCATTCTATTAAGTTTTCATAATTTAAAGCAGAAAAACTACTCTTGTCCAGTGCTGCTGTGTTTGGAATTGCCATATGAGAATGAAATCTGATGTTTAAAGCGCTGTTCCTCAGATCTCTCTTCTTCATCCTTTGGCATAGTATCTGAATTTAGATAAAGTCCCTGCAATGTTTCAGCGTGTTGCCTCCTACATAAATTTCATTGTTTTCAATCATGCCAGACCCATCCAAAATCCTCCTCTGTTTTTATTTGTGCTCAGATCACTTCTTCAACCACAACACCATCCATGTAAAGAATTAAAATTCTGTTTACTCTCCTATATCATTATGAAAGGAAACAAATAATGAAGAGAATAAAACAACCTGTGCTCTCCCAGTGGCAAACTCTGTTTTCATTTACCCTCTTAATCAGTCCATTGATGTCAATACCTGCACCAACACCAGCCTGTTCCCCCTTCCTAGGCTCAAGCATGGCAATGACAGGCAAGAGGGGGCAGAGGACTAGGCAAGGACTAGGTGAGATGGGCAGAGATGAAACCAGCTGAGATTCTACAGGGCAGAGAATATTCACAGCATCCTAAGCTGCAGGAAGTTCTCTAAAGTAACAAGCATTCCTCACTCCACATCCTGCTGCTAAAGAGAAATAAAGAGAAATCCAGGTCATCCAGTATCACAGGAAATTTATCTAGACACTTGGGATTAAATCCTGAAGTTTTGCTCAGAAGAGCATTCCAGTTTAGGGCAATGTTTCCACAAGTGAAAAAAAGGGCAAAATTTAAATACTCAAACTGATCATTTTAAGATGGCCAAACTCAAGTATGTGACCAAAAGTTTTCCTGATGAAGATCCTAACCATACAGCAAGTTATTACCTGCAGTCACTGATTTTGATTCAAAGTAATAGAAACAGATGTGCCTAGAATTTTAATTTCTGACAATCTTATGCTGCTCATAAATACATACAATTTATTTTTCTCTCCTCTTGAGCAATAATATTCATGTGTTGTAAAAACTACACTTCAAGAAAAAGTAAAGTGGTATTTTAAGGATCTAAAGAAAAAGTTTCTTAATGAGGAGTGAAATAAAGCACAGAAAAAATGCCATCCAAATGCCTGTCTTGTACAAAACTGAAACATAGTATGGCCATATTTTGGAATATAGATAACAAATTAGAGAATCTCTTCATGGTGTGTGTACATATATATTTTTTAATACATGATTTAGCAGGAAACAGACTGTGCTGATAAGAAACTGTCATTGAAATCTTAGGCCAGTCAGTTATCCACAAATTAACTGATTATTTCCCATTATGATGCACCATCCAGCAAATACAGAATTCCATTATTATTTATCAGTGCAATCTCCCTATTACTACAATAAAGTAACTCTGAGAATTGTTTATATCGGGTACTTTAAATGGCTGGAAGTATTAAAAGAAAATTTATTGTTTCAAAACAACAAGATTTTTAAAATATTTTGAAATCTGACAGAAGACAAATAACAGTAGTGAGTTAAAGGTGAAAGGGCATCTTGAATATAGTACAATTTGTCTCCAATATGATTTATAGACCCAGCCTGAAACATGATAGCAAAAAAATAAGGTTTTTTCATGAAGGTGCCTGAGGTCTACAAATCTCATTACTGTCATTTCTTTTCAATCCCTTAAATTTAATAACATTTATTTTTAAAGGACAAAACAAACGTTGACACACATATCCAAAATATCCTATATATAATTGTGTTCAAAGTATGAACTTCTCATGTACTCACTCTAAACCTAAAAATAATATTTATTTAATTTTTATACAGATACAAAAAATTATTCTTCTAAATACTGATATTCTGTTTTAAAGTAAGACACTTTTCTTATGCAAAAAACAACAAATAGAAATTTACTGATCAAGAGTATCTTAAAGACACAGCTTTCAAGAGTATTTTCAACTTGGTCTACACCATTTAAAATTTATGTTCCAGCTTAAAGTATTAAATTCAAACTTATGTTGTCTGAGAGAAAAAAAAAAAAAAAAAAACCCCACACCAATGTTCTTTAATAGCTGGCAGGAGGAATAAATGTTTTAGGCCTAGAGATATGTCAACATCTGTAATATAGCATGTAATTTACTATTTTGTTCTGTAAAACATACCTTGCAGATGCAAACCATTTAAGGTAAGAAAGACAGATTAGCAAAGAAAATAAACATTCCTTTATTAGGTAAATGATGCCTTAAAGACACACTAAAATAAAGTTGTTGTGTATGCTGTAAAATAAAATGCTAAGAAACAAGGCCAAAAATCAGAAGAGAGGTTATAAGTATGTTCAGACATCTGTCTTTATGTACAAATTCAAGTTTGAAGTAGGGATGATGTTAGAAACAACAGACAAATGGATCCAATTGTCTGACACAGAGCAGGTACGTGCAAAAGTCACAAAAGTTAAAACAGTGTTCTCCAACATCCCATCTGTTTTTATGATGATTAAAATTACTATTGAACTTGATATTGGCATAGTAAAATTGGCACAGCTCACTAAGGGATTTCTGCACATGGGTAATAAGCATTCTCATCCCTTCAGGTCCTTCACTAAGACTATCAAAACTGCAATGCTTCAGAGTAAATTTGCCAGAGGCACCTTTTCTACGACATTAAGAACATGGAGACAACACACAGCCTCCTTTTATGACACTGTGGAGAGCAGCTGTGTCTCATGTCCCTGGGAGGCAGACTGGCTAAACCACTCAGAAAGTCCCAGGGAAAGTCCCAGTGCTGTTTACACTATTTGCATTTCTCCACCACAAAGTCTGTCTTTAAAGCATTGACACAATTACTATTCCTTTCATTCACTTATGATGAGATACAGAAAATAATCCAGTGGCTTGGTCAGTCCCTCTAAGCCAGATGGAAGGAATCAACTTTCAGTAGACTTTAATTTGTGTTCTTGTAGACAAAGTAAGAGAAGCCCAGTAGGGCATTTTATTTTTCAGTCAAAATATCAATGTGCTCAATTTTGGAAAATCTCCAGGAACTTATTTTGTTTTTCCAAGGAAATGAAATTATCATATAATATGTAATCGACATTTCAGTATGTAGCATTAAAAATACAAGTACTCACAGTAGCATGTTCCCCTAAGTGGATTTCCAAGATACCTATTTTCAGAGTCACAGCTGCAGGGGGAAAAAAAGACAAAACCAAACATTCCCATTAAACATAGTACAGCTTCAATAAAAACGCAGCTAGAATATTTATTCAAATATCATGACTTTCAGTACTACCAACACAAATTCATGCAAATAAGAAGTATTTAATATAGTTCTTAATGGGGGTGTGCTACTGTCTGGAGGCAGCTCTCTGTCATACACGAAAGCCAGAGTGACCAAGAGTTGAATAAAGAGCTTCAGTCACCTGCCTGAAGCTCTGTAGGAGTGCCTGCTGTAGGACTCAGGGCAGGAATTCTGGGCTCTCTGCACTCTAATGAGCAAAGGAGGGCCAGGCAGCCACCCCAAGCACTGATCTCCTTATCCCTGTCCCCCCAGTAAGAGCTGATTCCCTCCCTGGTTTTGATCTGGCACAGCAGCATCTCAGCTACTAAACTTCCATGAACTCCAGTGGCAATTGCTCCTCTTCACTGACCACCCAGGGCACCAGGTGAAATTCAAACTGAGTATGATGTACTGATGCTGCTGACAAAATGTGCACATGAGAAGGGCTGGAGAAATAGCTTTTTTATTGAATAAGAAGATATATAGCTATTTTCAGAGACATTAAATTTCCTACAGAAATTCAGTTCAAATTCAGTTGTATAACATTACTCTACAAATGCCAAATATCTTAATAGAAAATTATTAATCTGCTTTAGGCTTCCTTGGCTATTTCATGGAAGTCTCCAGCAAGATTATAGTTTTCCCTTAAATATACAGAAAGATTCACAAAACAAAGAGAAAGCTAATCACTGCCTATTAAGTTTCATACAAATATTTTCCCAGAGGTAATCTGAATCATTTAGTATCTTGGACTAACTTTTCATTACTTTATTCTAACAAACTTCATTTGGAAGGAGATATTTTTGCTGTTATTTTATTTGTGATTGGTATTAAAAATACATTCTAACTTGGATGTCATATCATTTAACAAGTTTCAGACTTTAAAATATTTTGATGTTTGTATTTCTGCTGGTTTCTTCAATAGTTTCTAACTGGTGATTCCTAACTCATTTTTATTTAAAAAATAAGCAGAGAATCTCCTTGACCGTTTGTTACAATACCACAAAGAAAATAATAAGCAGTAGCAATAAAATCAAAAAAAGTAGAAAAAACATGTTCTGGACTCTGTCCTTGTGCACTCCTGATCCCACATTAGCATGAGAACTCTTTACAGGGTCAACTATACAGAAATTCAACACTTTTTTAATATAATAATTTTCATGATTAATCTCCAAGAAAACAAAGCCCCCTATGCCTAAAGTCTAACTGCAGAACACAACTTGTGATCTTGTTCACAAAGTCACTCTCACCCCACAGTCCTTTGCACAGAATTTAGAAGTGTGAATTTAGAATTTAGAAGAGAGTCTGATCCTGAAGTAACTCTTGCATGTACTTGGAAAGAGAAAATCTCTCAAATAGTAACACTGGTCTGCCTGAAACAGTTTTTTTCTAAACATCACAAACATTCTACAAAGAACAGCTTGCAACTGAAACAATAAAAAACATATTCATGTCTGAAAGGGCTTTTAGGTTCAGAATTCTGAAAGAGAGCTACAGGAAAGGGACCATTTTTAAAGTAAGGGTTTAAAAGAATTCACTATTCTTTATGTAAGATTGCCACATAAATGAGACAATGTATCATGTAGAAAATAATAATAACATTGTAAGAGGACTATTTTTCCTCTTGAATTGTTTCAAACTTAAAGCAGATTAAATGTAGCCAGTATTTAGAATATGCTGAGGTTTTATACCTGAAGGAAAAAAATATAAAAAATAACTCTCTACTTAGAGTCTTAGGATGAAGGCAAGAAACTTCCCCTGCTGCTCACTGCTAATGAGTGTGTGTGACATGGAAGAGCATTCCAACTCCCAACAACAAAACCTTTTCCATGGGGAGAAAATAAACAAATTCCTCTCTGACCTCTTGCCCAGTCAAAGCACTCACCTGTGGTGCTTTGACACTGAGAATAAAGGTTCAGGGTCTTTTTTTTTAATCTTGAAAATCTTAATGAAAAAAGACAGCTGTTTCCACACAGCTTCCCTTCTCCATTCAGCTGTCCTTTTAATCAGATGCAACCATCTCCTGTGGATCAATAAGTGCCAGAACCCAGGGATTTCCAGCATCACATATTCCTTCCTTGCATTTTTACTTCTATTTATATCACAGAAAAAACCCAAACATGAATACATGAAATAAAAATATCTATAAACTCCATCTAACATAAGACAGACTTCACAACTTACAAGAATATACAAAGGATTGGTTAACACAAAAATTACTGGGTTCGAAATATGTTGCGACATACAAGTATTCATAAGTATGCATTCAAATCCAAATAATTACCAATTCCCTGACAATTACAGAAGTGACCTTCAAACATCTTGAAGACAAAAAAAGCAATGCAATTGTACAGCCATCTCAGTTGTTTCAGCATCATGTGTGATGGAATGATAAAATATGCACAATGAGAAAAGAACAGGGAATTACACCACAGCAAAGTATTTGGATGTATGATCATAGATATTATACTCTCTGTGTTGGGAGCCTCATGGAAGTACTGAAGGAGGGAATGATTTTGGGCAGGAGAGAGCCCTGGTGGGTGCTCTCCCAGAGAAGCTCCCAGTCTGACAGGAGCAGACACATGGCTCTGCCTGGGCACAGGATAAAAGGCACCATGGATGTGAGGGAGGAGGAACATCTCCATGGACAGCACCTGTACAGCACAGAGGGAAAATCCAGGTTCCTCCAGTGCTGCAGGCACACAGGAACCCCAGTAACTGAAGGGGGATGAGATTTACCTGTTATCTGTGTTCTTTTTATGCCCTCTCATGAAAACAGCTGGTTTATTACACCATTTGTAGCCAGGTCTTTCATGCAGAACACTTCCATAATGTATATCAAGAATAACATGAGGTGGAGTTTTTACTAGTTAGGGAAGCCTGTTTTAATTTAAATGGAAGATACTGCTTAAACACTTGGTTTTCAGTGGAGGGAAAAAATGAAACTAATAGGATTAAGAATATATCTGAAATTATTCACACGAGCATGTATGGTGGGTTTCGATTAAATTTAGTTTTGTCTTTTAATCCTCTCCTATTTTATTAGCATACATATTGCTCTGCATTAGTCACTGATTATGGTTCCAATTACAAAATTTCCTATTCGCTGAATTGTTTCCTTATGAGCTTTACTCATTGTAGTAATTTTTGTACCTTTTCCAAAAGCCAGCACATATTGGACCATATGTGAAGCATAATATATGCCTCAGATCTGAGAAATGGGAGCTACACTCATTATTTTATGTGCCATAGGGCCATGATCATTTGCTTTAAGTGGTCATAATGAATGAGCAGTTCCACTCTGGCAGGACTCCAAAGACACAGCTCCCATTTACAAGGACAAATGGAGGAAGGCTCCTATTAGGTTATACACAAGTTCTATGGTTTGTTCCAATACAGAAGTATTCAATTCATCAAGCTCACTGACCTTTGGATGGCCTGCTATTAGCACTTATTTCCCAACTTCTCCCTCAATTATCCTTTCAAAACTGAACCACTTTCTTCACTTTTTTTTATCCCCCTGGATTTTCTGGAAGTTCAAAATAGAAGTTATTGACAAATGCGTTTAAAAAATAATTATTCTCATGTTTCTGACCAAGATAATGTCTCTCCTTCTCTTTAAATACAATAAATGTATGTAAATGAGGACATGTTTACAGTAAGACTGACAGATTTGAGGGGATGTTTAATGAATGAAAGGCTTCTTTGTAAGACAGAGTTTACAAACAACCTTTTGTTGAAGCTTAGCAATGTCGATACTCATGTGTTCTCTACCTTGCAGGCTTAAGAAAGCAAAGGAACTGAAAGGACGGGAATATTTATATGCACACATCTAATTTTATTGTCCTGTATGGCCCTTAAGGAAGGGCAAATGTTCAAGCTTCTCATGTGAGGAAAACTATCAATATAACACCAACCAAGATCAACAGCTTTCTACGCAGGTGATTTGATCACGTGGAAATCTTGCTATAACAGCTCAGTTAACCTTTCATGGTGAAGGCAGAAGCTTCTGCAGCTGAGGTTGTAACTGGTCCAGAGCAGTGAGTGACTGATACCTGAAAGCTCAATTCACACTTAGATGTGGTCAAGACTTAGGTCTTGATTTAGGCCTGCCTGGCATCTGTACCTTTGTCACAGAAATGCCCAAGAACAACCACATCTTCTGACCATCCACAACAGACATGGTCAGTAGCAAGGAAAAGTGAGTAACCTCACAACCAGCACCTACAATACAGCAGCCAGTGTCATGTTTTGGAAGTTAAAGCAAGTTTAAAAGATTCAGAAACAGCATCATCCTTCCACCGAAGTGCTAAGATTTAGATGCAATAGTTGAGCTCAGATGACATATTTAATGAAAAAGAGGCATTGTAAGCAATGCTAATGACTGCTTTGTGATTTTCAGAGAACAGGTTCATTTGCTAATTATTATTGAATTTTTATCCTGCAACATAATCTTTATTTTGCTAAAGTGAAATATGCGAAGTAGACAAACTTCATCATCCATAAATGCAAATGTACGCCTCTTACAGATAAAGGTCTGCTTCTTGACTGCATTGACATTGTACTCTGTACTACATTGTCCCAAAGCTATCCATTAATACTGCAGTATACTCAGATAGACAGACCTCTCAGATCTTGGTTCTAATGTAAAAATTGGACACTTTCACTTCTCACACTGCCAAGATCCTTCCAGTCATGAGTAACTTCAGATAAAAAGAATTATCAGCCTACCTCTTAAGATAATGATAACCTAAAAGAGTAAAAGGTACTGGGATTTATGTTTCCAGTTAGAACTTTTTAATAATGTGGGGAAATGATTTATTTGTTTCTTTCTTGTAAGTGCATATAACAATGTCTTGAGACAATGTTTCTTCTGTAGATCAATTTGTCTCTTCCTCACATAATTCATGAAAAAGGCCTAGGCCAGCAATACTTTTGTTTTTTAATCTAGGCTGATCTCACCAAAAGAAAAAAGTAAAACATTCTAATGTCATAAGAAGTTTTCCATATCCAGACCCCTCATGCTATTTAAATCTTCACTGCAAGATCAAAAATAATTATTATTATAGACTTCTTATATATTCTTTGAAGTAATAATATTTCAAATCACAAAATCCATTTCACTCCAGGACAAAATAAGTTTTCAATGAGGTGTCACTTATCATATAATTATATAAGAGAAATCTTCAGGAGAAAATAAAGATTAATATGTAAAATAAGAGTTTTCTAATAAAGTCTGGATCCTATTTAGTTCTTCTATACAAGAATAAAGTGGCCTACAGCCCTGATTTGGAATAGCTGGATAACTCCCTGTTAATCTTAATGAATAAGACAGCAAATGGATTTTGTATGCAAAGTATTTGATGCTGCTTACTCTGAACAAGAAAAATCTCATGTCCATGGCCTTACCCTTTACCTCTGGCACTCTTTTCTCTACAAATGGCCGTGTTTTTTGGCAGTGATGCACGAACTTGAATATATGCAAAAAGGTGAACTTGGAAAAGCAGAGTTCCCTCTTATCAGTCACTGTTCTTTCAAAGTCAGGGAGGAGAAATACCCACATTTCTTCTCTCACATTTTGACCTACATCAGACACTTCATCCAGCCCTTAGAAAGTAAATACTAGAATATCTCATAACTCAAAATAAGAGGCTCTGTTTACACTGAACTGAACCACAACTCTGAGAAATATTAGTATGAGTTTCTCAACTACTTCTTTCCTTTTAGAGGGAAGAATTAGATAAGAAGCAATGGCAAAATAACTGTGAAAACTTATTACTGCTTAAACTGAAATGCAGCTCCTCCTAAATGTTTACTTTTCAAAAACCAGTGAACAGTTCACAAAATTCACATATGTTTAATCCTTTCAGAAGATAAATATTGATGAAATGTTCATCAACAATAGAGTATTCATAGAATCATAGAATGGTTTGGAAGGGATCTTAAAGACCATATGAAATAAATACATGCAAGTCAGTGTGCACTGGAACACGTTGCCCAGAGAGGTTGTGGGGTTTCCCTCACTGGAGATATTCCAGAACCATCTGGACACAATCCTGTCCCCGTGCTCTGGGATGGCTCCATTCTGTGATTCTGTGATCAGCTATTCACTGCCTGCTCTGGCACTTTCCAAGAGTGTTTGTATATTGCTCTTGTTTAGAAATCGTTTCTCAAAAAGAGCAGGAGAGGCAGCACGTCAGAACATTAAATATTTTAACAGGCCCTGACAGTCAGAGCAAATGCATCGTAAATGGCTTCATCAAGTAGACCACATGAAAAAGAAATAAATATACACACACTAAATCCCAAGTGGTTTACTGCATTTTCATTAGTCATTACTGAATTGTAAAATTTTACTATTACTAAGTGTGTTTGTAGTAAGTATATTTAAGTATTAAACAGTTCCTGGGTTGTTTTTTAAAAAAAATGTGCATTATAACATTACTCTTTTATTATTGTTGAATTTAATCTATGGTTTATAATTCGACTATTTTATTACCATTGAATTTAATCTATGGTCAGTCTCTGAGGGAAATTATTGCAAAGAACTACTCAGTTACAATCTCAGTGCAGAAAGTTCAGTGCTGTGGTATTACAGAGTGCTATGGAGTTCTCAGCTGTTTGCATTTGATCTTTCTTGCATTCATTTCACTTTGTTTTCAAGATTCTGGGATGGGTTTTGTTTGTTTGTTTTTGTTGTGCTGAGGATTTTTAACAAAATCACTATTTATATAAGACTATAATTTCAAGGCAATTTAAGGAAAAGGCAATTTCAGAGATATGTATTTCAGGATGCCATACAGACACTATAATTTCCAGAAAATGGTACAAAGACAAGCAAGTTACTTTTTGTCTTTCTACTTCAAATTATGTGTGGTAACTTTGGTCATTTTCCTGTCATTTAAGACAACAATCTAGCACAATATGGCAATTAATATTTCCAAAAATATGGGAAATTCTGACTAAGCCAAGACAAAAATGACAATTCAGAAGCAATGCATATCACACATTTTGGACTTGACATTGCAGCTCAGCAATGGCCAAATGCTGCTTATACGTGGATGTTCAAGAATAGCAAATACAAAATGAAGACAAAGGTATGAATAAATCAGAGTGCCATGGCTTTCTCTAGGCTGTCAGCTATACAGTATTAGGGAATTTTAGAAAATAGTCATGTTATCTGAATTATTGCTCTACTTGCAACAACTTCTACAGTGCTAACGACAAGTTATAATATAAACGTGATGAACAAATACCACGGATGTTTATGTATAATACATACTGCAATTGGCAAGCTGTCATCCTTACCCTTAAGGAACAAAAACTCTACCCATTACATTTTCAAGTAACTTTCATTACTCCTACATGACTTAGGTGTTTCTGATGAGATATTCAGAACTTTTACTTCCCATAGGTGTTTCCTATGGCATCAACAGAAATTCCCAGAGAACCACCAGAAAGCAAACATGGATGCATTACAGTTTCCAGACTTGTAGCTTCCTTCTTGATCTGCAGGTCTTTAACACCATATTTTTGTCTATCAGATCATTCCAATATCTATACACCTATCCAGTATGTTGTTCTGATAAGTTCTCCTCCTGCCTAAAAGAACTTTCTTTACCCCACTCCTGCATAGCAGTCTATCAAATCCATGTGTTATTGCCTACCATCATTCCATTTGGGCATATCTGGCCTTTTTTGAAGTCCTTTTTAATATCTAGGATATCAATCCCATCTAACCTGCACCATCTTTTATTTGACTTTATTAAAAAAATATATCAATCCAAGAGATAGAGAAATATCTATTAAGAATAGAGCACAGAAAAACGTCTGGGTGGCTGGAGAAAGGATCAAGTCAGATACACACATCTGCTTTTCCCTGGCCCCTTGCCTATGAAGAGCCCAAATCCCCATTAGCTCATTATAGCACATAACCTCATGAATTTCCTGGAGCAGAGATGACACTGATACTTCTTTATGAAGTGCCAAAGAAGTGTAAATAAGTGTTTCTATCTGTGGTGCAGCAACAATACTGAAACTGTCAACACTTCCAGTCTTGGCCAGCTCTCCTCGAAGTTATTGGACACTTAAGAAGAAAACTTAAAAGGAATGGCTATAAAAGGAAAAAGAGCTGGCCAAAATGAGACTATAGCCTCATGGTAGGGGACTGTGAAGTATTTCATAACAGGAGCTTTGCTCTACCAGCCCTGGTCCGTTCAGACTAAGTTTCTATGGGGTTTGATGGGCAGGCTGCACAGGACTGCCATGGAAAGCAGCACTTGCTTCTATGTGAGTACAGCACTGAACAGAGTCTTTAAATAATCCCAAAGACTTCCCAAAGGGCAATTCACAGAATACAGCATTTTTCAAATGCACAAAGTCTTATCCTAAACAACGTCAGAAGGAGAAAAGAAAATAAATTTTTTAGCTACTGTAAGAGCTCTGGTGAAACTACTCGCAGTGGGTGAGAGAAATCTGGCATTCCAGCTGGGAGTGACTGGGAAATCCAACTCCAGCACTCCCCTAAAAGATATTTTATCATTCCATCCCATGTGCCTCGAAGACTCAATCCCTCTGCAAAGAGGCCATAAAACAGCAGCTTTAGTGGGACCAGTGATCAGTAATCGATCTCCTGCATTTTGTAAGCATCACACTTGATGCTTGAACTAGTTATTGCTAGAATTACCTCAGACATATGTATTACACTGGGTACAATCAGTTTCTTTCCAGAAAAAAATGTTCTTTCTTTGCTTTATGGGCTAAAACAAGGGTGACAAAACTATTGAATTCGTTTTGTGATTAACATGCTTCGAACTACATTTTAGCACCTTTCTCTATGTATTCTGAGGAGACCAAGACATGCGTTTTCAATTTTTAAAAGATTGCAGTGCAAAATATGTAGGTATTAAAAAATATTTCTCTTACTGAACAATGAAATGGAATAATAAAAGCCAGGTAATCTGCCAGAACACAGTCCTAATCTGATCCCCATGTGATCACCTAAAATATGAAAAACTATATTCAAAGGGCTATGCAATAAAACCACTCTTACAGTTGAAAAACCTGAGTTGACTATTTATTACTTTTTAACTCAATACACTAATAAAAATAACAGTTTTTGCTAGTCCCTTAGATAGACTTAGGATCAAAGACTAACTAGTTATGTGGCCAACTACTTTCCTATCACTCTGTATGATAACAAAGAAAAAGTGCTCAGAAAGAAAAGAAAACTGAATGCTTTACCGCATGCCCAGGAAAAACCCTGATTACAAAGTCATGAAATTTACTAAACCAGGAACTTTTTTGACGTCAGAGAGAAATAAAGAGAATGCAGGAGGCATACAAAAATCCTGTTTAGTAATCCAAACATACAGTAGAGGTGGGATATTACTGATGCAGAGATTATGTGGGAACAGCTATGGCATAATCCCTTCACAAGTCTCTATTTCACCAGCCTTGAGCATTTCTGTTTTCTATCCATCATTTTCTGACTGTCTGTTGGTTTGCTTCTTAACTCAAGCCTGCATAGGATAATAGGCTACAATTACATTAACCGCCTTTCATCTCAGTTTGAATTAAATTTGTTCTGCGTGCCAGCATGAAAATCTGTCCCCAGTCATTTTGCTTAAGTCAAGGAATAATAAACTCTCTCAGTCCAATAATTTAGCCAATGGTTTATAATATGAAATATTTTTTAACTGATAGATAGTATCAAAATTAGTATAAGAGGAAAGATTCAGTTACAATATTTATCAGTTATGTGTATATATTTTGCATAATAGAGAGTGATTTCTAAAATATTTAAAATACAGTCCTTTCCTTTGTTGTTTTCACATTCCTAAGGTCTTTTTTCTCACTTGTTTTCTGACTGGGTTTCTAAGTTATGCAGAAGTTATGCTACAATCTGCAACATTAACCATAACTTAGAAATGCAAAATATTTTAATGCCAATTGAAAAAGAATTCTGGTGACTGAAATGATCCATCACATCAGAAAAACAAAGTACTCATTGCATTTTCCATAAATAAGAGAAAGAAATTAACTGAGAGCACAGTGGAGAGATGCACTCTGAGGTGAATCCCCTTTTGGGACTATCAGAGTGGAAAAAAAAATCCAACTAATTTACTCTCCATTCTAAGTTTCTCTTTTGGATTTTTGTTTTTAAAGAAAATATAACTGGGATGACCCTCTGATTTCAAAGTTCTTCAGGAGTGACTTCAGAGAAGCGTTTTGAGCACCATATCAGTTCTGAAATCACAGAATATTTTATAAGCTATCCTGAATTCGTTGATTCATAATATTCATATTATTAGTAAGAGTGAGCATACATTCAAAAGGCAAAATATTAAATTGACAAACATCTCATAAGAAAAAGACAAGAACTATAGTGAAATGTCCTGTTTTAAAAACAACCTGTGCACAATATGACTTACTGCCAAATGGAAGAAATTTTTGATAATCAAGTTTGGATTCTGGAATCAGAAAGCACAAAAAGGAATACTCAAAAATTTTAGCAATGACTTCTAAATTTGCAGAAAACCACGTTCATACAAAATGTTACCGGGCAGTTTTTATTACAGTGTGATAATAGAATGCATGACAATTTACTGCATTATGAGCATTCAAAATATCAAATATGATACACTATTTAGAAACACAGAAAGCTGGATATATCTGGAATTAAGGTCAATAAATTACTATGAAGGAATAAGATATATTAGAATAATCTTTGGGCTGTACTGCTGAATGCTTCTTTTCCATTTCTAGGCCTGTATATAACTGGAATAGTTCAATTAGAACTTCTACAATGTTTATCAAAAAAGCTACATTGGTCACCATTTCTTTCATTCCTTCTTTTCCCTGTGAAAGAAGTACTGTTTGCTGAATATTTATTATCGTTTATTTTAAGGCCAGTACTTAAATGACACCTGTTGCAGAAAATTTCATTTGATACAAACATAATTAAAACAAGACACAAGAGATTCTTAGGCTGAGGAAATTGTCAAAGGCTGAGGACACATAGGGAGTATGCGCAGGTTCAAATATTTCAATTAAAAGAATCAATCTCCTCTGGCACAACAACTAAGTCTAAAACCAGCCTGTAATGATATCAGAACCTTAACTACATCGAAATATTCTAAGAATATTGAGCAGACAATGAAAAACAGGCCAATGCAACTAAATAAAACTGAGCACAGACAAAGCTCAAACAAAAGCTTCTGAAGGGCAAATATCAAACGACTTATAAAGTCACATATTTAGCTATTTTCAAAAATGTAACAGCAAAAGCAAAAAGTACAGGAAATGGTACAGGAAATGTTTCATAAAAGCATAGGACAAAAAGATAAAAGAATTAAGAAAACAAAAACATCCCAAAGGTTTTTTTCTACCCTAAAAACAGGGTGGAAAATGCATTTAATTTTATTCACATCAGGGTGGTATAAATAAAACTGAAAATAAAATGGGAAAAAATCCTACAGTACAATTCAAGAAAAAATTACATTTTCTTAAAAAAAATCTTTCACAAATAATGTATTTACATTATTCCCACTTATGAATCTCAGAGTCATTTAACTTACATGTGGTTGGCACTGAACAGCAGTGGAGCTGTTCATCTGCTTAGATGTGCTACTACCTCTTTTATTCATAACTATAGAGGAGGCAATTCTTCTGTTCAACATGAAGCATTGATATATACATTTTTCATTTCTTACAATCACCATTGGTCACCTTCAACTTTACCTTTCCTGATTAAAAAAAACTCTTTATTTACCAAGTACAGAAAACATCTAAAAACATAAAGAAGGCAAATGAACGAATTAAAAGAAGCAAAGTATTAGGAGTGAAAAAAAACTTTTGTGGACTTGTTTTGTGAAACTCCAGCTGCTATTCCATAGTGACATTTTAAAATTAGCCTCCCAAGAGCAGGGGAAACAAAAGTAAACCATATGTTCCCAATTCTCACCAACCAGGGAATATCCCCTCTTAAACCTAAGGAACAAGGTGTTATCATGTATTAAAATATTTATCTGAATCAGGGCCCAAATCTGTGATTAAATCAAGACTCTACGTAAGAGAGGATAAAATGACCTAAAGGAGAACAAGATGAGATTTTGTAGCAGCTGTTAGAAAGTAATTGCTGCCCTTATCTCCTTACGGATCTTGTAAGAACTCATTTCCAGGACAAATATTTTATTTTAAGTCTTCTTTATGAAATCTGATTTATTAAATCTCTTTCAGCCTGACTGTTCCTTTACCCTTTAATTCTTATCACTTCTCTGTGAGCAATCCAAAAGTCTTTTCTTGCAGGACAATGAGCCCTTTTTGACACATTCTGTATGTTGGTTTGCCAACCTTGCTGCTCTCACTTTGGCCTCCTGCTGTAATCCAGTATTCCTAAATTTATCTTTGCTCTGTGCAACACTGAAAAAAAAAAAGTTTTGTGGCAGATCAAATTTTCAAATGTGATTATAAGTTTGCTTTGATTCTAAATCAGACTCCTGACAGTATTTAAAACAGCTTTCCTAGCTAAGTTTTACTCAGCCTTCTAGTACTTTGTTCTTTTCTTAAATTGCTGAAAAATTCCTTTTTTGTAATATAGAAATAATAGATAGAGATGGAGAACTAAATCTTTAAGCCAATCCTTCTGAAGTGATAATCTAAGCCACTCAGACTGCACTGCTGAAGTTTAGCATATCATCAGGTTCTTGGATTGATTTATGGCCTTGTAATCAAGCTCCCCAGCCCCATTATCTAGTCAGCTGATAAATACCACTTATTTTTCAATACATCCACAAGAATAGAAAGCTCAAAACATGCAAAGGTTGGGCAGCTTAATTTATATTTTATACTTTCTAGTGGTGATTACTCAGTACAGAAGTAGAAAAGAATAAGGGAGTATTTTAATATTAAGACATTATTTTCTTTCAGCTGGTGAAGGCAGATAGAATTGCTCCTCTGTTATTTCTTCTTGCCTTATCAGTTATCAGTTCCTGTAAATACCTTGCATGTGATGGAGAATTTACTTTTTGTATCAAATGTTGTGAGTTTACCTTATAAGAGGTAAAATATTACATATATTTTTCAGTAATGTTTATTGTAACTTGCTGTCTTTTCAAGTCTGCATTATTCCAGGTCATTCACGTGAAAATGTAGGCTAACAATGAAGGCAAAGAAAAAAGGATGCTTATGTAGCAAATGTGCTTATATATGTTCTGCCTGCAGAATTCATTATCCCAGGCAGCCCACCTCCCAGTTTTTAAACAGGAGTGAAAATAATATTCCTCTTAAATAGACAAAGCTGCAGCAAGGAAGAATATCAGTACAGGGAATCACAATAGATTCCAGTGAGCAAATAAAGCGTAGGACTTCAACCACACTTCTGAAGCAGCACAGTATTCACAGCCTCCTATTCTTCATTATGTTAATTGTTAAAGTACAACTCGGATATCTACAGCTTTCCAAGCAACTCTAAAATGTTGTATGCAGTCCCCTTATCTACCCAACCATTCCAAGAATGGAATTTTTATTTCATTTCAGTCACCCATCATTAATGCAGGAGTGGCACAGAAAGCCTCTGTAGCAGCACTGTACTTGGGCCATGGGGAAGCAGGAGAACACGGGCTCTCCTGCAGCAAGGGCACAGGCAGGGTTGGGATGGAAAGAAGATTCAATAGATAAGAAAACCTGCTTGACTGCCAGATGTCTGCACATGCAGCTGCAGCAGAATGCAAGTTTGTTGGCAGGCAGGAGTCCTCGGGGTGAGGACTCCTTAAGCACAATTTAGCACTGTGTAATTGATGTGCACAGTCTACATAATTAGC
Organism: Molothrus ater; assembly: GCF_012460135.2. NCBI lineage: Eukaryota > Metazoa > Chordata > Aves > Passeriformes > Icteridae > Molothrus > Molothrus ater. Next base: position 28,482,839 of record NC_050485.2, on the reverse strand, counting down.
AGGAAAAAAAAAAAAAAAAGAGGACTAATGCATTTCTCACTCCCATGTCTTAATACCAGAACACATTTCTTAGTTCTCTCTCTGCATAGCTTTAATCTTTCGTGTGCATTCTTCTAATACTCTTGGCAACTACTGAAGCAATTTAAAACTAATAACTAGCAACAATGTCTTAACTTTGAAACAAAAATTGAAACCAGAAATAAAACTATTCCAGCTAAATTTTCATCTAAATGTAAAGGTATGCAATTGGCTGAAAGAGGAAAAAGAAAATGAAAATGGCAGTAGGAAGATGCATATTTCATCTATTAGAGACCATAAGAGGAAAAGAAATGCAATCTTTCCATCACCAGGAGATTTTTATCAAATAGTGCCTGTAGTACCCACCTGACCTAGCCTTTCCTTATCGCTCTATAAAAAATTATTTTCTTCCCTTTCTCAGTAAATAAAAATATATGAATATCACAAGCTGAAGTTGATGGATATATCTATCAATGAGTTTTCATCACAGCGTAGCTTCATTTCTTTTAGTTATTTGTAAGGTTTTGAAAATAGACTTTAAAATATAAACAGGGTGTGGTATTTTGGGCAAGTTGAGCACTGAGCAATCCATATCAAGCAAGAGAAAGAGGCATTATTCCAATTTCAAACTTAGCTTTGTGTTGATAGCTCAGAGAGAGCTCTGAGCTCTCACACTGGTCTTTTCTTTTCCCATTACTACCTCTACACTTGCACTTCCTTAATGACAAATTGATTAAACCAGATGTCTATTTCAACTTTAACAACTCTTGTACCAATTGCTAATTACCATACTAATGGCCTATCAGGTGTGCATTATAAGCCCAGATCTATGCTGCACAATGGGTATTTTATCTGAGAGTTAAGAACTGAGAATAATTAAGAGATTTTCAGCAGCTTTGAAAAATCATGAGAATTATAGATCTACCAAGAAGAATTTGAGATTCAAAAAACCTGTATTTTTAAACTCACAATTTAAAATGAATCAAATGTCTGGATTACTATATACATTGAATTTGTGTACAGGTAATAAGAAAACATGGGTATTTTGGATGGATCTACCTTAGAAAACTGCTTTTCCTTCAAATAAAAACTATATCCTCCACGATGTATTGACTTGGATAGCACAAACCCTGACAGCAGACACGGAGAGTCCCTTCAGCCTTTGCTCAGTCCTCATCAAAATTCCATCATCAATTGGCTGCAATAAGCAGCAATAGCAACACGACCACTTTAAAGCCACTCAACACTCACTGTACTATTTCAAACCTGGTTTTCAACACAAAACAATTCTACAATAGGCAATATTTCAGTTAACAATCAATAAAATCAGTATCACCTTCAAATCATTCAACCTGTTTTTATTTTTAATGCCAAACTTAATACAGATTCTATTGAAAAACTATTTTCATTGTAAATTCTCCTTGCACACTTTCTCTGCCCAGTGCTAAAAAAGGAAAGCCTGGAGTGCAAGAAGACTTTGTTATATCAGTTCAACTCAGGAGAGAAATACAGTGTTGGTAAAATTCAAACTCACCTTCCATTCCATATATACTCTGAATTCTGTACACAGTGAAATAGTAAGGGAAATACTTATTTTGACAGGCAATATCCTAATGCTTTATTTTATTTGCATAGTGTCCTGATAATTCAAGAGAAAACTATTCTGAAGTAATTCCTATATATACTTCCCACTGGATTTAATTACGAAGTGATTTTATAACTTTCAAAAAATCCATTTTAATGGATTAAAAAGTTCAGACTACATTCAATCAAGTATCTCAGAAAATGATGGATATTAATAATATTCAAACATATTAAGTATAGATCAGGTCAAATAATCACTCATTTCTATCTAAAAGGATTTTTCCTTAAAACAGAAAAAAATGTTGTCAGTCATTTAAAAGGCATAAGTGCTATTCATCACTTACTAAGAACTGATGCTTTGTGCCTCACTAATTGGTGTCATTTCAGGAAGTTACAACTTCATTTAAAAACAAACAAACAAAAAAAAGAAAACCCAACAAAAATGGAAAAGGTGAGTTTTGGGAGACAGCCAATACTATTTAATAAGCTCACCATAGAATCTTTCCCACCACAAATCTCAAAAAAGGTCAGAATTTACATGAACATGCACAATATACTATTTTCAGAAACAGCTGGGGTTCCTTTGAAATCATCTCAATTTTACAGACCACTTTCAAATCAGAAGAAACCACATTATCTGTCTCAAAACTCAATATATCTATGGCCCACAACAATTTTTACTGTTTTTTCTCACAAGTGGAGTTTCCATTACTGAGTACTTAAAGTCTAGCAGTACATAATGAAATACCAGTTTTGTGTATTGAAATCAATGTCTGTAACTAAATCATAATTCTCTTTACAATATAACTCCATTCTCTCTGAACTTCAGCCAGCCAAACCTCATTTGTTCAGACAATCAGTTAAGGAAAACGAACCAATTCTTCTCCCTAATAAAATACTGTAGAAAAATCTTACTATTTACTCAATACAGTGGTACCATGAGTGACTCAGGGAAAGAATTTAATGAAGTGTTTTTACTAGAATATATTTAAATGCTTCTACCAGAGAAGGTTAAACATCTATTTTATCCTCGGTGGAAACCACAGAAGAAAGGGGAAGCTTTACAAAGAAGCTCAAACAATACATCTCCAGCTGTAGCAATCCAATAGTCAATCAGTATTGATTGATTTATCTTACCCTAAATTGAAAACTAATAAAAAAGAACCTACTTGCTTATGAAACAATTGAAAAGTGATGGCTTTACATAGCAAAACCAATTTTTTTTTAAAAAAAGAGTTTCTTGAAGGACACAGTAATACTGCTCTAAGTCCCTTTCTTCAGTTATTTCCCTTCTTTCCACAGAACTGACAAACTGCCCCTGTCTATGATGCTACAATGATCAGCATGGATGGGGACATATCAGAGCACTTTGGTTTTCCTCCTCAGCTCTTTTCCACCACAAAGGACCAACAATGATACATAACATTTTGATAAGCCATTTTTAAATATGATCTGTATTTTCTATAGTAGCCAAGATCCCCTTAAAAAACCCCCAAAAATTAAGAGACCACTGAGAACTCTGAGAACATTGATTTTGGAAATGTTTACATGTACTGAAACTGACCAGTGTTTATGTGTCATGAAGGCAAAAGTAATAAAATATGTCAAATTCTTTGTTCTAGATAGCAAGTCTATAATAAAACTGTAGTAGCAACATTTGTTTTCTGGAAGATGATCACCTTGAAAAGGTTTTGTCCTCCATAAAGTTTTGTAGGACTGTTTATTCTCAATTTTTTTTTAATCTCCTTAAGTATTTGCCTTCCACAAAGGAAATATCACTTTCCTCCCTTCTGCTCCATAGTTAATTGTCCACAGCTGACTGCAGTAGCAGTAGCCAGCAATAATAATAGTGATGTAGAGGGTTGTTACTGTAACACAGCACATATTGAATTTAATCAGTTACAACAGAGCAGTATATAATAGAATTTTTTAAAAGAACTCCCTGAAATATCTGGTTTTGTCAGTCACAACTCAGCTGATGGATTTTTTCTGATGACAGCAGGAAGAGTAGCCAGAAAAGCCATCAATTATTTTCTTTTCCTTCTCTAAAGTGAACTACTTATCTTTAACCAAAGTAGTAGGAAGGGTAAACCAAATTCATACTGTACTGGAAATCTGTGTTCTTTCTCCCCCTACCTGCAGAGTAATTCACAGATCCTATCCTACACATAGCAATTTCTGATTGAGAGAAATTAATTATGGTGAGATTAATTATGGCTCCCACGAACAATGACAGTTTATAATCCAACCCCAGCAATGTGAAAGAACAGAATAATTATATTAATGGTGAACAGAGGTGGTGACCAGGATAATCAAGCTGCATGTATTTATGTTTTGTGGAGACCCCAGCACTGTACCTGGCAGAAAGGACAGACTGCAGTGCTGGGGGTATTTGGTTCATGCAGGTGAGAAAAGACAAATGCCTGGTGGAGCCACATGTTGAAAAGAAGATTGTCTTCACTGTCAGCAGCTTCCTGCAAGTGTTTTCTGGAATTTAAACACTCTGTTGGCTGTCTTATAAGAAATTCTCCAGTCTCCTTTTTCACTTTCTCAAAGCAGCAATGCCAGGAGATGCTGTAACTGCAAACACCTCTCCCACCGGGCTGGTGCTTCACAAGAGCTCTTCATACTGAGTTCTGGCTTATGTGACTGATGCTACTCAGCATCCCTAACTCTTAACTGGGTTCCAGTCCTGGCCACAGAGCAGCATTCCCAGGTGCCTCCATTGCACATCCTGAGAGATGCAATGCAGCACAGGCCCATCATTTTTAACTGCTTGAACTGGGTTTAAAAAAGACAAACTCAAATTGTAAGTCTTTGCAACCTATTCTGACCCTGTCTGAGACTAAGAAAAAGCACTGGCTATGCAGATATGTGGAATTTTGCTTTAAAGCTAGCCCTAGGCAAGATGTAAAGCCAGCCCAATGCACAAAGCCCTCTGACCTCCTCCTTTCCAAAAACAAGCACAGAAATTAAAGCTACAACTTTGCTGGGTAAGAAAAAATCAGACTCAATAATAAAGCAATTTTATGGCAGCCATAACCCCCACTTTTTCTCTTGCTCCCAGTAATTCTTCCATGGGGCACAGTCTATGCTTTTTTCTTTTTTTCCTGCATGAGTATACATCAGCATCACTCCCATTCCTAATTTCATCTCAGTCTGAACTCAGTACCTAACTAATTAAAGGCAGAATTAGTGTCTTCATCTTATATTTACCTTTAAATCTTTATGAGTCTATTTCAGACATAAAGAAAATGCAAACTTCTCTGTTCTTTTCAGCTGTGCTATTCTATTTTAATATAGCACGTGGAAGCATCGCCTTAACTGTACATCTCTAGACAATTGACAGTTTGCACCAAAAATCACTAGCATTTTATAGAAAGAGGTTGGCCTTACAACAAATGCATCCTGAGCACTGGAATTCAAAACAGATCTCACTGGCATGGGATCTGTGAAAGGCTTGGGCAGCCTGCCCTGTTCCACTGCTTCACTGATATAACCTGCACTGAGCAAAACAGATTATTCACATGCCAGTCCCTCAATGACACGATCACGGCATTCAAAGAACAGTTGTTCAGAAAATGAGATTCACTTCTTTTGAAAGAAAACCCAGCACCATATATTTTTTGAATAGGAAGCCAAAAAGATATTAAGTAAATCTCTATCCAGTACACATCCAAACATAAACCAAGTGGGCACAAGAGACAAGGACAGTGCTGGCATTCCTTCTTTAGCCAGGAGGGTTTGAACAATTGTAAAGCAATACCTGTTTTCCCCTGCACTTAGCATTTTTGGAGGTAGCCTGAAACTTCCTCTTTTCATTACTATGAAATATCTTAGAAAACAGCTAAAGCCCAGTGGTAAGAGGATTCTCCTCTGTTGAACTTGGCAAACCAAAAGTCATTTTTATATATGTGCACACAGCCAGTTATGGAAGATCCTGACTTAGAAACCAAAGCAAAATTACTTCATTCTCATGAAAGAGAAACTCTCATGCTGAAACCGCTCCCCATTTTTCAGACAATTAGTACTAAACTCAGAAAGACAAAAGGCATAGGGACAGAACACAGTGAAGTCCCAAGGTACAAAGCTCTTTGCAAGGTGCTTTGCACCAGCTCATCCTCACTTATGCTCTGAGACCACTGTCTTCTAGGAATGATACACGACATTCCAACTCTCATTCCTTATTTCTGCAAAACTGAACAATTTCTTGAATAAAATGTAATGTTTGGATGTAACAATGCTTAACAAAGTGTAGTTTCACTTACAGAGAGCTGGCAACTCTGAAAGATCCCAGAGAGCCTCATGAACTTTACATATAATATACTGAATATAGCAAAGCAGACAAAGTGAGCCTCCTGCAGAACAAAAAAAATCAACAGAAAGGCCAAGAGTGACATACAATACTGCCAAAACCCGTATTTTTCTTTTCTTCAAATTTTAGATCTCAAATGTTTCAAGTGCCTTCTGAGGGTTTGAGCCATTAGAGTGCATTTGGGTCATGCTCTGAAGCTTTGATATTAGACATATTTTTTAAATGAAAGCTGCAATTTAAGAAAAAATGATTGATGCAAGAAACATGAATTAAAAGAAAAAAAATAGCTCATATCCTTGAAAGATCTGACAATAATTACTACATGTAGAGCAGAAAATGAGTACATTTAAAACATAAATGTACTCATAAATGTTGAAGTAGGAGTTTTATTTTATTGTTCTCCTTAGAAACCTAATGATCCAGCACAGTGAGAACTAGCTGAGAGCATGAACCTGTCCTTACAGAGGCAAGCTGAAATTTTCAGGCAGTTAAATAAGAAGAGAGGCAGTTGCTAAACCCACCAACACTGCTAAACTCACCAGCAGCTACATGACAGATTTTGCTGTAATTCTCCACCAAACGTCACAGGTAATGGAGTAACATGCATTAGCATGTCAAACTTTCCTCTTAAACTAAAAAAATCAAGGTCTGGACTCAGCAGGAATAGGTAGAAAACACCTCCTATCAAATACAATCAAATATGTTAAACTAATGGTGAAATATTATCAAATGACAGAAATACAGGGAAAAGTGTTGAAATCAGGAAAAAAACCCCAAAATCCTTTTATTTTATACTTTTAAACTTTACTTTAGAAAACCACCAACCACCATGGTAACCAGTATTAAATGTATTATACCCTCAATCAGGAAAAGACACTTTCTCAATAGAGTAAGGGGTTTTTTATTAAATTTCCAGCAATAAGAATTCCTTTTAGTCTATTTGGCTTTGTGATTTGTGTGTGTGTGTGTCTGTGATAAAGGAAGTTCAAATCAAGTGAATTTATTATATGATTGCTGCCAATTCTTCTCCTACTGAAAAGCAGCAAGAGAAGCTCTGTGTGGAAATAATTGGGAAAAGATTTACTCTGCTATCTGCAAATAAAGCTGCAGTGATATCAATAGAATAGTGAATTTGACTCTTAACCCAGTATATTTTTTACCTGTAAGATGAATTGTACCATTCTGTGGAGGGGAATTATACAGAAGAGTATGGCTGGATACTTTAAAATCTTATTCTTATGTACAGCAGACTATCAATAAGTGTTTATTTTTTATGCACAGATCCTTACATTATTAAATAGCTATTTAAAGCTTACATACAGGAAAGATTTTTACCAAATAAATACCATATATTTTAATAAATAAAATAGCATTTCTTCCACTTTTACGTAAGAGGTATGTCTAAGAAATTAATGGTGTGGACATTCATTAGAACTAAAATGAGCAATACATTTTATAATCTTGAATTTATCCTTCTTACAACTATTTAAAATATACTATGAAATGTGAGATTTAAACTAATACTTTTCCCCCAGTATTTTCCTTCCAACAAGTAGTGCTTCATTACAGAGGTTTTGAAGCCCAATTTTAGCCCAGTTCTTACATGGTGATGAGGAAAGCTACAGACACATCACCAAGTGAAGGCTTTCACTTGCAAGAGCCCAGATTTACTGAAACTTCTCAAAGAATTATTTAATTACTCACTTGATCACATCATTTTCATTTGTTTCTTCCTTGCCTCCAGCAAAATTTCTCTCATTTAATATCAAAATTTGAACTTTGAAACACCCCCTTTGCATATTCTGCACATTCCTACAAGCCTATTCCCTGAGAAGGTCCCTGTACATAATCCTGTATATGGATACATCAAAACATGGAAGTTTGAAAACCTCTGTCAACAGAATTCGATGAGAAAATAAAATCAGCAGCTAGTAAATCAAATGTTAGAGAAAATTAAATAAAACAACTACCTTGAAGCAATAGTTTTCCCTAAAAATATGGTTTAAGTCACCATGATTTTTCTGTTACTACCAATTGCATATTTCATTTTCAAAAAATTAAGGGGAAAAACAAGAAATCAAGAATTTTTATTTGTATCTGGTTTTAGTATTTACAGTCTAGTAACTTAGAATAATCCAACCATTACAACAATTTCCTCATGATCAGGTGATTACGAAAAGTTTTTACCAACTGAAACGACCAACTTAACAAACAAAAAAAATAACATTTGACAAATATATGATCATGTGATCATGAATGGTCATTTAAGAAACATAGTAAAACAGAATGAGAATTTGTGCTCCAAGCTGCTTTAGAACAATAATTTTAATTTCAAATGGCACTGTGCTGCATGCCATCCAACACCACAATCAAGAAATTAATGCATCTGAGAGATGGGTATGCTAAAAAAATGCACAAATAAATAAGGTCTTCCATAAAAGCATACAGTTGATAAAGTAGGGAGGGAAAACTAAAAGAAAAATAAAAAATGTTGTAAACTTTCCTGAATTTCATAAAACCTCTGCCCACAAGGCATTGTGGTACACAACAGAGCCCTGCAGCTATGACTTCCTAATCAATAGGATTCTTGACAGAAATATCAATCTATCCTTCTCACTGAACAGCCAGAGTTTGGAATTTTCATTGAAATACTTATTTTAGCAAACCACAAGGTTGTAGATTTGCTGCTGAGGTTGTACGTTTTTAGCCTAACTAGTCAGTAGCAAAATAACCCCAAAACATTCATCCAGAGCAATGGAGAGCAGTATTCCCACTTTGAATCAAGTTTCAGATTATTCATACAGAATATAATAAAGTAATAAATGCAAGTAAAGCATTGAGCTGATTTTAGTTTCTCCTTATCTTCTACATAATGACTGCATATATCTCTTATGATACATTCAAGAGAGGTTGTGAGGGTACAAATTATTTTTAAAGATGAAATAGTTTTCTATTTCTTAAGCATAATACAAAATAAATCAAGTTCATATTTTTCATATTAAGTTTAGAATGAGTATGGGACTGCATTCAGTGACTCATTAGTGATTGGTTTTTTAAATTATTTTTTAATGCTCTTCATCTCCTGATGTTCTAAGGGAAATAGTTAAAAAACCATTTGATTGAAACTTCCATACATGAGTGGATCACTCTCTCAAAACAACCATGAGAGTAAAATGACACATTCTAACTTATTTCCTCCAACTCAAAATCTGTGGTTATTTGCTTGAGTACCCATGAACCCAACAGATTTAATTTCATCCCCAAAAAAACTCACCAACACTTTAAATATCAAATAAACACCATAGCTTGCCCTGGACAAGCCTTGGGTTTGTGTACGAATCTAGAACAGGAATGCATTACATGTGACTAAAAAAGAGATTTTCAGTCTGAAACTGCAATTTTAAGTTTACTCGTGAAAAGTCAAAATTCAAATTTCTATTTCATCTGTGTTGTGGCATTGCTGTAACTTCTGAGGAGGGAAGTCCACAACTAGGAAAACCTTTTCTCTTCTAGTCCAGTAAGTGGGATAAAAGAACCTTTTAGGATAGACAAACTCAGGACAGCAGACTGATATAGTTAAGCAGCACAACCAGTCACATGAGAAAAAAGTTCCAAATCAGAGTGGAAAAAACAATGAAACAGAGGACAAAGGACACCAACAACCACAGAGATACATGAAAGACAGGCTGGGGTGAAGGCCTGAAAAGGGTGCCTTATATGGAGGGTAGCCAGTAAAGAATTGGCATTTTCAGCACTGAAACTGTTTTCTGTGGTTCAGGTGTTAAAAAGGATAGAGGAGAAATTGTTGTCTTTTTCTTCCTATTCTTTGTATAGTCAGAATGGCACCAATTCAAGTCCAGAGCTGGTAGCTGATAATCAGATCACTCATTAACACCTAGAACTGATTAATTGTGTGGGTACAAAAAGAGGGGGAAAAAGACTTCTCAGTGAAGACTTAATTCAGAGCTTAAAGATATCATCATTCCAGCTTTTGTCATGATAAAATTTCATCACTTAGTCCTAATCTTGACTTCTCATCTCATCCTGAGAGTCTTCAATTAGCTGGACACAAAGTCCCAGAGGTAGCAGGGGAACAGTACAGCTGCCAGCACAGCTCTTTCTCACGGATATACACAGATCCTCTGCATCAGAAATCTTTGTTCTTTACAATTTATCAAGCAAAGTGTTATAGGTAGGATCCAAGCCAGTTCATTGACTAAATCAAAGACAAATTCACAAATCTGGTGTAAGTGGATGTCCTGTGGCAGGCAGAGCAGAAGCTCCTGGCAGCTCTCCCTGCTGGGGAGGAGTCAGCTGGATTCATGTGCGTTCCCCCCAGTTCCAAACAAAACTGCTAAGGTAAGTTTGTTGCCAGACACTATTACAATAATTATAACTGCAAAATGAATAAAGTTCCTATTAATAACACAGTGTATCTGATAGAACAGACTGAAGGAAGCATCTTAAATTTAAGGCTATTCACAATTAACTTTAATGTGCTATTTGTCCTATTTGATAAGTTACTCCACTTCAGCACTTGATTGTTCTTAGGACTCCATTTGTTGTGAAGGTGCAAACTCTTCCTCTAAACACAAGAGGCTATTCCAGTCCAAAAAAAAAAGAGTACTTTCCATGACAGGTCTACACATTCCTATAGTCTTGATTTTATGATGTGGGAAAATGTCTAAAACACCTTAGTAAGGTTCCAAAATCCTAGAATCACTGTAGATTCCCATCAAAATAAGTGACAAAAGTAATGAATGTAATTACCAACTCATATGTATTTTTTTCTTCACACTAATGTTTTAAAAACTTAAGAAAAAGGAAGACAAATAGAAGTAATTCAAGTTTGTTCTTGGAAAAAAATGGATTTTTAAAAAGTCTTCAGTACCCTCAAAACATTACTAAAATTCTTTTAACTAAAGTCTAAGTAATAGTGAAATTTCCTGAGAAATGTAGGGAACACTATATCCACCACCAAAACATTAGCAGGTCAATCAAAAAACCAGTACTAAAACAAGGATATGAAATGGGAAAAATAGTGATTATTCACTAATCAAGGATTGCAATAACTTTAGGCTACATTTAATTGTACTCACAGTTGACACTGGTCTCCTTTGATTCCTTTGGTCGTGCAGAAACATTTTCCTGTTTGCATGTGACAGATATTTGCATGTCCACTGCATGTGCAAGCTGTAAAAACAAAAAGGAAAAATGAGATTTCCTCACTCATACTTAATTTGATAATTAAGTGAATATTCATAGATTTTAATACTTCATCCCAAACACATTTCCTACAAGCTGTATTGAAATATATATCTAGTACTACTTCAAATATAATATTTTTCAAAAAAAATTCACTAGCATATCGCTTCCTTTATTTTCTGCAGAGTTAAAAACTATTCCTGTATCATTAGAGGCTGTCCTCCACATTTTAAGTAACAGCAGTTTGAGAAAAGCAATTAAAACCTACCATTTCAATGTGCAACACAGAAAATAATTCATAATTCATCTTTGCTACACAGGGTGAAATCCTGACCAATGACAAAATCCATTTAGCTTGAAATGTCTAATTAAAGTGTTATTGCAGATGTTTGGCAAAAGATCTAATATAATTGGAACTCTCGCTATTGACAAAAGTGAACAAAAAGAAATCTCAGAAACCATTTGAACAAAGGCAGAGCAAACACTACAAGTATAGTCCACAAGAAGAGTTTTCTAGAAGCTGGAAGCAGGCAACTTTAAAAGCTCCTGGAATCTGAAGGAGAATCACAGGAACTGAAGGAGAATCACAGGAACATCATCATCCCTCCACTCCTTTAAGGCCAAAGAAATTCTCTCCACATTGGTCTGCTCACTGCCACTCTTGCTGCCTGATAGATTCTCACCTCAAAAACATTTTCCTATTCCCAGTTCTTGAGCTCTCTTCTTCCTTTTCCTTTCCATGTTTATTTGAATTACCATCTTGCTTAGGCAGCTATTTTTAATTCCTAATCAAGTATACCAAATTTACTAATCTCTCCCTGGTAAATGTGTCAATACATCCCCACATCAATGGAATGATTCCCTGCTAATATTCACACCACACCCAAAGTCTTTCTTTAATCCAAAGTAATTCTGAACCTACTAAGATGTTCATATTAGGCTTTCACTGAAGTTTTAATTATGACTAAGATAAAGGATTTAATATATGAGGTCCTGCTTGGGAACAGATATGGTACCAAGTGGTGACCTGTATAAGATAAAAGTTTATTCTCTATTTTATAATCTCATACTGAATTCCTATCACAGACTGAGTTTTAAACTTCCCTTATACTGATAAGGAATAACACACAATAAATCCTTCTTCGACTGTGTCCCATCCCATACACATTCTCACCTCTCTGCCACAGCCTAAGATGAATAGAGGAAAAAGGTACTAGACAAAGTAAAAACCTAATTAAATCTAAATTATTATTGAAATAATATGTCCATTTCAGGACTCCAATGGTTTGTTCAGCCCTCAGAGGGCTCATTAAATAGCCAGCTGAACTTAAGGAAGAATTCTTACTAAGGAGATGCCAGGCATTTAATCTGTCTGCAAGAAACACCAGAAATTTCTATGCAGCACATAGTGATGTGTGATGTTTTTCTCTGTTTCATAACACAACACTTCTGAAAAATACCTGCAGTTACCACAAAATCCTACATATTGTAATTCTGCTATCCTCTTGACACTCTACATTAAATGTTCATGGAAGTGCTGCCACTACATTATCAGTTAGGTTTTTCCAAATCCATTCATGTTTTCCACTCTACATTTATAGAATTATTATTTAGGCACTTTAAGCTGAAAAAGCCTCTTCACAAAAGTTAATTTTAGTTGTGTAAATCTTTGCAATGCTTTCAGTGAAAAATACAGGAATATATTTTTAGTATCTTATTCTGCTTATAGTTAAGTACTCTTAACAGTGATGCTCCATTACAGGACAGCACCAAAGTTATAAAGGAGCTAAAAGGGTGAATTCTGAAGCACATTCCAAAAGTTGTCAGTGTTTTGACAAATATAAAAGCTATTGCAAACTAACCTTAATTGATTGCTCCCACAATTATTGCTCATTTAATAGGAAGTAGATCACAAATGTGAAAGTGGAAAACATAAGTGATTATATAGTAGCAGCAGTTCAGTGAACATTACTCTTATTGAGCAAGTTCCTATTAACCTCCCTGTTCCTAGATAATACCAGGGGAAAAGCCAACACCTTTGCATTTACACTTTTTAAATCTAGAAAAAATCTGTTTCACAGCAATGAAAGCATATATTGATATGCTTTTTATATGCCATCAATTACCTAGGATTTGCAAGTGTGTGATGAAAAATTGACTCCTACCAATCTGTGGATCTCTATGTGGGGGTAACCCCCAAAAAAATCATTTTAGCCATTGCTGCTCTTACTGGAGCAAATGTGAATGCATGTGATCAAAGAAATGCAATAGCAGAGCAGGACAATATGGTAGGAAATTGGAAGAAGATTGACATTCTTCCATTACCCCAATATTTCTGTACTCCTCTATACATATTTCTTTCTTATTTTCTATTTGTTTCTCTCTGCTTAACCACTCTCAGTGAATGATTTCTCCTGGGATGATAATGCAGCCAATAATTAAAACTGCAGCTAAGGTAGGATCCTTCCCAGCTTAATGCTACCAGTTTTGCTACCTTGAAATTTAACAAGGGATTTTTCTTGGGATCAGTTTTAAAATCATATTTTGTACCAATCATTGTCAGCTGGCAGAAATCAGGAAAAGAGATTCAATTTATATTTTCCATACTTTTTTGAGGCCAACACTTGAGTTCATTCACTGAAAGGGGTGTCAAGAACTGGAACAGGCTGCCCAGGGAAGTGGTGAATTCACTGTTCCTGGAGGGATTTAGGATGTGTGGATGTGGCACCTGGGGATGGGGGTTTGTGATGGGCTTGGCACTGCTGGGGTAATGGTTGGACCGGGTGAGCTTAGAGGTTTTTCCCAAACTAAATGGTTCCATAATTCTGTGACTTTGTGCTACACCCTTGGACAGAAACAAGTTCAGCCCAACCGCAGCTCTTCCCATCCCACTCTTCATCTTCAGCTTGGGTTTATATCATGCACACCTGCTTTTGTTTAAACAGTTATTTTAAATACTTAATTACCACGCTTTTTACCAAGAATTAAATATTTAAAATAAATAATCTATGGCTCACAATAAAAACCTACTTAAAAGATAGAATTTAAACCTTTGTTTGTTATTTTTAACATAATAAGTGAAATTATGACATTAGAGCTTTAAAAACAACGAGAAAAAAAAAAACTCACCCTTGCAATATCTACTCTATTTTTAGGGAAATAGCAGCTCAAAATACTCTTTTGTACAACATGCAGATTTTAAGTGGAACAGAAAGATTATATGAAAACAATATAATTCAGTAGAACAAATCCATGCTGCAAAATCACAACCCTATAGAATTTATTAAATAACAAATCCACTGTATGATTGATTCCAAGTTGCCAGCTCAGCATATAAATGTTCTTGCTGACAACAAAAGAATACCCATCACTATTTCCATGCAGTATGCATTTTAAACAATTGAATTTAAAAATACTTACTGCTTAGCCCCCATCTCCATCATACAGCTGCAAGAGCATTTTTTCTCTCAAATGGAGCTCACTACAGATGGTGATTTAAGTAAATATGTTTGCTTACATGAAAGGTTGCTAAACCAGAGCTGCATGTGGATAATCACCATAAGACACCTTGCTGATGTTTTTTAAAGGAAAGCTATGACAATGCCATTAAATACTGAGATGTGCTACTTTGTTAATTTTGCTAACATTCAAGGCATATGTTAAATCAAAAGAAAAGGAAATAGAGCATTTCTTGTAGATTAGGCTAAGTAAGAAACAGCAACTATAAACTTTTATTAGATGCAAAATTTTAATGCTCAGTTTCCCTGTAAATGTTCACCTATGTAATCTATTAGTCTACTCATATGGCAACTGCCCTACAGAGACTATTTTCTACATTAGGAATATTGCAATATTTGTTGTTGAATATTGCAAAATATTGCAAAGTCTAGTCACTTAATTCTCTAGAAAAGTGTATTTAGCCAGAAGCCCCTAATACCCTTTTCCCATTCAACAATTGCTTTTATAGGAAATACATCAACTCAAACTTTGAGACAGGAAATGTAAAAGCAAAAAGATGTGCCCAATAACACTTCTGCAATATCACCAAGCAGTATTAAAATTAAGCTAAAGAACTGCTGTGAAGGCAATAACCAATAAAACCAGGAGTTAAAAAAAAAAAAAAAGAAAAAGAAAAAAGCAAAAAGATGGTACTAGAACATACTGCTGTACATGCAGAAATGGAATTGTCATTTTACAGTGACATGATTGTCCTCCAAAATAAATCAGTCTTAATAGAATAATTAACACATATAGAACTAATTTTATTTTCCTCTTTCTTGTTTTACCTTGTGATTTATATTTCTTTGGTCTCAAATTAATTTATTTTTATAGTAGCCTTACAGCACAAAAAGAAAAAAACACAGGTGTACTAACACAGTGCTAAGGACTGTGAGACAGAGAGAAAAGGTAAACAGAATAGACAAATATTTTGGGTTCCTGTCCCTCAGATATGGAACTTACAGTCATATTAAAACACAGACAATTTCACTCGAGCTTGAACTAACGCTACTGAGATCATGTGACCACTGGTAAGGCAATTATTTTTTTCTGAAAAGCAACAGTCAACAATCTGGAAATCACAGCCCTCTTAGCTTTCAGGACTAAGCATACATTCCAGAAGTGGGATATTTATCCTAATAAACCCAGAAACAACAACAGACTGATTATCTGTGGAAGAAATCAAAATTTAGTTTGGTTCCACTTAAAGACAACCTTCATCAATTAAAGGCTTGTATTTGTTCTTTAGCCATTTTTGTTCTCGTAAAATAGCCCTGCAGTGTTTCTATTTAATTTTTCCTTCTGTTCAAAGCATTCATCCTGAAAAGTGAACTGATTTCTTTTGTTTATTTGTAATAAATACCTCTCAAGCAATCACAGTAGAGCTGTCTTTAATCATCAGCAACTAACAGTATAAAGACAGCTTGGAAAATCATAATTTTGCTTTATACAAGTAGATAATGAAAATGCAACACACGAGATTAACACTGAAAGACAGACAGGATCTTTTTTCTTGTTAGGAACTGAGCAGAATCTTTAACAATTAACAAGAGTAATGCTGTTCCTGAATCTCTCATGTCAATACTGAGCCACTGTACAGAATTTTTACAGCTTGCTGTTGGAATAATATGCATTTTCTGCCAAAAAACATGCTGAACAAAAACATTGTCACATGAACTCACAAAATACAGTAGCAGCAATTTCATGTTTTCCATGTTAATCTGTTCGAAAAACAGAAACGTTTACACTAGCTTTGAACATAGAAAAATGAAAAATTCCAAGTGAAATCATTAATACTACTTTATTTGGAGATAAGTTTAACATGTCATACTTATCAGTTTCCTTTTCATTCTTTCCACTTATTCATTTCATTTCTAAACATAATATTAATATTAGTTACCAAAAACTAAATTGCCTACAAATTTAGACTGGGCTAACCTACAGATTTTAAGAGTTCAACTCAAAACTGAAGTCTGTATCTGATGTATGGGACAGTTTTTTACGTATCCAAGCATTTAAAGAGACCTTTCACAAGATTCAAAGTATTTTTTCTTAAATTACTCTTAGCTTTCCTCAGCTGTGAAGAGACTTCGCACATGAAAACACAAGAGAAAACTAGAATTACTTAAAAAGGAAGTAATTTCAGATCTAACAGACAAACTTTTACCAGCTTTAGTAAAAAACTAAAACAGTGAGTCTTGATAGTTATTTGCAAAGCAAAAACATAAAGTGAAGATTTTGGATACCTTCATGGTCTAATGTCCATACTGAGATGTGTTTTAGACTTTTTCAGACAATAAAAGGCCCAGTACCTACTATTATTATTGTTGTTGTTGCTGCTATCATGTCTTTTTAAATTTTCTTAATACAGCAGCTTCTGTACTACTTTGGAAATTTTGGTCAAAATGTTCCTTTCATCAAAAGGCTGTTAGCTTTCCCCCATTCTCTCTAAAGAGAACACTGGAAGTTATAACAAAAAAAAAAATCAGAAAGATTATTATAAGGCAGTATACAATGCAAAAGTATTTAAAAGCATTCAAATGTTATTCATAGCAGCCTTAAAGGTCAGAAAAAAATTCCAATCTAAGGTGAAAAACATCTGAAGTCAACAACTGGTGATTGCAACTATTTGTGTGTATTTGGTCATTCAGAGTAAAAGCCCAAAGAAAAGAAATGATTTCTACAATTTATCAAGCAAAAATGTCACAAAATGTAAAGAAGTCAGCAAATCATTTCCCTCCCTTAGCCATTAGGATGTACAAAATACAACTGATTTTTAATGTATTCCATTGCAAAGGAGGCTTTTTTTTTTTCCCTAAATAACTAATGTGGTCTGGCATTATAATCTATTTCATTTAGCACTCAGAAAATGAAGACAGAATCAACTGCAATCAAACTGAAATGCCATTACAAGTTTTTTTGAGGATCTTCATTTGATCAGTTGAGGAATGAGTTGCACAATGCCTCAAAATCTATTTTCTCACCAGCTATGGGGGGTCCCAGGCCCCCTTAGGAAAAGGGGTGACCATTTCAATCCAAACCACAAGTAGAAAGGGAGATGCAGAAATTAGAAACAAGCAAAATTCCTGCTTTTTCTATTGCATTTGGGATGAGGAGACTGGCTTTAGTCAAAGGCTTATTTGAGGATCAAGTAACAGTGATTTAAGAAAATGTCATCTTCAGCTTGCAGCTGCCTGCCCCCAGTGCCCCCTGAGCCAGACACAACATCTACGTGAGCTCTTGACATCACCTTCAATACAGGGTAAAATATGTTTGTTTATCAGAGGCTGACAAAATCAGTACATTTCTAGACAGCTGAAAGTTTCTAAATCATGTCCTGCCTATCTCCTCTAGGAACATCATTTGGAAACCAATGGATTTACACATTTCATTAGGAAGGTGAACATGATACAAAGCTCAGACAGCACATCAGAAATACATTTTGTAAGTATTCCTTACCACACAAAATAAATTTATGGCATGTAAACCTGAAAAAAAACCACAAAAATAAGAATACAGAGCAACTGGTTCATCATTGTCAGAAACTGTGCTCCACAAAAGCGTGCAGGAGGACTTGATCACTAACAGCAGTGAGAGCAAGAGAATTGTCATTAATCATTGCAAGTAGATTAAATAAGCACAGAGATAAAGGAATATAATATAAATCAAACTGCTGCATCTCTTCAATATCTGTAAAAGCTATAAGTGGTGATCAATTAAAGGATGCCTGAATTCAAAGTTCTCAGGATAAGATGCTGAACAAGCACAAAATGCCTGCTACTTACACAGATTAAGATAGCACAAGTTGTTCTTATTCTTTTTACTATTTCAGATATTTTTGTTGCATAGTAGACCTCAGGAACAGTTTAAATTAAGGTCTTTTCATTTTTCTTTTTAAAAAAGCTGCCTTGTTCACACTCCACTTGAGTAAATTAGAATTAACTTTGCTGGATGGAGAAGTTATACAAAGCAGCCTAGTGTAGCCACCAGGCTTAAGGAACAAAACTGTAGTTGATAAAATTGGTTACTAGTGATTTAACTACATAATTCCACTGTAATTGTTCAGGTTGGAAAGAAAACTTTCTTAGGCAAGAAAAAAAAGTCAGTGGTTCTCCACAACCAACCATTCCAACAGCAATCCTAAGGTGATGCTTGAACCAGTTGTTTGCCATGCTGACTGCTCCTAAAATCACATAATTCTGCAATGAGAACACACATCCTGGTTTAGGAAGTAAAGGCAGGTTTGGAGAAACAAGAGGTACCTTAAAACAGTTGTACTTGACAGAAACTTTATAAAAATCTGTATGCAGTCAAGGAAAAACATCAAAAATGTTAAACATGTTGAACAGGCATCCTGTCAAAACCTTTTGAAATCCCACAGCCACACAAATAATCTCTCTCTGGAGGTTAATCATGCTACATTCAACAGTTTTCCTCTTTTTAACTCTCATAAAATTATGAAGCATCTGAATGTCTATTGATATTTGACAACGATACTTCCCCTGAAGTGCAACTCCAGGTCCTTCACTTAACATTATTCTAAGTAGGTTATGGAATACAAATGTATCTATAAAAAGTTTCCTAATTTTGGTTTGAGTTTTTTGTTTGAACTTACAATTAATTGTGCTAGAAATCATACTTTATAATATAGCTCTAGTGTACAAAAAAAAGAAATCAAAAAGAAAATTATCTGTGTACACAAGAATTAACAGCATATTGAGAAGTTTGTTTAGCACATTTTGCTTGGCAGTCCAAAAAAATGGAACAGTAATTTTAAAAGATTTTCCAAGTTCCTCAACAAAGTTTTTCCTATGGCAATCCACTTCTGGTTTAGTAGCACAGGACTGATTTTGAATACATTCTGATTGAAGAGAACCTAATTTAAATTCATAACTAAACCCAAAACCAGGCTTCACTCAGTGTTCAGACTATCTTGGATACTGTTCAATAAACAGCATTCATTAAGAAAGGAAAATAAATTTTCAAATCACCTTTGGGAAAAAAAGGTCTTCTTAAAAGAGTGTTTATTCTGACTGTTCAAAATCTGCAAAAAGCAACATGAGGCTTTTCTTGAATAGATTATTGTGCTAGAATCCCTTTTCTTTGTGTTTCATATGAACCAAGAAGGCCTTTTCCTTCTACTAAAACCAAATTCCAGCATTTTAGTTAATACTGAACACTTTTATTCTATGATAAGGTATTTCATTTTGAAAAACCAAGGGATTGGTGTCATCTCTATTCAATACTGAATGGTAAAAAACAAATTAGGGAAAACAAAACAAAATACCACTACTACTGCAAAATGGGATTTCTTGACAGTCCCTTCATTCATCAAAGCCTTCTGCTATTTTGTTTGTACAGCATGAACAAAATCATGTTATCTGCTGGAACTTAGCATGTGAGATTTTCTTTGTCTGAATAATCTTAAATTATAGCTTCTTATCACAGAGTTTTGCTGTGAACTTGTGACACACTGTTTCTTATAAACCAAGGTACAAGCAAACAGGTTTTTTAAATTTAGTTCTGTATTATAGTACCTGAAGACAGTACAGAGCACACTATACTCTTTCTTCCACCAACTTCCAATATTTACCTGTTTTTATATAAAATGTCTTAATTCAATAGGCTCCTGTGGTCTTGTGTCATAAGCATCCAATCCACTGAAAATCCTTTTTTTCTGTGACTAACCTTGAAGTGCCTGGACTAAAAGATACTTGTGATTTTTTAATTTCATACTTAGTCACTGTGAAAACAGGGTTTCTAGAATACAATATTTAACCTGATATACAGTTTCCTGTACATTTTAGACAGCTAAAGATGGAATGCCAAATGTGTGATCTTGCACCAGTGAAGTCCACAAATACAATTCCCTACATGCTAGACATTAAAACAGCTAAGCAGAAAAACTATATAAAACCTCTCTATCCCAAGCTGCCATTTCATACTCTAAGAGAGTCAAAACTCCTATTTGGACATTGGCTCTACTTTAGGAAGATGCAGAAGTAAATGCTTTTGCTGACATTTATACTGCTAATTGAGGATATTCATGCTTCCTACATTTCTGCTTTTTTCCAGCAGATGTCAGTTAAAAGCTCTTTGCTCCTCATTGTTAGTCCTACCTTAAACAGGATTCATAGCCCCAGAATATAAGATTTTGGACCAGAAACCTTTTTGAAACAGAACTGCGTGTTGTAGAAGGAAAAAAAGTCCAAGTTTACAGCTGTCTCTTGATGAAGTTTTAAATGCAAGACTTTTTCTCTGCTTTTTGACTCCAAAAAGTCACTTCTCAGGTCAACAACCCCTGCCCAACTTTTCCTGTTGAAATAGCATCATCCATCAGCTCCTAAAGCTCTTAGTCTCCAGGTGTTTTAAGGCCAAAACTCATAGAAAAACGGCAGCATATTTGATATTTACTGAACAAAACTATTCTTAAGTAAACAATTAACTCCGTATTTAGGTTTACTATCTTAAATAAAGTCATACAAATTTATATTCAGATGCTTTATATTTGATGCTTCTCTACCTGCCCTATGCAATCCCAAACTATAGGTAATTCTAAAGCTACATAGCAATAGTGTTAAAGTGAAAAGACTGCTGCTTTCTGTTCCCTCATTGCTTAAATAACTTTTTGAAACCTTGAAATATAAGTCTAAATGTAAATTAGCAGGTACCTTTCTAACACAACAATTTGTTAAAAAAAAGAAGTCAATAAAAAACTGTTTTCCTTGTCATGTTATCAACTTTTTCCTTTATGAAAGACAGGTTGCTTTTGGTAATGTATGAAATTATGTAATCTGATGTCCATCAAATTTCATATACAAATGCTGTGTATATATTCATACATACATGTGTAACTACATTCTAAGAATATGGCTGGGGAGCAAACAAAGGCATCTTATTTACATCATCCTGGGCTCTATGGGCCAATTTTCCTGGGATCTATTTTCAATTGGTTTTCCTTAGCACATTTCTCATATTTTTCCATAGATAGCCTAATTCAAATTGATTCTTTTGTTGCTAAAAAATCAGAATGGATATTACTTTAAAGTATGTGCATTAGAGTGGGTTTTGGTGTAGGCACCCCATCTAAGGAACCCCACAATTAATTTAAGGTGATCAAACTGGATTCTTTTTTTAAACATCTGACACACTGATTGCCCTCTGTGCTCTACAGAAAGAGAGCTCTGTCTGTTCTTGAGGGTGCTCATGGCAGCTTTTAACAGTCTTTCTTTTGGAGAAGAAAGGAAGGAAATCAGAATCAGCTCCTCCACAGAGGGTCATAATGAAAACACATTATGAAGGTTGCCACTGCTGAATATGTAAAAGTTATAGAAATAGTGCCAGAGAAAAAAATTTGTAAAGTCACCCATTAGGCATCTTTAAAAGTTAAATAGAACCCAAAATCCAAGGAGAACATTGTCAATCTGCTGCCAGGATGAGTTTAACATCTTTCTCATGTCTCTCTTTCACAGGCACTTGAAGTAATGCCTTGTGGCACCCTTGGCCTCTTCTCTCAAAACCCCACATCTCAGCTGTCAGTAACTCAGCAGAATAATCACATTTTCTGAAGAACAGGATTTGAACACCATGGAAGAGCATTCTTCAGATATAACTTCAGTGACAACACATCACTAATAAGTTTTAGTTTTTATTCTTTTAACCAACACAAATAATCACAATAATGTATCTATACAACTAATCTACTGCTGGGTTAAATTTTACCAAAATCCTTCAACCTAAGGTACTTTTAAGTAATTCTGACAACTTAGTCTCTTATTGATACTTGTCTGATTTACTTTTTTCATGTCTTGAGGCATTTCCTGTAGTTACATGCCAGTTGGGTGGCTCATGTCTAGATGCCAAAGTTTATGTGGAATGCTTTCAAGCAGCAGCACTGTGTAGATGCGTGCACATAGGTTTACAAATACAGGTGATGCACACACGGTGTATATTTGCCAAAAACATACTGACTTTTGATAATGGTTTGAACACCTCATAAAAAATCAGATGTTTCCAGTAAAAGGTTAACTTTACCTTTCCAAACAGAATGATTACAAAGCAAACATGGGGAGAAGCTGCTGCCTTTGGTATTGCAAGTGTCCAATGTGTGATAACAGAGAAAGGAAAAGATCTATAAAGGCAACAGAAATGCTGCAGATTTGCTTAAAAAATGTCACCCCAACAGCCTGTGTGGTTGGAAGCTTTTACAGGATGGTCATCAGTGTCTCAGGTGCCTTTAAGGGCTGCTTAGAGAACAATCAGTGCAAGTTAAGACACAATTCTCCTGCTGTGCTGGGACTCACAGTCTCCTTCTCCTGCAAAAGCAACAATGGCAGCACAATTCTGGGAAAACTGAATGCTGCTTGGAGTGTTATCCCATTATTAAAGAAAATGACAATACAGCAAAATGCTTACATTATCTTATTATTATTAAATATATTATACATTCATTGCATGTGTCATTAGTTACCGTAAAGAATTTTTTTCCTGGCATCTCATAAATTGTAAGGATAATTTTTTTAAAATACCATGCATAAAGAAAATGTCAAGTTGATAAGCAGCTAGAGCAATTTTGTTAACACTGACAACTTAAGTAGTGATTAATAAATTTGAAAATAATACTAAAAAACATCACTAAGATGAAACAAAAATTGTTCCAAGAAATCTCCCATAGTGGGGGTTTTTTGGTACTTTATGTGCAGTTTGTAGTACACATACAAATCTATTTTTTTCTAGAATTTCTATTTAAAAACTGCATATTTCCCAGAAATGCAGCATGTAACAGAGCAAGACCCTGAAGAAAACAAGAGAAACCATCAAGACAGCAAGCCAGGAGCTGTTCCCACCTACAGTCAAAGCTGGTTTACTTCCAAAATCCAATAATATTCAAGAATGAAAATTTCTGAAAGAACTGAAAATTTCAATTTTCAATATTTCAATTTTCAATTTCAATATTCACACCTTCAAAATCATCCCTCAAATAGGACTTGAGCAAAATTTAGAAAAAAATCAATCAAAGTGATTTAGAATATCTGCTTTCAAGCTCTTCAACACCTCAGACTGAAAGGCTGCCGAGATGTCCCAGGAACAGACAAGGCCGAGCTGTGAATTTCTCATCTAATCTTTACCACAACACAGAATGTGCCTTATGCTGTTCAAGACAGGGTTTGAATACTTAAATATTTCTGGCACAGGCTGACAGCACTGAAATTAGCACTCCAAGGACTGCCCATGGATTTGCTTGCCCTGGAAACCCAAACCTGTCTCTTCCCAGAGCACCCTATTCCCTCATGCTCACAATTCACCTCTGCTCTCCCTCTTGTTTTCTTGCACATTGAGATAATTCTTAAAAAGGATGCTGTAACTTGACCTGGTAACTTGGGTGGTATCCTCTTCATGCTTTCTTTGCTAGACAGGGAGTTTAGATGACAAACCTTAAGCATATGCACAGGGTCTGGACTTATTAATTTGTGCGCTAAGATTTGTTTCCAAAAAGGAAGGCAAATCTTATTGTACAACTTAAAATATTTCATAGTTTAAGGTAAGAAATCAATTTCATTTTCTATTGTGGCTACCTATTTGACACCACAGACTCCCTGAAACCATTTTAATTAGTATAAGAACAGATAACTAATAGATTACAGTCACAGAACTTCCCTTATCATAAAAGACCCCTGCAATTTATTACTGATTTTTGTACAGAATGCAGCAATGAATTAAATATAAAATAATTCAAACTATATATTTGTACAATGAAATGTCAGAAAGAACTGAAGGAGCACATATATCTTCACTGCAAGCCATATCTTAGGACAACTGAATATAAAGCTCATTTTTACACCAAGAATACAAATTCTAATTCTCATTCTCTGTACTGAAAAGAGACTTCAAGTGACAGAATTTAAATGAGTAATTGGTATTAGGTATGGTTATTTCAAGAAAAAGAACAGTAATGATTTCTTAAAAATATGACTATTGACAAACTACTGGCCATCAGCAGCCACAATACCACATTTCTGACACAAATAAACTAGTCTCAGCTACAGGGGAAACCTGCATAGGATGGAAAGCTTTTTAACTCCACAGTAACTAAAATCCTACAGATGCAAAAATAAGTAGTATACAACTTAGTAATATCTTAGTAACATTAAGGACCCAAAATATGGTAAATATCCATAGCCATATGGCTATACACAGCTCATTTTCCTATATAATCAGAATACTTTATCTTCACCCAATACCTCCCTGCTTTCTAGATCTCAGACTCCAAGACATTACAGAATATTAGGGCTGGAGAAAAATGTGTGGAATCAGCTAATTCCCTACCCATTTCCAAGGCCTGAGACGTTTGAAAATTTAAAAGGGATAGTGTAAGTGGTAATGCAGATTTCATAGCATATTTAGGTAATCTTTCACAGTTTAACCAGTAGAAATTTTTCCTTGTATTCCACCTTAATCTTTCTTGTTGCAACCTAATCCCATTACTTCCTCCTCAACCAAAATGGGGATGTGGGGGAAGGCTCTTTATCATGTCCCTCTCTTTTCAGCTTCCTTCATGCATTTGAAGCCTGCTATTGTGCCTCCATCTTTTCTTTGTCCTTCTGCAAGGTTTGTCACATTTACTAAGCCTGCATAATATCAGAATGCAAAGCAAGTCCTTAGATCTGTTTTAAAGCTATTGAAATGTCAGCAATTATAGTGAGTGAAAATCTCAAAAAGTCAATTTTTTTTACCCAGTCTTTAATCACAACTATTCAAAACCTTTTGGAATCTGAATTATATCTTTTTTCTATAACAACTGTTACTCATTCCATAGTAATTTAACACCATAACACTATACAATACTACTATAAATGTATCAGTTATTTGATGACAGTTGTAAAGCCACCATTAGTACCAGAGTAGAAAAAAATAATTTTAACAGAATTTGCCATCCTTGGACAAAGGTCAGAACAGAATTGATCACTCAGAGGTGGACAGTCATTTCTTTTAGAGCTTTCTGAATTACCTCCTTGGAGTATAAACAGAAAGGATTTAGGAAACTATTGGCACAGTTAAGGAAAAAAGATAAAAGTTTTCCAAGGACTTCAAGGCTTGCTATGCATGTCCTCCTTCCTGAGGGCTAATGGAGCCTATATAAAAAAGGAAGGTTTTCTTGCAAATCATTGTAGCCTGTATCACCTACAGCCAAACTAAGAGCTCAGATTTTACCTATAAGTACATATACCAGGACAGCAGGAAATGTAATGTGTGTACTAAATGCGTACATCAGTACTTTCCTCAAAACACTGCGAAAAAGTTATTTTATGTCATGAGTGTGCTATGGAAATGACCTGCAGATTTTGTCCCAGAGCACACGACTTCACCTCTGCACTGCAGAGATCAAGTACATCCTCTGTCCCCAGCTGTGACTGCTCTCCCATTCAAAGCCAGCTGTGCCCTTGTAACTATAGCAACTTGATCCATGAAGAATATTACAATATTACAGATGTACTTTCAGAGTTATAGTCATCATCTTGTCATGCCTTTACAAAGTTTTCAACCTGCATCCTCAAAGATTTTTACTCAGGAGCTCAGAGGCAAAAACACCATGTGCTCAGGCAGCCATGGAACCAAAGGCTGAGTCTCGGTGGAAAAGCAAAGTTGGTGGGGTCCAGCCAGAAAGTCAGCTGGCAGCAGCAAACTGACACAGGATGCAACTCTAAAGATGACTGGGTTGGGTGGTTTTTTAGTTCCTTGTGATTCTTTTGTCCTTTGATTGGCTTTTTCATATAATTTCCTGCCTTATTTTCTTCTCATTTCAGTCACACTTAAGCTCAGCTTCTAACTGGGTTGCCCTTTTTTCAACTGGTATTTTTCTCCATATATTTCTATTTTAATTATGGTTTTAATTTCCAGCCAACTTTAATTTTTTTTCTGCATTACCAATAACATTAGCAGAATGAAGGAGAAGATATATAGAACCATTACTTACTTTATGTTTGTACTGTGCCTGATCCCAGCTATTGTTCCAAGATCCTCTTAATTCCCAGTAACATTGATTTATCTATGGATCCCTGGTATTTTTTCCTGCAGAAATCCCAGGCCCACAGTTTGGGCACTTCTATCACAGTACTCAGGATACTGTAGAAAACCTTACAGTTCACAAT
The DNA here is from genome assembly GCF_012460135.2 of Molothrus ater. Taxonomy (NCBI): domain Eukaryota; kingdom Metazoa; phylum Chordata; class Aves; order Passeriformes; family Icteridae; genus Molothrus; species Molothrus ater. The sequence goes on along the minus strand of NC_050485.2, from coordinate 28,456,070 downwards.
TACTACATCCTTCAAAATATCCTAAGGATGTAAACATTTATTATGCACTCTATACTAAAAATACAACTCAGCATAGTAGATAAAGCATTGAAATAATTATCATTTTTATTTTTTAAAGCATTCTCTAGTCAAAATGGCTCCTGTTAAAATCATGTCTACCAATAAAAATATGCATTTTTACAGACTAGGACTGAAAAAACAAGCTGTAAAATTTATAATTTTACTAGTCTTATAAATTGATTTCAGCCATTATTGCAGCACGCATATTTCACTAAAGGTGATGGAATGCTTATTTGGTTGATAGCTAATGTATCCCTGAAGAATAAAAGCTGTATGAATACATCATTTTGCCATAAAGGTGATACAGACAGCAAAAGAACATTTTGTCAACTTCAGGAGAAAAACTGAACTATTAAGAATTATTTAAAGCATCATAAAGCCTCAGCAAAATGTTCAATTGTCAATAAAGGTAGATATTAATCTTTCTATCCCCTTGAACACAATTTTTACATATTGTGCTTGAGTGTACCAGATGTGAATCTTTATGCATTGCCTACTGCACATTAGAGTGCTGAGGAACCAACAAGGTCTTTAAATTAAGAAATACTCCTTGAGAAGCAAAGGTCTGGTTAAAGAAATATCAGTAATGAAGAAGAAAAAGTCATGGGGCAAACCCTTCCAGCATCCTCTTAGATTCAAAGCCAACCTTATTAAGCTTCCATAATGAATATGTTCCTCCTTCCACCATTCAGTTTTAAGGCAAGGAGTCCCTGTAGCCCCTCAGCAATATATAAAATCCACTTGAGTATCTGACTTCATTCTCTCCTTCACTTCAAGGAGAATCCTCCACTGCAGCAGTTTAAAAACTAAATTTTTAATAGGTCTGGGTGCCTTGCCAACCTCAGCACACCAGGACTTTTTGTTTCATCTGTACATGAGTAAGACCTGTTAGTCTGTTAAATGTGTAATTCCTCCACTAGCATCACAAATTTACACAAATCAGTGTTACAAGACATGCTGGCAGATACTGAAGTTTATTTATAAGCACTGCCTCTAACAGGATTGTTACATGGAATTTAAAGACATCACTCTGAAATAATTTGAGGTGTTGCTCCAACGAGGAAGTTTCTTCCTCCCCCTGAGAGAGCAACAATTGCAAAATAATGACTCTGATGAGTTTTTCTTTAAGTATATTAATCTAATTTTGAATCATTAATTTAGCTGATCAGCTCATCTGTACTATAAAATAAACTTTTAACCTTTAAAGAAAAGTAAATTTCACGTTACATTAAAGACATTAAATTCATATTACATAAAATGTCATTTTGCTATTTTTCTTTTTCCTTCCAATAGAAGAACTTACCTGTACACTGTCCTCCATTTGTGGGATCCCCATAATATCCTGGCATGCAGGTCTCACACTGTTTTCCTGTTGTTAGGTTTCTACACTGATCACAGACATTGCTGTTGATGCAGGTGCTGTGGCCATTACACTGGCAAGCTGGAATACACGTTTTTAAAGCTTCATTAGTAAATTTCTCTTTGGAACAAAATCATCTCTATGTGATTATGAAATTGTAGTACAATGTGATTCTGAGGAGTTTAGTCCTGACTAATAACCAGCATAAATATATTTGCACTTTGACACAGAACCTCTTCAAAACAGCATTGCAATACAAGATGGATTCACACAAAAACTGTGTTGTGACATGTGAGTTTTAAGGGGGGGGGGGTGATTTATGAGAAAGGAGGGTTTTTTTTTTACTATTGGAATTATTTAATTAGTCATTACAGCTTTAAAACACTGTCCAGGCATTTCAGAAATCTTTGAAGAGGTAGTAAGTCACTAACTGAGACTCCATGAAAACCCCAATACCTACGTACAAATATGAGGCATTTGAAAACCTACTGTGATGGAGAACATGAACTCACAGCTGATCAAATCTAGTGGGCAGAGAGAAATTCCAAAATAAATTAACTAAATATTATCTTATTTTAAATGTCCTGACGTTCATTAGCTTTGACATACAAAGCAATTTTAAGGATATCAGGACCACATCAAACAGCTCCAGTCTGTCCTCTCTACAGCCTATTTTGGTGAAAGTGAAAAAACTTGCATTCCTGTTGACATAATTTTTCACACGTGACCTTGAAAGCATAAAATTGCTTTTTGTCAAATAACATCACTATAAACCACTGATCTTGCAGCAGAGCTCCACTCCAGAGCTTCACATTTTGGGGAAATTCAGAAAGTACTGATCACTCCTGCAGCAAAATCACAATGTGAATCCTGCCAGCAACATTGATCCTGCTGCCAAGTTTTGAAGGATGACCTCTCTATAGAGTAGAGCTTCAGAGCTCATGGTGTCCAGCAGATTAGTAATTTGTCAATTATAGCAGCTTATCAAATGTCAAACCATGTCAGACCTGTCGATTCTTCAGTGCCAAAGTGGGTGGAAGACTTGGAAGAGGACAGCTATCACAGTAAGATTGAGTTTTTTTTAAAATTTGGATTTTTTAATTTAAATGTCACAGTGATTGGTGTCTTGGCTAGGGAAAAAAAGGGACTCTCACTGCATGATTTAAAAGTTTCTAGAGCTGTTTTATAATTTAGTAACAATATATTTATAGCCATTGCCAGACTTGGCTCATAAACCATTAAAACCTCCCAAGCTGACAATCTCTTCTTTCGTCTGTAACTACGCCTAGACAATCTTCCAAACAAGTATTAAACAATTCTGTACCATTAGGTTTTCTCACTATCTGGACTAAATCTCTAGAAATCACAAGACTTATTCTTCCCAAGAATACTTTATTTTTAGACACCTTTGTGGTGTCTCCCTCTTGTTCAGTTTGTTGCCATTCTCAGGAAAATCTACACAAAAGCACCATGAGCTGCAGCTCTATTTTGAGGTTTGTGTACATGTTTTACACATTACATTACTTAAAGAAAATGTAAAAAAATTACAGCCTGATAAGCAAAAATTAAAAACAGAGAGTACATTAAAGAGGTATTCTATTGAAGTAAGATTGCCTAATTAAGAGTATATCATAGCGTAGGACAAATGCTTAATATTAATATTCTCTAACTAGTGAGCCATTGATTCATAAATTATCTATTCTTGCTAACGCTTAGTTTTGTATTTCTTAATTTTTTTGCTATACAGGGTGATGAAAGTAACCTTAATTGTAAAGTTTAGATTTTTCCATGCCATATTATTATCTGGTCATACATGACAGCTCTGAATTCTTACATTTTGTTGAGTCAAAGTAAATGGAAGAGATTTTACAACAAATTCAAAAACATATATATATAGACAATAGAAGGCAATCCACAACTGATATGACACAGCATGGAAAAATTACACTATATATTTGCTGGTTTCCCTAAAAATATGCATCTCCTTGGAAAAAGTAAGAAGTGCAAGTTCAATAAATTTCTAAGTTGGTTCAGTGCAATCAAACTGGAGGCATCAGTATTAAATAATTTTAAAAGTCATTAAATTAATGAGCCACTGGTAATGAGTAATTAAGTAAGAATTAGGAGTTAAATTTGTAAAAGTTCTTTTTTCCTTAAGTCCTTTTAATGTACCTCACTGGCACCAACAAAGTCATTTTCCTCACACACAAAAATGTGCTTCAGCTGAATCCTCAGGCAGGCTGCCCTGGAGAGAAGCAATTTTATGTCTAATTTGCTTTGGACTTCTGTGTTGAAATAGCTGATGAAGCTGACAATTGTTGGTAATTATAGATTTAAGAAAATAGTTGAAACCAGGAAAATTTATGAAAAGGGTGTCTTCATTACAATCTGGATCTAGTGTAAAGATACTTCATTTAGTTCTAAACAAACTAGTTAGAATCTACTCACATGGCTTTTCAGAGGAGAAAATTAGACTTTAAAGAAAAACTTGGGCTTGCATTCTACCTAAACCTTTCTTCTCACAAGGTGAATGTCAAAGCTATTTTTCTTTGCTTTTTATACATATGTTATTTGCAATTTTATTTATAACAACAGTTCAGTTAAACTAAGAATCCAATGAAAATAAAACTGCATTCCTATCAAAAGAAATACTATGACAGCTTATTTGAAGCCTGTTGATTTCAAAGTGACCAGTCACAAAAATAAACATTTTCTATACTGTCTGATGAACAGAAATCTTGAAGTTTTGAACAAACAGAAAATGAGAAGGAATTTAAAATCTGTATCAGCAGCATAATTGCCCAGAGGCGCTATAAGGAGGATGGATATGGACTACAAGGAAAAAATAAGTTCATGCCTGAATGACCATGAATGATTCAGACAACTATTCATCAATGTGGCAGAATAATCTCCAAACTGCATGATATAAACTATCTATTTATATTTTCATCCTAACTGCAAAGTGTTCAGTAGGCTTACATAGACTTAGTCCAATTCTATCTTGTTTCAAGTACATCAAATGATTGTTGTGCTAAGAATAACTGTGTTAGTATAATCCACTACAGAAAATATTTATGAAAATGAAAATAAAAATCTTAGGAACCAAACCTCCAGCCTAAACAGATCAAAAAAGAAATTTCGCATCAATTGAAGTTTTAATGCTATGACTTCTGAACTATTTGTCCCCTAAACTCATAAAACCAGGGAATGTTAAACTGCAGAGGAACTTCAGTAAATTCTTGATCAGAACATACAATGAATACAGAATTTTATCCATCAAGAATAAATATTAAACACAGCTGTTTAGACTAGCACTATATTTACCTATTACAATTTCACTAGTGGCAGAAATTATGCATTGCCCTGAAGGGTTAACAATCCTTCAATATCAATATATAGACTAAGTAATGAAATTTCTATACAACAACAGAATGTCATTCTACTGTCAGAAATGTACTAGAAGCTTCTTTATTCAGGAAGTAACATTAGATGATGTGGAAGGTTTCTTTGGTTTTAACTAAAAATACGCAACAGTGTTTACTGGGGTTTATAGATTTCATTTAATTTTTCTAAGACTTGAAAACACCCTCACTCTGTATATATGCATACACAACAGAGAGAATAAACTGAGAAAAAAAGCAGACAAGAAGGCAAACACAGCTGCATGTACCCATAAAATTATTGATCCTACAGAAGCTCCAGCTTCCAAAACTATCAGCAATAGACTATTTCCTGAAAAAATAACTGTAGAATAGTTACACTATTAATTCTTAAAAAAAAAAACCAAAAAAAAAAAAAAAAAAAAACAAAAAAAAAAAAAAAAAAAAAACAAAAAACACACCACAAAGTTTTCAAGTTGTCTTTTAAACTGTATTATTTATTGTAAATGACTTCTGGAGGGCTGTCACAGTCCCTAGTGTGCTTTTCATTTGCCTGCAGTGCTCCACAGCTGCTCCCCACTCTGCTGTCAGGGTTGGATGATTTCCACACAGGAGGCTGCACCAGCACAGCTTTCGCTGTCACAGCACATGCTATTTTCCTTACTTTTCCAATGAACTCAAAAATTAATACTGTAATCAGACTGGTGTGGCTTAAATTAAGACTTCAGAGATTCTCTTTAAGGACACATAAGCACATATTCTATTCATTCTGAGTGTCTAAAAGGTCAGCTGGAAGCACAGCTCAGGTTTTGGCAGGCCCCCATTCTGACAGTCAGCTGGACTTGGAAGAGCAGGAGAGAATTTTGTGTCCGTCAGTCTTCCCCTATGGATAATTTCTCCCCAGTTCCACTCCTTGATGGATGCAAAAGCCAGAAGAAAGCAAGAGCTGAAGAAAATTCATATGCTTTCGTTTCTAATTGTGGATGGATAGGGTGGGTGAAAACTTATCTACAAATTAATGGCAATTTTGTCTAAACTTCTTGCACTGCATTTCACAAGTCAACCTATACTTGTGTTCAGTAGACAAACAAACCCTATATTTAGGAAATATTTTGTAAAAAATTAGTTTTCCATGACTATTTGCATTACTTAGAACAACCACGTTATTTTGGTGTGCTTAAACTCTTATTTCATATATAAGAGAGAATGGAAGCAAACCTTACCTGGACACTGGATAAAAGACCACTCATAATTTTTTTCTTTTGGGCAAAGAGTAGCATCAAGCACCATTTCATTGGAGTGGACACTGACAGGTTTCATTGGGCCTCTGGAGGAGCCTTCCAAGCACTGTCCTTTGCCAGTGTTACTGGGATCATTGCACCATCCACACCCTGGCTGCTCCAAACACTGTCCACAGGTCCTCAGCCCAGAGCAGTTTTGAGCTTTAATACATGGAATACAATATTAATGCATTATTTTTTAAATAAGATGCTTGGATTTTACAACAGAAAATGGAGAATTAACTTTTCCTTGTGCAAATTAAAAAAAATACCAGTAATACTAGTAAGAATATCTCAGTTTTCATTAAAAGTTGTGCAACCTTAAAGATCACACAGCAGGTGTTTGTTATACCACAGTGCAACAATAAAAACTTCAAATCAACAAAGAAAATTAAGCAGAACAAGAATAACAAGAATATTGCACATTTTCATTAAACAGAAAAGAAAATATTTTCCTTCCTTATTAGTAGTATATAATGCATTTATTACTAATTTTACTGAGATAAACAGCCCTTCCAAAGGAAAAACTAGAGTTCAATACAAGGTCAATAAACCAAGTAAGTGTGATAATATTTATAAACATAAAAAACTACAGGATCATTCAAATTCAAACCAAAAATTATTTTGGGCACAAAGTAGCCCTGGATGTCACCTGAGTATTCACCTACAAATATGACTTGGCCTTCTCACATACAGTTTTTGAAACAAGCTAGCAAACCACACATCTCAAGCAACAAGTCATAATTCAGACCCACTTAAATTAACTATATCTTAAGGTTCTCATCAGTCAGTCAGGTTTCATTTTTAAAACTGCATTTTAAAATCTAAATAAACCTTTAGATCTTTTATACTCTATTATTTAAAATTATTACACAGTCTTCCTCATATTTCAAATCTGTTTAGAACCAAATAAAATTCCTATTCTGAAGTTATTGTCATTTTTTATTAATAAGAAATTAACATTTTAGTAAATTCAAGAACACCATTAAAGTTCCCAAGCTTCTTTAAGCTTTTTCTGACATATCTTAGTTTCTTTAATTAGTGTTGTAACACTGGATCAAATTAACGTCAGACTCATTCAAACATTGATCACTATGGGTTCCTGTCTCTCCTCACATTAACTTTACGGGCTTTCAAAATTAAATTTTAAAAGCACACATGAAGGTAAGCTCCTGCTGTGAAGCCAGAATTATCCAAGTTTCTTTTTAAAAAGAAGAAAGTAATTTAAAGATTCCCAGAGTTATTCGAAGGACACACAAATGGCTTCTACGTGAGGGGAACCTCTCAATTTGGCTCAGCTGCAGCCAGAACACTGCATCCAAATAATGCCCACAGTTACCTGGACTCCTCTGGTCCACAAAAGGAATACTAAGCAGAATGATTTCACTGCTAAATAAATTAACTGAGACCAGAATAAAACCAGCTCCTCTGCCTTCAGCAACTATTAAAATTGTTTTAAAGTAATGAAAGCTGTAAAAAGAAAAAATACTGCACAGTCTAAAGATACCTGCTGATACCAGGAAAACAGGCAGTGAAGAGTCTGAGTGAATCTCAAAAGGATTTTAAGAGCACAGAAAGCTGAAGCAAGAGCTCTTCAATAGACTTGGAGGAATCCAAACAGGAGGAAATGTTTCAAGTTTCCCAAATATGGAAAATAGCAGGGATGGGAAAAGGCCAATAGTTGTTGCAAATTGTCAAATGTGAAAAATCAGTTTTAAACAATCAGAGTTGAAACTGAATGATACAAATCTGTGCTTTTGAATACATTAGAAGATCAGCAGAAAAATAAAGACCATCATTTTGCACTGGCTGGCTTGCCCTTTCAGAGATGCACTCCAAACAATCCAAATAAATCTCATGCTGCTATTTATACTCATGCTGCTATTTATAAAGCCCTGAAGTATCAGCTGCACTATCTTTACAGAGGCGAAAGCAGAACCAAAAGTGAAAATCCTCAGCTATTATCTGTAGTGACATTCAGCTGAAAAACTGGAGAGCTGAGAAGCAATTGTTGATGGAAGAAAGGGATATTCAAGCAGCAATTTTGTTTTCTTTGAAATTCTAGAGGTGGTCCAAGATTGTTCAACTGTCAGCTATTCAATCAAAAGTCATAATGGATGGAAGATGTAGGGAAGAGTGGAAATGCAAGTTTTTGGCAAGTAGGCATTAAAATGACAATATGTCACCAATAAAAGAGCATTCCTCATTTTTAATTCCAAGTTGTGAAAATAAATGTGAAGTTCTCAGGTTTGTTTTTTTTTAATTTTAAATCATACATGCTTGTCTGAATTTTTTTTTTCATTCAAAGCAAAACATCCAAAAGCTCAGAAATTAGTCATTCAAAATAAAAATAAAATTTTAAATGCAAGGAGGATTTTTTTAAAGGTATAGTTCCAGTCTGTTCTTCAAGTAGAAACACTATCCCTTGATAAGGGTATCCACTTAATAATTCATTACTCCAGCAGCAATAATGATGTATTTACCTAATAAAATTTTCAAGTCATTTTAGACTAACAAAATATCTGAACCATGCTTCATTTGAACATGCATTTTCTTGTTTAAATGCAAAATATCTGATGCTAAAAAACTCTGGGAAAACTGCTTACAGCCACAGAAACTTGGTTTTTTTCTAATTTGTTGAATATAAAGTACATTTTCATACAAAATTGCCTTTACATAATGTTGAACTGGCATATAGCAAATCCCTTTTGCCTTATTTAATATTAACTTTTACAGACCTAACAAAAATGACAATCAAATTAAAAACAATTTCTTATGTTCCCCAAACAAATTGAATCAATATGATGTGCAAACACTACACAAAGAGATAAACTGAACTGAAAGTTCAGGTTAACATAATATCTGCTAGTTCAAAAATATAAGCATCATTTATGTGGTATTCTGTCAATTTTATCTCCAGATTTGCAGTCTATTTAAGTTCTGCCACAACTCACTATCAATATTTTATAAGTTAAAAAATTGATTCCTATACATGAGAAGAGAACAAAAGTTCTGTGAATGGTAATAGGAAAGAAACATTTATATAACTACAGAATTATTATTCCAAACATATTGACAGGAGATTAAATGTTCCCATTACCTGTTACACTGAACCTGGAATAATACCTCAAATTTACTAACTTAGCCAAAAAGTTTACCAGAAAAGCTCAACATGGTCCTGGTTCATTACATTCTATGATTATTAAGGATGAAGAAGGAACCTCAATTAGAGGAATATGGGCTCTTGGCCAGTTTAGCCTGAAGGAAAAGCTTTCCTATGCCTTATTTCCCTTTAACCCAGATAGGTAGAGGCCTGGTACAATCAGCTCTTTTTCTCTCCTAAGACTAGAATATATCAATGGTTCCTTTTACAGATACATCAAGAACTTGTTTTACCTAGTATTTTCCTAAGTTTTAGGTGAAAGTAAGTAACTGCCTTCTGTGATCTTTGGGGTTTTTTTAATTTGTATCCATAACCTCTCAAACAGAATCATGATCTATGTATAGTCCTGAAAGAAAGTTGCTTGTTGTTGTCAAGATCTTTAATGCTGTCACAAGATATCCACAAATAAAAGATTCCAAAGGCTTTGATATCAAAAAACCCTTATGGAGAGAGAAAGGAAATCAGAAGTAACCAGAAAAACTCTCTCAGAGCAGAGCAATAAGGAGAGTCCAAAGGTACCCTTCAGAAATCCTGAAAAATTCTAAGAACCAGTCTTCTCAACAACAGTGACTGAGGAATTGTTCTAAACAAACCTCAACTAAGACACAGGCAGCTCACTCCAGCATCTACATCAATTATGGCACCAATAAACCCTGGGATGCTGGAACTGCATGGGGCTGACTCCAGTCACTCCCAGCTTGGCAAGGAGCATCTGTGACTGATTCACTGAAAGGGACTTGGAGGAGATTGCTCCCAGAGACACTGCATCAACCTCTGATGAAATGTGCTTCCAAAGGGGACATCCAGGGAGTAACCTGGCTCCTTGACAAAGTAAGAAATCACTTGCTTCTTGTCCCAAAGGATGAAATGGGCAACCTTGAACATTAACGCAGCCTGACCCAGTCTGGTCACACAGGACAGAAGTTTTCTGTACCTCCTCTACCTGCCTGATGGCCTAATAGAATTCCTTCTACTTCCATAGAGAGGATGAACAATCTGCAAGAGTTAATTACAGATCAAGGTTAATAATCCCCATCTGCAAGGGAGAGGAATCTAAGGAAGACCAAGATCACTTCTTTTGCATTTGTGTTACAATATTCTCAAGACTACTACTATCCTTACTAAAACTTTGGTTTTATCTTTGCATGTTAGGAAAATGGCATAGCCTGAATCTGAAAAAAAGTAAATCAGAACACTTAAACCTTTAAAAATTCAGCACACTTCTTAATAAATTGATATTGTGTAAGTCTAAGTTTTATATATTGGTTATCTAATTTTAACAGTATCTTGTTCCAGCTCATGGATCTTGTTGGTCATACAAACGATCATGACAATTTTTCTTTACTTGAAAGGAATAAGTACTTTTCACAGTTTCAAAAGATTAAATACATTTCATCATTAAAGAATTTCCATCCATCAAAGAATCATCTGTATCTAAGAAATGCATACTCAGCACTGACTTCTCACATTAGTAGCCATATAACGTCATTCACTTGAAAATCTTTTTATCTCTAGAGAATGTGCTGAATCTCTCCAGCTCTTTTGAGTGAAAAAGAAATGTAACAATATATTTAGTAAGATGAACATTCACTAAGATACTCACGGGAGCAGGTGGCAGTTTGCCACTCCAGACACTGCCCATATGGGAAGGAGATGATGTAGGCATTGGAGTCCACGCATCGTTTGGTGCTGCTGCACCACATGCACTCCATGCCATTGCTCGTGCAGTTGGAACAGGTTGTCCTCAGGGAGCAGGGCTTTTTGCAGGGCCTGGCATTCTGGTTGGGACTGACTGGAAAAGGATCACAAATATTTTATCATTTCAAACACAAACTCAATCTACTTTTTCTTTCACCACTTATTCCATTAGAAAAATCCCTGTTGAAGTGGTTGCTTCCTTAATTAGTCATAAATATTTTGCCCCAAATTTATGTTTTTGTATATAAATAAAATCATATTTTACAAAATTTCATATGCAAAACTGAGCATGACTCATATGACAGCTCACAGAGTCCATTTTAGTAGATGTTAACTTGAACGGTCAAATGACTCTCACAGTAAATTTCATACACAAACAAACCTAAAAGACAGAAACCAGAATTTTGGATTTGTCTGTCTTTTACAGCTTTAAGATATTCATTAATGTTCAGCAAGATTCAGAAAGAACACATCAGCATTACTGAAGATCTCCACATGTAGTTACAGATACTGTTAGCATTCACTATTACTGATTTAGAGACAAACAATAAGACTTCTGGTGTAATGCAAAAAAGCCACATGACCTAATTCTCAAATAAATATTTGCTGCTTTAGGAATATTAATAGATTACAGCTGTTTCCAAAAAAAAACTGAAAAATATATATATTTTTGTAATTATTTAATCCAAACTGTCCCCAGACCCCTCTTAGGCAAATGAAGCCCCAAGGAGCTTGTTTATTCACCACGGCATCAGTTCTTGGGAGAAAGAGGCTCCTTACCAACGGGTTTTTCACACACAAGGCCATCTGCCATGGCAGTGCAGGGATTTGCCTTCAGCCCTGCCACCTCTGCTCTCTCCAGGTAGGCACAGAAGCCAGAGTCGTTGGGCTCTCCAGGGAGCCACTGCAGGGTGGTGTTGGTGAAAGGGGACATGTCATCCCAGCCCCAGTAGGAGATGTTGATCTTGCGCAAACCCACCCAGGGGGAAATTTTCTAGGGATGAAAATGAAACAAATGGAAGAGAATCATTTAAAATGCTCTTTGTCTTGATAAAAAATTTCAAAAAATAGTTCAACAGCAACAACTTCACACTTTCAAAATTCACCATGTTTTTTATCTTACTTTATCATCTCATCAATCATTGTCGACACAGGTTTTATCTTAATTTTTCTATCTTGCTGAACATCCAAAAAAACCCAAAAAAAGTCCACTCCCTATATGCTTCTCTTCAACTAAAATCCTGCATTCTGTTCAAAGACAATTCTGATTTCTATTATTGGTCATAATGAAATTGTTTGGTTTTTTTCCCAGTGGCTACTGTACAATTACTAATTGCTAGGCCACTGTGGATAATGAAATACACATATCTTAACAGCAATTCAGAGAAATCAAATTTCAGGAAAAAGTAGGATCAATATTACATCCTCTGAAGTCCATAATGCTGATACTTTAGGCAATTCAGAGACAGAGAAAAAAGTGGCACATTTACATTTCCAATGCTGTTAAATACACATTGAATATACTTCCATTATGATTTATAAGTTACATATCATGGTCCAGAAAAAACTAAAAGCACACATTTTTAAAAAATATTTAGGATGTATCAGTAAAACTGCATCACAAATTCTACTGATTTTTATCATTTCATCTTTACACTCCTAGCAAGTGAAAAAGCAGATTTTAAGGAAAAAAGGCATTTGCTTGTTCCAGGATAAATCTACATGGATTACTTGCCACCATTGGTGTTAAAATCTCCAGATACCCAAACCAAACACATTTCCACATGTAATCTCTGTGTAGGCAGTTTTCATTAAGCCCAGTTTAAACACACAGAAGAGAGATACAGAGAGACAACTGGGCTGTGACAGGTACATGATGGCAGGTGGGTGCCAGAATACCAAACCCAGCTGCCCTGCCCAGGCAGAGGATACACATTGTCAGCTCCAAAGCAGAGATATTGATCTGATTGTGAATTAGGTTCACAACTGGTTTAATTTACAAGGTAAGTAAGGGTAATTTACAAGGTAAGTAAAACACTATAATACATCTAAAGGGAATCTGCCATTGTTAAAGAGCTATGTATTCCACAAGTGAACCAAGAGTTACTGTCATTCTCTATCACTGATCTTTCACCTTTGATCTCACATTTTCTCTGGCCACTCAGGTTTAACCCATGGGTGAAAAGAAAATCTTTCAGTACTCTTCATTCTACACACTATCAGAGCATTCCTTCTTTTTTTCCCAACTTGTTAGAGCAAATTGAAATATGAAGGATTATTAATTTTGTTTCAAAAATACCAGTGGTAAATACCTTTTAAAAGAATCAGTAGGTAGATAGTTGGCCAGATTCCTGACCTCCCTAATATGTACTCCCTATGCTCTCTTCTGCTTCTGTACTACAAAAACTGCTTTCCCTACTAACACTTGGGGACACAACAATTTTAAATAAACCAGAAAATGACTAAGAAAAGTTCCATTCCATAAGATGTGTTCTGGGAGACTCTTAAACAGCAACAAGAACATTCAGCAATTTTACCACTTTGTGTCTTACTTCAGTATTTACTTCCTAACTCGATTGCTACCCCAGGTGATCAACTTTCCAGGTGTATGTGGGGACTGTGAGGACTCACATGTCCTCAACACCAGAAAGAACATGATGCAAGCAGTAAAAGTGGAACTTGGGCATCTGGAAAATGGTAGATAATACATCTGTTGCCTTATTTGTTGTTTAGTTGGCTAGATTCCTGTTTTTGTATGTGGTCCACATGGACCAGAAGACCTTAAATACGTACACACAGATCTACACAGGTCCCTGTAGATGCTGAGTGTGCACACCAAGCACATGAAATAATGTCAAGGGCTTAGGCAGGATAAATTGCTGACAAACACACACATAAAACCAACCCTACATGCCTACTTTGGGATTGAGGGATTCCAGCCAAGAGAATCTTTAACATATTACTGACTGTTTCAATTGCACTGCCAAATAATTTGGCCTCAGCATCAGTATATAAAAAAACCAGGGATCATATTCTAGCTATGGTGAAAAAGTATGTGAGCCAATAATGAAAACTGACAGTGCAGCAGTGATATTTGGAAATAAATTCTTCCATTTGAGTAGGAGACTGTCTTGGAACCCCTTTAATGATGACAAAGTCCCAGGGAGAATCATGAAAGCCAAAGCAGCCACAGGAGATAAAAGCAGCATCCCTGAAACAAAAGACTTCCAGCAAAAGCAACACATATCCCAGTCATAATCATTCTTAATAGCTGGACTATCTGGACAGCTTACAGTCATCATGTCAGGGATCTCAAATTCCATATGTACCATCTCTGGCTCTCTGTTAGGATAAAGCATCAAAGTACAGACCCAAATGCTGATGAGCACGTTATCAAATGCACACCATGGAAACTGTGACCTTGCAGGCCCACTCAGGCAGTGCTGTTAGGATGCCAAGCACAGATTATCCAAGTAAGGCCTCCCAAATGTTCCAATGATGTGCTTAACATGCATATTCAATTATGTGGCATCAATTCCATCATGTGGTGGGCCACAGGTGAAGACTGCTGGCAACAGCAGAGAGTGTGTGTGGACATCATCAAAGTTTATCACCAAAAATGATTGCAGCTGCACTGCATGGACGCCAACAGGAAAAATCAAATCACAACAAGAGCATTCAGCAAGTTCTATGTGAGATACCTGCAGCCACCAGGGCTCTGTGACTATCAAATTAATTTCTTAAAAAAAAAACAATGCATAAATCATCTCTCAAACTGATGAAAGGTTTAGTCAGAATAGCTGGGAATCTCAAGATACTTGAAACAACCAAGGGACTTCAAATGTGTTGACTGAAAATGCCAAAATGTGTTGACTGAAAATGCCAATCCAGTTTCTTCTTCAGGCTTAAGAAATAATGGGTGTTGAGCTTCCTTCACTTGAACTCTATGGTTGTTTCATTTAATGCAAAATGAGTGTAGAAAACAGATTCCTTTACTTTGAATATCTTGCCAAAGATGCCTCTGAAGAGGATCAGACAGGAAGGAAATGAAACTGCTAGTTCTCTGGAACCAGAACTTGCTGATGCAAGATTCCAGCTTCCAGGCCTCTTGAAAAATGTTCTTTAACAAATCAGATGAGTGAAAAATACAGTGCAAACCAACTGATTTATTGGAAGTTCAGGTGATCTTTACTCAACATATAAGTGGGAAGAACATTACTCCTCCAGAGAGTACTCTCCTCCTTCAGAGAGCTCTGAAGATCTGTTCCTTATTTCTATATACGCATATCTATAAAAACTCCCTTGACATATAATATACAATTCATTTTAAAACAACATCAATAACTCAACAAGCTCACAAAAGAGCATTCTAGGCAAGTTTAAAAATCAGTTTAAAAAACAGAACAAAAAATAAAAACCAAAAAACAAAACAATACAATACACAGCAGGGGCTCAACTCCATCTTGGGAAAATTTGTCATGAGCCTTACTAATGTTGCGGTGGATAACACAATCAAATATATATTGTGAAATATTGTATAGCTTTATCCCACTACACTATTTAAAATTTGGAATCGCCTCTAGAATATGTTTGTCCTCCCATCCATATCATTCTGTCTATATTTTAGAATCCACAGCCCATCTTAGAAACTTTATATTTGTGCTTGAAATACAGCTAGTCATAGCTTACCTGTTTTCACAGAATCACCTTTTATAGCACTGAAAACAAGTTACCAAAAAACCTTTTTAAATGAGACATGAAATATTTGAGAATTACTAAATTCTGAGAAAAATTGCTAGGCAAGGCTTTATTTTTCATCTGACAGAGGAACAAAATTGCAATCATATAATGCATACTAACAGAACATTCTGTAACCTCATCTACAGCTATTAAGATGAACATTAGATCAACTTTTGGCCATAACAGGAATCTATAAAAAACTGATCAATAATAACTTAAAGAATATGCTCTTCTCTCTTTCTAAATCAGACTATTTAATTTGTTTTTAAATAGTAATCATGGAGCTATGTTAGAAAGAAAAATTGTGTAACCTTAACTAGAAAGCTAATAGTTCATGTTAAATCCACTGTTTAGTCAGAGAATTTAAATGAGATTAAGTTGCTTTGAGATCTAAAGTGAAAGGGATCATTTCTACTGATGACACATTTTTTCAGATACTACTGCTGAATCAGCACTAAACTAAATGAGGGCTGAATAATTTGCAGATGAGTGAAGTGAGCAAGACTACCTTTACTGAATAGCCAAATACCACTGAGGCTCAAAAACCTCCCCTGTTTCTTAATTATGCAAATTACTGAGGAACTATATATCTCTTTCAAGAAATGTATATGCACCTTTATTTAAATTCCTTTTATTTTGGATCTCAAATTGTCCTGAAAGTATATAATACACTACTGTCTCATTTTCTGTAATGTGCCCTACAACACCTTATAAACAAAATTCAACAAACTTCTCAGGAATTGTTTGAATTCCTGGATTTGTTGCTCTAGGATGAAACATACAATTAAACTTTGAAAATACTGTGGCCTCTCAGTGCCCATATTTCCACAACATTCACAATTTGGAGAAATTACTTGCGGTTAATTTGACTCTTTTCTGCACCATTCTGAACAAAAAACCTACTTCCTGAAAAAGCAGCTCTGTGAAGAGAAACAACGTGTGTTCTATGGAGGGTTTTCCATTCCTTAACTGCAGCAATTCTGACTATATCAGATACCATCACACTCCATGTTTTGTAAATATATGCCCAGTGATTGACACATTTTAAGCAGTGGAAGAAAGATTTATAAGTGTCTCTGGATCTATTAGACACATGTGATGCAACCTGGATGAAATTAATAGTAGGAGTCATGTGTCAGGTCACCTTATTCTCCTACTCTTTTTAAACTTTTCTGTAGTCCAATAGGTTAAAAAAAACCATGAAATCTGTGAAACTGATAAAACTAGAAATTCCCCAATTTCTATCTACAGAGAGTCTAGCTAGTATTTCAGTGAGACTTTGGTTTCTTCTCGGAATTTCTTCTTTATAGGGGACAATTTTAAGGCATTTTCGGGCATCCAAAGTGAGTTGAGCTCCCCCAATCCTGAATGTAGGAAAAACAGTTAAACTAGAGGTGAGCTAATGGATAGCCAATGCAACAACTGTAAAATAGAGACAAAGTGCTAAAATAATTTATTAGACTTCTAAAACCACAATAGGAAAGTGGGACTGGTAGAAACTGTTCTAAAGGGAGTAATTCAGAAACCAAGAGTAGATGTCAACTTCACCACAATCACACACATTATCAAACCACAGAAACATAGAGCCCTCAGAGAATACTTGGAGCTAACAAGGAATAACATTGCTATGCAAAGCTCACTAATTAACTGCAACCTACACTCAAGTGTAATTTATAAAAAGATGCTTAGCCTTGTGAGCCCAGAGTCAAAGGAAAAGTTGCAACCAGTTTATATAATGAAAAGCTTTGTGTATAACTGTTCTCTTCTTCCTTTGTGCTTACTACACCAAAACTAAATCTTCTCAGAATTTATTGCATGCTAACAAGAAAATTATTATTTTTAGTTAAATCCCACAGTAGCAAGCAAACTCCCAAGAGAGCTAATTGCACTTTTAAATGAATATACAACATTTGAATATTAGCAGGAACAATAAATTAACCTCATATTGCTGTTTCATCTGTTTTTCAGAGAAATTCAAATCTTCCCTTTCATAATATTTTGCTTACTAGGTCAATAAAAGCATGTAAGAAAAAAACATTAAGTGTAATTTCTCTTTAGTGTGGGAATCTGCAGCCTATCCATTGTGTTTACTTTGGCATTCTTTGACAAAATTTAGTTTATTTTTCATGAACAATACAAACTTGACTTTAAACTGCTGGTGAGAATTTTAAAATACATTTGCAAATTCAACAGTGTTTTGAGTTCATATCACACAGATCTTTGTTTTGTCCCTTCCTTTAGTGCCAAATGAATCTTCTCCTTATCCTTTAAAAGGAGGCAACCTATTGATTTCCAGTTTAGTATTGGGATTAGGAGAAATTATTTATACACAATGAGGTTTGGAGAGGGTATGGAGACAATGGCAGCCCCCTCCCTCTGAATCTTCCCAACACATCAATGTATTATTCTAAACATGATAAAGAAATTGTCCTAAATTTGTCCCAGAAGAGGGACTTTGCATATTAGGAAACGATCTACAAAATCACATGATGTTTCTAACAATAAAGAATGCTGAAGTCCTCCCAGGCTGTAGATTTACTGATACTATTTGACAGTTTGTAAAATACACAACAGCTACCTAAGTTGCTTTCCATTTCTCAGCATAAGAATACCAAATAACAAGGAGATAAAGTCCGAATCATATTCTTATTTCCAAATGCTGCTCTGACACATTCATTAATCCTGAAAAGTTTTTTTTTTGTTTTCAGGTGAAACTGAAACCTTTTTTTCTTTCCCAGACTAAAGATTTTAAAGCCTTCAACATTTACCCACCCAAGTCAAACTCTACTGCAGATAATAGAGATTTAAACCACCGTGTTCACCTTACAGCAGCTCTGACTCCATTTGTGAACTCCCCACCAACACCTGTTACAGAAAAAAGCCATCTAAAATGAAATCTCACTCTTTAAATCATTATGATTGCAGTTGGAGAGGGAAAGGCAGGCAAAAGAAGATCAAGAAGTTTCAGAGAGCCTCTGTCACACCTGATAACACATTTAGGATGTATCACACTGAGTAAATGCAGCTGGACAGATAGATATGAATGAAAAAAGATCTTTTCCTTTCCAAGTGCCACTGAAAACACCAGGATAATTCATGGCAGAATTTCATTAGAGGTTCTGACAGCTAAATGATTGTTTAATCCAAGATAGATTTTTTTAAAGCGAATAAATTTGTCTACAATTGCTTAAACTGTATTTGAGGTATCTCAAATTTACATCACCACACTGGCTCAGGATGTACTTCATTTAAATAAAGATATGCTCAGGAGGATGTCACCTTGCAGAAGTTCTAAGCTCTGAAATGTAAGAAAAATCTTGCTTCCAAACACTACAACAAGCGTTTTCTTATCCACACCTCAAGCCAGTCAGGCAAAATCAGTCATAACAATAATCTATCACACTTTATTAGATTTGAAGGCATCCTGTGCAGTATTTTAATAGGAATCAGGGGAAAGGAAAGCAAAAAGGAAAAAAGGTGGTAAAATAAATAACCATAGCAATCATGTTGCCAACATCATTCTGTTGTTGCTTTTGTTTCAATTACATTTTCAACATTAACTCATCAAAGAGTGGACAGACAAAATGTGTCTCAAGGCTGCAGTAAATACAGTATCAGAGAAGAACTTCTGACACAGAATGATTTCTCTCCTTCATTAGCAAAAAAATAGGAAAAAAAGTTTATTTCTAGTAAAAAATACTTCCTCTGTCCAGTTCCTTTATTTACTTGGGAAAAAACACAAAAACCTCAAGTACATAACCTATGTTTGAATCTGCATTTTGCAGTGGAATGCTAAAAAAGGATAAAAGACTACTTTTGTCCAGAATGTGTGTCCCTAAGCTCTTGCTTTCAGATTCAGAAATAACATAAAGGCAACCCTTAACTGCTATTTCCTTTGAATGATCCCAATTCCTCTGCAGCAAAACAACTTCATAAATCACATACTAGTTTGATATAAGCTTTAATTATTATCCACAATTATCTTTCATTTTCCTGTAACTTTAAAAATCTCAAGCTACTTAAAAATTTGAAGATTTTATATGGACAAAGTGCTGCATGTTCTACAAAACTAAATACACACTCCCAAAAATGTCCCTTGCTAAGAACAACTGATTTGCTTGAAAAATCTGAATCATATTCTGCTAAGACACCCCATCTGAGTGTGCACTGCTGGGTTTCACATTTCTGAGCATTTTTACATTTCATATACTTTAACCAGTGATGTTTAAACATCACAAAAAGTATTTGCATATTTAATTGCCAAAAAATTGAACCTGACCACCCAGTGAGAGATGATTTTTCTTCTCTTCTCTAGTTCCACACTTCACAAAAGTAATATGGATCACTTTTTTAAGGAATATTCTGGTGTATTGCTGTATTTGCCAGAGGCATGGAAGAGTTTTCAGCTCTCTCTCTCTCCCCCCACCATCATTAGAGAAAGCTAATTAGCTCCAGCTAATTTCAGTACTGCTAGGAATTGCTACATGTTTTGCACACTAGTGCAGCTTCTCAGTGACCCTTTGATCCCACAAACCAGTTACAGAGCAAACTGCCTTTTCTGGAGAAGTTACACCTGTACTGGTGCATGGAGGTTATGCATCCCTATTGCTGGGGACTGCCTTTGCCTGTGTTGAATTTCAGGATTACCTCTATCACAGCTGAAACCAGGACACAAAATCAGTGTTCCAGGCATTCTCTTGAGCAAATACTCTCTTCCAAGTAAACAGAAACTTTTAGCATTTAAATCTGGTAAGGGGAAACCTTGGGAGCTGCTGTGTGATTTGTTTTAAATCTTAAGATTTTTTCAAACCTTAATATGCTACATGTGACTTATACCAGTCTTTAGCACCATTTAGCACATTTCTTTGAAGGCATAAACTTTGCTCTATTTGGACAATACCCTAGATGAGATTTCTCAAAGCCAATTTGTTTCACATAAACACCAATTACAGTTCCTCAAGTTACCTGAAGTGTATACTTCTGTATTTCATCCAGAACAAATTCCACTTCTTTTGAGGTTGTTAATGAGGCGAGATTTCCACTCAAATTGTAGCAGTACAGTTTGGCATTGTCGTAGCTTTCCCGACTGGAATTTATGTGGAGGCAGGCATCTCCAATGTGATTCCATCTCTCCCCACACAGGTGAGCTGGTGCAAAAAGCATACAATTAAAACTGATTCAGAAAAAACTTTTAAAAAACCCAAGGAGTCTGAATTTTATCTTCCTCAGATCATAAATCTAAATTGCACCCCACACTCAATTTCCCTTCTCACATCACGTAAATTCTGAGATAGCAAGTATCATCACCAGAATACTGTATTGTTACAGAAAGAAGCTTCTAAGAACTTAAAAAATTATTTTTAGATATTTGCTAGGTTTCAGCATAATATTTTTATGCCACTATTTCTTCCCTGTATTCAGAACTGAGCATAACTAAATATTAAGATAAGATTATGTACATAAATAATAGTTTTAGCAACTCCTTTTATTTAAGTGTTATGTAAATTTCGAAATCTAACTGTCCTAGAATTAAGAAATCACAACTTTACACTATCCTTGCTTTATCATACCTTTGCATTTCTATTTGCCTAAATACCAATGCAATCCAAATGATAGAAAATTCAGATAACATCTCTCTTCAACATTTTACAGCATTACTCAGACTCAGATGACTATTAAAAGATAAGTATGAGCAACTGTTATAGTCAATCTACAGAGATTACATAAACAGAGTTTTGAACTGCAGAGAATTGTTATTTAATGAATCATCTCTGTAAAAAAAAGTATTCATTAACTTCATCTGGACATAAAGATCAAATGGAAAAGGTTCTGACATCTAACTTTATATATGTAGTTATGAATACAAAATAAATACTACTTCAGAATGTTAACAGTCACCTTCTGAGAATATTTCACATTAGCATTTTAATATTCACTGCTTTTATATTAGTACCAACATTAGACAACCAAGAAACTAGATATTGGGCTCTATCTGCACAGGAAAATTGAAGCATAATTGAATGATAATTTTTCAGGTAAAACCCCAGCTAGCAAAAGGAACAATGTCAGTGTCCAAGGAGCAGTAAGGCCCCAGAATGGCCATTCAGCTCTGCACTCAGTGCTCCCTGCAGGCCAGGGCTCATCTCTGCCTGTGCAGAGGCACAGTCATTGTGCCTTCACTAATGCCATTATCTGCCTGACACAATTAAAGGTAGCACTGACACCCCAGAGTCAGGGCTGAAATCACATCTGGGTTCACCTGCACAGGCACAGACAGGCAAGAGAAGCGAGCACAAATAAAACAAACCCATGGCTGCTTATGAACAAACATTCTCTGGCAAGAACAGAGGAGGCTTCCTCAGGTTTGCAAGCAGCTGTGAGCAGCAGTGGCCCCTTACCAGGCAGTGCCTGGCACTCCTGCTGCCGCTGGTCCCACTGGCAGTTGAGGTGCAGGGAGCAGCTCTTGCAGCTCGTCAGTTTGTTGCAGATCTGCTCATTCCTCACGTGACATTTCGTGTAGTTTTTAACCGACTGTAAAAACAAGCAGACAAAGCAGCATCTCAAGCAGACATCTACTAAAAGAATAGAAGTCAAAATGGAAATACAGAGCCGGTAGATCCTTCCCAGAAAGTCACGGCCACCTAAAAGCTGGGCTGAATTTAAGCTCTTTATCTAGAATCCTTTACCAGAGCCAGAATGCAACACTGGAGTACAAACCACCCCACTTGTTCTACACAACTGAGTGTCAAATTGAAGAGGCCAATTCCCTGTACAGAGAGCAGAAGAGCTTAAAAAACTAAACTAAATATTTATTTCTTAGCTACTTTAAGGTAATACTTTCCCTAAATTATTTCATCCTATGCAGGTTAAAGCAAGAAAAATAGTTAAACAGAACATAAAAAATGGCACAAGGTGCAAAATAATTACATATAACTGACTGAAGGTGCAAGAATATGCTCCACACACAATATAAAACCAGGGATAACTTTATTCCTGTGGTACCTTAGCATAGAAGGAAAGCAGTAAACACTGAAAGAATTATTACCTGGGGGCTTTTATTGGATTTGGTCAGTGTTTGGTTTTTTTCCTGAGAACTGAGGTCTTCCAAGTTAGACATTTTGAACACAAATCTTTCTTCCCCCTGCATAGTACTTTTAATTAAGACATTGTATTGATACCTGATTTAATGAACTGCCCTAAATCCTCAGCCAATTCATCAGCTCACCTATAAGGCTCTCTCTACCAACTTAATTTCAAGGTAATAATTAAAGTAAGTCCTAATGCAAGACAGCTTTATACTCACAGAACAGTTGAGATTGGAAGGGACCTCTGGGAGTCCCTCGTGTCAAACCCTAACAAGTCTTGTCTCTCTTAAACAACAAAAGATTAAAATAATACACGGCAGCAATAATGGATTGTACTTGGATAGCAAATGCATGATTTATTGAAAATGTTGGTTACTTTCCTTTCTATTACTCTCCAGGAGTATGATTAAACAACTTGGAAAGGACTGCATGACAATAAGTTACACAGTGGTTGGCACTGGAATATGGCAGTGATAGGGCAGGGGGGAGAAAAGCTGTCTCCTTTTATTTCTGTTTTTTTCAAAGTCCTGAAATAATGCATTTGTGAAAGTGAATTCTCAATCTCACACAAAACCAGCTTCACTCCAGTTGCACAACACTGCTGTTGAGGCTTTTTATTTTATTTTTTGCCTTGAATGGATCAGATGCCTACCAGTAAGTTTGTTTTCAGAGGTCCTGACTTTCTTCTGTTCTATAGGGAAGGCTACTGTGAAAGCAAAAAGAACCAGAGAAGCAGGTCTAGGTGCAGGCATCTGCACCAGAACACGAAACAGAGCCAAAGGCAATGCCAGCAAGTAACAGGCTTGTTACTATCTAGGCCAAAAATGCACACAACAGTAAAGCACAAAAAAAAAACTTCGGTACAAACCCAAAATTTAGTTTCCCTCAGTGATGAAACATACTCACAAAACTTCCTGAGAGATGCTTTAAAGTGAATTTTAGAGCACAAGTAACCACCATCTGCTCCTTTACATTTGCTCAACTAATACTCACTTTTAACATTTCATTTTGACATACCCTTAAGCATTCAGATTTCTTTTTAAAATTATATACTCTTCAGTAGTATTACATACAGATTACAATTTTCCACCTAAGCTGAGATATTTGTTCTATTTCTTTCTAATCATGAAGCTTGTTGTGTGCTGGTTATTTAATGTTTAAAATAAAATTCAAAGTACTAGTGACTGTTCTATAATAATATTCTTTGCTGTATTCCCTTATTCCCAGCATTTATTTCCCTTAAATCCAATTTAAACACTGTTTGCCTGAAAATCTCATTAGTTCAATGTAGATGTGACTCCAATAGGTAATTCACATTAACACAATATTAAGGTTATAACTTAAACTACCGAACCCAATGAAATTCAGAAAGATGACAGTCCATCTGTTACAGAACTTCTATATTGCTGTAGGATATTTATAATGTTTACACTCCAAAGCATGAGTAAATCATGTTATGTATAAAGCCTCCCTCATGTCTGATTTACTTAGATTTTTTTAAGTACTGATCCTGATATGGTAGTATATAGACAGACTTATGAACTGCAGTGATTTTCTGAATATTTACTGGAGAATGAAAATACTACAGTAGTTTATCTTAGAATTTCAGAAATCACTATTAAATTATGTACCTCTCTCCTCCTCCTGGATTTTTTCAGGTTAACAGTATAACCTTGTCTAGTTTTCCTAGTGTAAATGTAAATTATCAATTTATAGATTCACTATTATTTCCCTGAAGCTACTCCCAGAACTTGCTATTGGGTACTTCTTACTCATAAATTTTCTCTGTTTCCTCCAAGATAAATTTGATTCTATTCATATTTCCTTCTATTACTTTATATATTTTCTCTTGACTATTCTTTGAATTCCTCAAATGTAGGCAGATTAGCATGATTACTATTCTTGGTACTAGTGTATCATCCAAGGACTCCTATTGTGAAAGAAGGAGCTTTCTGGAAGCAATGCAAACACGAGAAAAACCCCAGGGATTCTTGTCTTTAAGGCACTGTGTAAAAATATTTATTAATGTAGGACGATAGGTCTCTTTGAAGCCTCCTCTAGTATCCCATTTCCTTGGCAAAATGCTCTTTATCATCCCCTTCATGGATTTGACAATGTTTGTTTTATGTTGCCACACTCAGATAAAGAACTCTTAAATCACACACCATTCTAGGCTGTGTTTAGGTAACTGTCACCAACGGGGGCTTTACAGTATTGCACATGTCTCCACGTGAACCAACACACAAGAAATTCAGTCAAAGAGGAAGCATGCCCCCCTTATAGGAACATGCCCCCCATTGGAGCTTTTGAAGGCAATGACATTTTCAAAAATGCAATACTGGGTGGAGGCAGAAATAAAATAATTCAGCTATGCCTCAACATACTAAGGCTCTCTTTAAGGCTACTTAATCAATTCTTTTTTTCTCCTCAGAAATTAAACAAAATCGATAAAGTAAATTTTTTTACTCTGAAATTCAATCTCTCTCTGGTCTTCCTCAGTAGAGGAAACTGCATTTTATTGCAATCAGTCAGCCTCTCCAGCAATTTACCATTTTATTTGGTAAAGTACAAGATTCTGCCTTCATGGAGCTTACTCCTCCACGGTACTACTTCATGAAAAATGACATCTTGTAAAGGAGCAGCAATCTAAAATGAAATTAATCTCTCCCACAAAGCCTTTTCTTTTTTTTTCTCCTTTTTTTTGGTAAAGACTTGTTTCCATTAAAAAATATAGTCCATTTTCTGCACAACATGATCAGCAGCAAGGGAGTATCATTTTCATAGGATGCAAGATAAAGCATTTTATGTGCAGACATAGAGGGTGAATACAGTTTCATAAACATATTAAGCAGATTCAGATCAACCAGGCATTGCAAGCTTCTGCTTGCAATGACATCAGATATGAATGTGACATAGATACATTATCTGTATGATCTATACCTTGATGATGCATGAGTCTGCACAGGAGGGGAATACAGTGTCCTGCTAATGTGCTGGCTCACATCAGAGGGTGAGCACAGGCAGGTGAATGTGCATCATCAACACATTAGCACTAATCACGAAGTCAATCTGTCCAACTAGAGTTACTTCAGGGAAATGTCCATATTTTACAGGCCTTCCAACCAGCAGAGTAGCCACACTTTGCAGTGTCTGCTTTGCATCTATCTGTGACCATGAGGCCAATGCCAATCTGGTTGACAGCACATCTTTAGTAAACTGGCCAGTTTCCTTGAGGCAGCAGCAGCAGATTTTTATAAAAGATTATTGTCATTCTCATCTGGAGTTCTTTGATCTAAGTCATAAATCAAGGGCTTTGTACAGCTGCAAAGGCTCCTTGTGATGTTCCTAAGTCTACAGCTTGTTATCCCATATTACCATCACAGTGCTGTCACAACATTTCCATTTGTGGGCCTAGTCCAGAAGTAGCAGTCTATGAAAATGGATAATCAGCCTGATCCATTCTGGTTTTCCACATGGTGCCATTCTGTTGATGCTATTTTGGTGGGTTTTATTGAAGCTGCAAAATTCTGCTTCCATCATCTCACGGCCAATAGACTAATTTTGCAACAGCCACTTCCCATTTATGATAGCACCTCTTTCCAGAAGTCATTTTGATGATTTTTTGCTACCCATTCTTTAGTAACTACACTAACAGCCTTTGCTATCCACTTCAAACCCTAAATAAAAGACAGGAAATGATACAGAGCAGACTGGAGCATCGTTTGCTAATAAAGCTGACAATCTTAGTCATGAAAGGTTGTCAAAGAAGGACACTGAAACAAGAAGTTTGTGCTAAAATACCTAGTGCTCCACATTTATTAGAGATCATTTATTAGGAATGAAGATGGTCTGCTCCTTAGCAACTATTCCTTGTTCAAGAGCCGAAAACCACAGCTAGAAAATTAGCACCTAATGGAGAACAATGTGTCAGGAAAAGAAGGGCCCTTGAAGATCACAAAGGAAACTAACCATTAGTGCCTGGAATGTGAAATCCCTCTGACAGACTTATAACATGACTACTGATGAATTTGTGTCTGCATTGCTTTTATTAGTAGTGACTAGCTACAAATGCCAGTGATTAGAGCTGGCTGTGCTCACCCTGAACGGGCAAGATTTGAGTCACAATCAATCCAACTCACACCTTAATTTGTCTGGGGAACAAGATTGATTTGCATCAGGTTCAAGCCAGAGAGCAAGATACTTTTACTAATGAAAGTGTGTCAAGAAAGGATTTTGAACTCAAGTACAGCCAGGTGTCTGTGGACAGCTGAAAAGTGTAAGGAGGCAAAATTTATAATGCTAAAACACTGTTGTAAGCTTGACAAAAATCAAATGAACAAGAAAGAAATGAAGCAGCTGGTGAACAACAACATAAAGTATAAAACATGGCACTAGGCAATAAGAAAAAGAGAAAACTATAAACTTGCACAAATCTATGTGATCTGATGGCTTGTAGTTGAAAAGATCAGAACCAAATTATCACAAGCCAATGGACCTCATGGTTACAGAAGCTCATATTCCTTTTATGAGATGACAAGTGACTCCACGACAAAGAAAACCATTTCTATGATGATCGATGATCAGAAGACCATGACTAATGAGACTGGTGTGGTCATGTTTAAAAGGGGAAAAACCAAACAGCACCCTTGATGGGATTCCATGGTTTCTGCCTGTCTACTGTACACCACAAAAGCACAAAATCCAAGTTAACAATGGCTCTGACTTTTTGCATGTCATTAATTAGGGGATAAAAGTATTTGTCTTGAGAAATATATAGTAGGCATATATAGTAGGCAACACACTCCTGAAAAATACTTGTTTTACTCTGAAGTAGATTTTTTTTTGCTGCAGTCCAACTGTCCCTTCCACAACACTTTTAGCTCAAAAGCCTGGAAAACAACTTTGTTTGCGCTGAAAACAAGCAACTCCTAATCTACTAGACCTAGGAAAGGAAAAGTACTGCTAACATGCTCAGATTTGCGAGGACTCACCATGCTGCAGTTGCTGTTTGCTGAAATGCACTTCTTGTCGTCGCACCACTGGCAGCCGTTGGTGTTGGCGGTGCAGCTGGCGCAATCCGCGTACCGGTAACATCTGTCGTCGGCAGCAGCTGCCACACAAACCAAACAGAGAAAAGGAGAATAACGCCACGTTTCTGACACTTCCTCAGAGCTTTTCCTGTTACGGCCTTCATTTGAACTCTAGCCATTCATAAGGGTTTAAGTTACTGTAGGAAATGAATTCTACTCAGTTAATAGGATTTGCTCCTTTAAAAATTCCTTCAGCACCACTTTATTTGAAGGTTCGTAAGTCTCATATCAACTAACGGAATATTCACTGATTTACAGCATGAAAGCTCTCTTAGCACAATGCAGAAATTAAGAGTATGAAAAACTTTTTTCAAGTATTTTTCCTTCCCTCTTTTAACATGGAATAAAGATTTTCTTCAAATGTAGGATTCTATAAAAAATATTAGATGGCTATGCAAGAAGACAAGATAAAAGCAGTAAATAAAACAATCTAAGACAGATATGAGCAAGACATGGACATTTTAAATCTTTGTAAATTAATTTATAAACCTAATAATGACTGGTAAGTTAAAGCTCTGTCCTTTAGCTACAAAAAGTATTTGAAAAAGAGTTAATGTTATATTCTTAATAATGGGACTTGGACTAAAATTTAGGTTATGTAAAATCATTTAAGACACAAACTATTACTTCAGTTTAAAGGAGGCGAGGTTTTAAAAATCATCATAATGCAAAATAGGAGAATTTGTATCATCTCCTATGCTGATTACTGTGTTTAGTTCCTGTTTGGTTTGGCTCCTTTAGTTTCAGGTGCATGCAAGCTTAAAAGATTCTCTTGCCAGGAAAGTCTTGTCATCCAAGAATTGATCTTTTGAAAATCACTAAAATTTCTGCTTCTCCTTCAAATATTGACCATCAGCAGTTTCGCAGATGATACTCTCAACCAGGTAACAACTGAGCCAAGTAATGTAAAAGAATATATGAAAAATTCACTTTTGGCAAAAAATTACCACCTGAAACTGGAAGAGTATGACAGCAGTGAAACAGTGCTGCCCATACAACTTCTTCAGAACTGGAATTATACAGACCTCATCTCTTCCAAGTTGAGTTGTACTTTATTTCCACTGCAGCACCTGGACTTGAGAAACTGCTCCAAATTTTTAATTTTCCTTCAGCCTGTCTGTGCTTTGTTTTGTTTGGCTTTTATAAACACCTGTTGCTATGATCAGCTTTTTATAAAATCCACTTTTATCTGTATTACTTTTGAATATAATGCCACAAGTTTTTTTTGCCTTTTTTATATAGATGAAACTTTCTAGACTGTAGATCTCTAAAAGTTCTGACACTGTACAAAAGCCATTTTCCAGAAAACTGTACCTGGATAATGTTTTTGTTATATCACGTACCTTTTTTTTCCTGAGTTTGAGACTTTATAGCCAGTCTAGAAACAAGTACAAGCTATCAGAAAAATAAAATGTCTTGAAGTGTTGATTAATAGCAGTGCTAGTAACTTTTCAACAAACATTAAACACAGACTGGCAGTTTAATTGTATGGCAGTTTGTACACACAGCACACAGGCAAAGTCTGGGAAGCAATTTTACACTGTGCTGAAAGGAAAGATGCACAGAAAAAATAGTAGGTGCCTGTT
This sequence comes from Molothrus ater, assembly GCF_012460135.2. NCBI lineage: Eukaryota > Metazoa > Chordata > Aves > Passeriformes > Icteridae > Molothrus > Molothrus ater. Next base: position 28,426,628 of record NC_050485.2, on the reverse strand, counting down.
GCAGGGATAAATATTCTGTTCATGTGACATATAAGAACAACACTTTCACAACCAATTTATTTGTGACAAGCCAAAATGCTTAGGAATAGGTTGGAACAGTTATTCATAACAGTAAATTGCTGTTTCAAACAATACAGCCATCACAATGCCACAGAGAAATTCACATGACAAACTTGAACTCATCTGACACACTGCAAAGGGCTTGCTTGCCTCAGGTTTGTTTTCCAGCTGTGCCTGCACTATATTCTTCTGAACAAATGCTTCTGTTTCATAGGTAATCTGCTTGAAGCAGTGATGCTTTCCTCTCTTACTGGCACTGGCACACACAGGTACAGGAGTGCCATGTGCCCATAACACCAGGTATCACTTGCAGTGCCCATTTGTGCTCTCACTGTTCTGCTCTGCCTTAGCAACTTAAACTTGTGCTCTTTTGCATCTACTTCTCTGCATGAAAAATACAAAAGGATTGCACAACTGAATTTTCTTTCTAAAAAACAGATCTCTTGCACTGGCTATTCTCACAGGGGAACACTCTTAACATTCCAGTCACCACTTCCAGGTGGTTACTTCTTTGGGGGTTGCCCACCCCCATCTCCTACATTGCATTACAAACCTGACTAGAATTCACTTACCTGTTTTCTTGGGACATTTTGCTCTAAGGATATTATTAGCATGTCCAGATTCCCAAGATTCACAATGTTTCTTGTTCCACAGACACCTTATTCCTGGACGAGCATTTTTGCACAGCTCTTCATCTCTGAATGCTTCACAGTTGGGAGGCTTGTACACGAGGATGTCATTCAATAGAACACTTGAAAAACCCCCAAATATATACATGGACCTATTGGAGAAAAGCAAGGAAATTTAACTGTTATTGTAGATACATTTTCTTGATATCTTATCTGTCTTGATGCACAATTAAAAACCCACATACAATCATTAAAAATATCATATTCTTTCTCTAATAAAGACTCTATCAGTGGCTCCTTTATTAGTTACATTTTCAATTTATTTCTCCATGGAAGTTGAGAGTTTAAAAAAATTGCTGAAAGCTCCCTGTGCTGCATTTATTATGGAGTGGCATATCCAAATATCTGGGAAAAAAAATGAAGAGCTTTGAAAGAATTTTTGCAGTTAGATATTGAGAATAAAGCATGAAATACTGGCCTGCTGAAAACAAGAACATTCTTTTCAAGACAGGCAGCAACAGTTGGCAAGATGGGTATTTGTTTTTGGTAACATTTCTGGTGCAGTAGCTGCTGACACAGGAAGCAAAAGACTAAACCTGAACCCTCACCCTTCTCATTAAAACTAAGAACTATCTCAGGTAAAAGATAGTAATAGAGAGCCTCTATATTTGTATGATATACTCTTAAAACAGAATTAATCACAGAGTTACCAATAGCAGAAATCTGGAGAGTGTCTTGTATTGCACTGTTCTGGTACCAAAAACCCTTCCAAAAATACCACTATGTTCTTAAAAAACAAATACATTTTTAATGTAATTAATAGAAAGTGACAGTTCTCAAAGTATCAGACATGGCTTAGATGGCATAAAACACAAAAATCATAATGAAAAACTATCAGTTGCTGAATTCATTAATTCCAAGTAATTTTGTCTTAATAAATAAATCTGTTCATTGATTAATGTCAAGTGCTCTGTGTACATACTTACAATTTAGTGTTATTTTTGCTAAAAGCAGTAACACTCTTATTTGTAGCATTACTCATTACCTCATTTCTGACCTATACAGGATCCTTTTATAGAAGATCCATAAGTTGCCCACAAATATTTCAGTACTGACTTTATTAGTGTGATGCATAATGTAGAAGAGGTACAATGATCTATAGTACTGCAACTTCAGATACTGGGCCAGGTGGCAACCAGCAAAACAAAAGCTGACAAGGTAAATATATACATTTCTTTAAATAAACAATATACATTTCTTTAAACCTGACTATTGTTTTCTACAACTTTTCCAACTTAATATCATCTAGTTGCTGGTAGGCTTTTCCTCCTGCAGGTAGTAGAGATGATGACTGTATCAGTATCATCAAAACCTTCCCTTTTTCCCAGCAAATTTTAGTTACATGGTTATACATGGTTATTTTATGACTGTAGAAGAATTATAGCATACTGCAAAGAGAAAAATATTTCTTCCATCACGCCTAAGTGAGGGTTATAGTTGATACCAAATATGAAATTCAGTGTAGCCCTCCAAGCTGAGAAAACACCTCAGTACCCTGGAACATTCACCTAAAATGTCACTGAACAGATCCCCAGCAGACTGGGCATTCGCTGTACTGATTACCTGATGAGCGCTACTTTCTTTCCCTTTTAATAAGTTATATCAGCTCTGTTATTGAATCATACTTCACTTAAATGTGACATCTACAGGTTTTTCCTTCAGAAAAATGGCAAGCAAAATTTAAGAGACACTTCATTTACCCATTACTGACAACAGCAGTGTGACCAAATCTGTTGACATCTCGATGCAGATTAGGTTTTGGTAAAATCTTCCATTCATCACAAGCTGAAAGACAAAACACCAAGCATATATCAAATAATTTGAAAAGTTTTCAGCAAAATACATGTGAAGTATATTTTAACCACTCAAGGATAAATCAACTCTACTCCTTTTAGATGCATTTGTAAGTAGATGCTTCAAGAACCTGTCAGCAACACCGATCTATCCTAACATTTATCAAGACCATAGGACATTCACAGAAGAGTCCCTTTATTACAGATACAGTTGTCTGCCTTCACAGCCAGTTTCAACACCCACAGGAACGAGCCCTGGCCATTGTTGCTATCAAGGGATCAGTCATATTGCCCTCACGTTTACACATTCTCAAATTAGCTAAAGGGTTTCAATTTCTAAGTATTTAATGGAATATCTATGGCAGTGAACTTGGTTCTTTTCTTAAGTGTTTTAAGATAAACTATCACTCCTCCAGATGCGCAACCCATCTCATTATTGTCTTACTTTTGGTATCTTGATTTAAGTATGCTGCTAACTACTTTCCACATACTTGAGAGGAATGCTGAATCAGGATCTCCATGTCAAATTAATTATTCAAGCACATTTCTTTTGGAACTGCTGTACACAAATGAGGTTTCAGTGTGGTTTATTTTTTCTTTCCTGACTAGAGTTTTAGTTCTTTAGAATAATTACTCTTTTCTTCATTATTTCCTACTTAAACTTTACTGACTTCATATATTCAAATCCCACAGTAAAAGAAATAGGGAGCACCTACAGATTTAAGCTTCAAGGAAAGTGAAGGGCTTTTGCACCTTAATTTGGGTACAAGCATCTCTCAGTAGTCAGATCATAACACCTCACTCCTCAGCTTAAAAAACCAGAAATGGATAAATCCAGGAGGAACAAACTGTCTTCCAAGCTGGTCTCATTCGCAGTGTCAGAACAGCTCAACTCTGCCAGTGCTGCTGTTCTGGCACTTCTAATGCAGAAAATCATTCACTGCAGAAAATTATAGACAGCAGCACCTTGTGCAGTCAGCATCCTGTTAGCAAAGCACACTGGAACACCCTGTGCAAGGTCACACAAGGATGGACTCGGCACCCAGGAGGGGATAGTGTGGCACAGCTATGGCAGCAACACCACTAAGTCAGCTCGGGCTTCCACCAACCACAGCCTGAACCCATCAAGAGAGCCAGTGTGAGACCATGGCTGTGATAAATAAATCAATTACACGTCTTTATAAATTGGAAACAGAACCTAAAAGCACATTATTACTGGAGTAATGCAGATGGCTCAAAGAGCAATAATTTTGACATCAGGTGGTGGACTCCATGGAATTAGCAGTGTGAAGAAAGTATAGCAAGTTTCATGCATGGTCTTAGCAATACATCCCAAAATTCTTACTTCTTTCTCAACTCCTACCTTCTATCACTATCATTGTTAACATTATGTTATCATAACACTATGGAATTATTAATACACTTCATCTTTCACACTTGTTATTTTCTTATTTTCTCTACTTAAACAGAGTGGTGAAAGTATGCACAATGCCAGAGAGATATTCCTGAAACAGTTTCAACCAAAAACCAAGCATTTTAACGATTGACCAGCAAAATCTTACTGTTACACTTTAAAATCAAGTCCTTGATGCTCTTAAGTGACTGCACATTAACAGACACAGCACGTGCGAGCTCATGTGCCTTTGATGGTAAAGGAAACAATTTAGGAAACCCACACTAAATTTTCATCTGATTTTAAAACTCGCACTATATTTTCATCTCATCTTAGGAAGTATTGACATTTATTTTCTTATTTTTACAAACATACACATTATGAACATATAGTCTTTCCTGTACTTAGAAATTTATTTTAGAAAAAGTGGGATTTAACACCAAGGGAAGATCATAAAACCATATCAAAGGCTGATTTTCAGATGAGGAACCCCTGAGGGCTGGAGATATAATAATTCCTTTCTTACTGATGGTATTTTTCAAACTGGCAGGTCTTTTCAATAGACTACAAGAAAAAAAAGAGGGAGGAAAGCTTATTACAAATAGCCTCCCCTCTTATCTTCTCCTAGGCTTCTCAATAACTACTGAAAACTGAACAGAGCACTGTGCAAGAAAAATTCTTTTGCTCAGCTTTTAATTCCTGATGTGAGTTTCTCTGTACAGTTGATTAATACAAAATACAGATAGCTAGCCAACTGATTTCTGGTGGTTTTCAGTAAAGAATCAAATAGAATTCATCCCTGCCCATCATCTTCAAACTCTCTTTGAACCACTCTAAGCACCCAAATTTCAGACTTCACTGTACTGTTCCAAAAAAAAAAAAAAAAGACAAATGGCAAATGTAATATGATTTACAACATGACTTATCAATATTACAGCATTCTGTGTATTGTGTGCATTATATTAAGTCTAATAATGATGGTAAACTGTGTAGCAAAGAATAACATCTTTTCCTCCATAAAATGTTATGCCCTCGAGGCATTTTACTGATAGAAAATGGCAGATAGTTGTATCTGTTCTATCTGTAACTAGGTACAACACATAGCACATGGAAACACACTCTGCTTTTAATAGAACCAGTTACTAAGCAGATGAAGTAACAATACTAATAAGTTTGGAATAAACTTATTAGCAGAATTTTTAGCCACTGAAAAGTACAAGGAGAAATAAAGGAGTTTTTTTCTTTCTATTACAAAGGCTTCTGCTTTAAGAAAAAGCTGTACCACATTATAACATTAAAAGACAAAGTTTCATCCTCCTCCCTGCTGTAGATTAAACAGTTCCCAGATGACACTGGAGTGGCTCTGACAGTGAATAGCCAGTCACACACAGTTCTGTGATGAAACACCACAGAAATGCACTGGATTTGAAGCAATCCAGCTGAGAAAATCCCCACTTGAACTTTGCACAGGGTATTGCTCTCCAGAGCCCTCACTCCAACAGGTCAGGCCTCAGCACATCTCATCTACAACCTACTGGCCACATTGCATTACTGATATCAGAAAGGATGACCTGGACATTTCACAGGAAAGTTTTCAATGCTGCAACAGTAACCATACATTACTGGAAGGTTTCTCAGTCTGATTTTATAGGGGAAAAAAAAAAAAACAACAAACCAAACCCCAAAAAGAAAACAACCAAATAATTTCTAATCAACATTATAGTGTCAGTAAAATACTTGAACACAGAATTTGGTTTTTAAAGTTTAACTAATTAGGCTTACCAAAATGTGACTGAATGGAAGAATAAAAAAATAATAGAAAAATAAAAATAAGAAGAAAAGGTTGTTAGGATAGTCTTTAAAAAAGAGGTAACCAATGTTCCATACTTCACCTCCAGGATCACATTATTATTTTGGCATTGGCAGACTGATTTAGTGACAACCTATTACTGCATTTAGAGCTTTGTTTTAAGAGAAGGTATAGGAAACCTTAAGGTAGTTAATGCTTACATTTATCAAATCATTTCTAAATTTCAAACTATTTAAATAGTTTGAACTGCCAATGTATTTATTCTGCTCAATCACACTGCAACAATGCAATGCAGCTTTATGTGCTACATAGAATCCAATGCCAGCTTATGTTTCTATTTTCTCTTTACATATTTCTAATAATTATTAAGTTCATTTTTCTTTTGTAAAAGTAGTAAAGCTGGTTCACAACATATGGACACCATTATACCTCTGTCTGGTTCTCATTTATGACTCTGGACGACCAAACACTGAACATAAACAGCTAAAACATCATGAAAGTTATGTACTAGCAGAAAACTTATTTTCTGCATTTTTCCACACTTCATAAATATTTTTCTTTAATCAGATAATAAAAATCTCCTTACTCTCAGGAAAACACAAAGCAAGTATGTTCAAAACAGCATGAATTGAATTTAAACTCTAGAGCTAACATCTACAACAGAGTCTGTACATATAACAGTGACTCCCCAAGCAGTAAAAAGAAATCAACAACCTCATGCTTTGCTATTAAAGGGAGCAATTAGTGCATTATATTATTATGGCTTTGCTCTTCTAATAGCCCAGCAATATGGAAGTAATTGCTGTTACAAACTGCACCAAAACTGCAATTATAACTTAAGGGTTTAGGAACTCATAAAACTTAATCTTTCACAGGCACTGATTTACACTTTCTTTGTGATGGCACATCGATATCCATTTGTAACTCCAGAAAGAGGGAGAACTCAAAAATAGATGTGTTCATATTGGGAAAAAAAATAATTCACAGATATTAAAACTACTTCATTTTGTTAATGGCAAAGAGTAAAGATGAAACAATTTACTTTACAAGCAAACAATTTATGAATAAAAAATTCATTTTTATTACAAAATACAAGCAATAGGTTTGATTACAAGTGGAACTAAAGTCAATCTCATGAAATCATTTTGAATTTTTTTTTCAAAATAGGAAAATGTTTCTAAGCTTTGTTTGAATATCCTAGAAGAAACTTAGTACTTCACATGCAATATTGTCTTTCATAAGCAATTGAATTTGCATACAATTTAATCCATAATAATAAACTGAAATCCAGATAGTAACAAAAGAAATATTATGGAGTATATTATTAGTGTAAACATATGGGTTATTGCACTTCTCCCACAGATCCAAACAATGCAGAACCCCAACCACCACTAAGAGAAAGCACAGAAACAGCTGCCATGTTCCCAGGATTTCAGGTTTTGGCTTTTATAGAGATTCCCTGACCATAATTCTTTGTACATATCAAGGGTATCCAGACACCTTAGCAACTGTCAAATGTGGAACAAAAGGACTAAGACTGAATACTTCATAAACTCAAACTTAAGGAACTTAGGCATGCAGAGATCTATTTATTAACTGCACCATTTTGGCCAGAAACTAAAATAAATATCCTAAGTCTTTTAAAAAAAGCTTTTATTTAATTGTATATTAATACTGGTCTCAGTAGTTAGAATTGCTTTAAACTCTGATTCTGCGTGTCTAATAATCTATTTTTATCTGCAAATTTTGTATGTTAATACTCATAAAATATAATATAATTATTTTTCTAAGTTCTGCTTGGAACAGAAATCTAAGTTTTAAGCATATGGGGGCCCTTGTAAAGAAAAGCCATAACCAACATCATTCAGAAACCTGCAGGTCAACCCCAGCATTCAAGACTGTCCCCACTGCCAAGCTTCCTCTTCCAGAATAATGAAGCAATTACAGCACAGCTGGAAAATACCTGACCTCTACAAGAATGACCCTCTATGTTTTTTTAGGGGGCTTCCAGAGCAACCCAGGGGCAACCTGGTGGTAAAAAAAAATCAAAGCAGAACAGAAGTATACCAAGGCCAGATTTCTAAAGCTCATTTTCTTAATGCAGCAGTCTTCCCATCATGTATTTACTGCTATATAAGTAAATACATCAAGTCGCATTAAACTATGAAAATCACGGCATCATAGCAGTTTTTATAATGTCTCCCCATCTCTGTGTCTTCACCTTTGACAAATTTGCAGTAGGTATTTCAAATTACTGAACTGAGCTCTTGACTCATGACACATTTAAAGGTCTAAAACTTGTTGCAGACTAAGCTCAGAACTTAGGGAGCAATGCCTGACTCAGAAAAGCAGAGGGGGAAAAGGGAACTCTGTCCCAAGCTTGGTAAAATGGATTGCTCTCTGGAGAGACTTCTCTCTGTGCCTGGACTAGAGGAGGAGTGGGGATTACCAAACTGCATTAGAATCCAACCTTTCAGAAAGCTGAGCTTGGCTGAGATGAAGCCACATGAACAGTTATTCCACATTAATATGAAAAGCAGTGTTTTCATGGGTAATAAAAAGCTGAAGCAATCTATTCAGAGGACTATGTCACATATAATAAGAGAGATAATCAAAAGTACTCTCTAGCCCAACTTGAACATAAATAGCATAGGCTCTATCTCCAGGATTCAGCTGGTTCCCAGACAGCACCCATTTTTTACAAGACAAGGCTAATACTCCATCACTTGCAAGGTATCTAGGAAATGTGATGCTGATAGCATCATATGTATTTTTTCTTCCAAGCATTGTTCAAAAACTCATGATACAAAGTAAATAAGATTCTGAAATATACCTATTGCATAATTATTTAATTCTTTATAAAATATTTCAAGTTTTCTGAAAAATATGTCTTTATCAAATATGTGCTGTGAGATTTGTTTCTAAGTTGGTAAAACGAATATTACAGAAGAGTAAGTCTGAATCAAATGTCTTCATATAGTCATTTTTTAAGATTAATTACTACATCCAAAGAGTGATTACTACATCCATTTCTTTTGTACTTCATCAGTTTCATAACACATGGAGAATGTGACTTGCAAGAGAATACAAATACCAAATTAAATACAACCAACTAGACAAACCAAAATATCGTTCTACATAAGAAAAAATACTATAAAGCATTTTCATGAAGATGATAAAAAACTATCAGTGTGTGCAAGTCATAAAGTTACATTAATTCAGATCTTATGACTCACACTATTGATCTGTAAGTGCACATTTACAAATAAATGCAGACCAATAAATAATACTATGCTCCAAAATGAGAAAGGAGCCCTGTTTCATTAAAAATTAAATCCACATGTAGACTGAAGTGAGAACAAAATCAATAGCTCACAGCATCAGATGCCTATAAGAAGGTATGGAATATGCAATAGAGGGTTACAGTAAAAACAAATCAGCTGTTTTATTTATTTTATTTATTTTATTTTCAGCTAAGGCATTATTTGCACACCCATTAAAAATAGCAGGAATTAACCCATATATGTTCCATGTACTGAAATTAGTCATTATTCTTGTTTTAAAGCAAAGACATTGCACTGATATCTACAGTGAATGCCATAAAGAGCCACTAACTAGTCCTGAAAGAAGGATCATGTCTCAGCCTCTTCTACCACTGTAGGCAGCTGATAAACACTTGCCAAAAGCAGATCCAGGCAATATCCACAGGCTATTCTCACCAGGAGCATGCATGAGTGCATTTCCCAGGCTGCTCTGACACATTTCCCTTTTTTTGGCTCTCAGGACAAGAGACTGTGCTTTTTGGCCCCAATGTGTGCTGTATGATTATATTTAAAGCCCAAATACAAAGTATATGTTTATATTTAAAGCCTATGCATAAAATATGAACATGAACATCAGGGAAGGGAAAAACTATTTATGATAAGAACAGCAGTGGCACAAGATAGGAAAAAGATTATGGACTCATTAAATTCTCTTCTATTTATAGCCTCCACAATCCTATAGGGAGGCTTTTCCATAAGTGTACAGCTCAAAGGGTTGGAACCACTCACCAGAATGAAAGCTGACACCCACCCAGTCTTGTCTTATCACACAGTTTTCCTCCAAACTGTATTCTTATCATATATTTACAAACAACAGTCTTTTTTGCTCTCAGCCACCCTTGTGAAATGAAATATAACACATCCTTTTATCATCTCCTAAAGGCTCCTCACGCTTCACTCAGCTCTAATACCAGTTGCCATGTAGTGCCTTTTTTCAGTTTGTCTTCCTTAAAAGTGTGTTGCCAAAATACTAAAAAATATTCAGGGCCTTGAGAATGGCATGGATGCTGCTACGCCTTGCCCCACAAACCAAAATCTTTAGACAAAATGGAACAAAAATCTGTAAAATTTATAAATAACTTGAAGTTGTTTGGGATCAAACTATAAAGAATCACATTAGCTGGACTTGAGAAAGTAAAATTGCGGTATTTAAAACAAAAATGAGAAAAAAACAGCAGAACACATACCTATATCGTATGAAAGAAAGTCAGCAGAAAAACACTTTGCACCGTTGCTCAGGGAAGTATCATTATGAGTGTTTCCACCAAAAATGAGCATAGCTCCATTGATTAAGACAGCTGAATGAAGGTATCTTGCAAAGCCACTCTCTTTCAAAATAGTCCTACAAAACATAAGAACAAATACATACTAACACATGGAAAACTGGATATGGGCATCCAGAAAATTTGTAATGAAAGCAACACAAAATAAGAAAAACAGTAAACTACAGTTATTACTCAGTAAATACAATGACATTTAATCAGATTGCTTCTAGCACTACCCATTTTCTCATGACACAAAATATATATACATTTATTTAAAATATGACACTTTTAGTTAAAATAAAACAGTTTGCCAAATAGTATAGCTGAAATTAGTTTTAACATGTTTATTTTCTTCAGAAATGATTACTGATATGGTAAATTTTACTCAAAACTGAATGAAAACTCATTCATAGCATTAATCCCTATTCTTATATATACTTAGCCATGTTAGTTTTTTGCTCAAGAAATGCAATAAAAAACTCTTTGGACAGCTAAAATAAGCCAAAAAGCATAGTCTCTTTAGACCATACTTAAATTACAAAAGGAAAAAAAAATTCCTAATTAATTGAACACAGAAAAAGAAATGGTAGAAGGCATTTTAGGTACATTAAAAACACTTGCACTGCTTCATAAACTTATTCAGACCGGTAAACTCTAACATAGCAAACTTCAGTGCTAAAAAAAAAAAAACTGTCCAGGCAATTGAGGCTTTGATCTCTGTCTTTATTTACTTCAGCCTCTGTGTGTGTGGTCTGCTTTGTGCCAGAGCAGTGGCACAGGCCCAACAGTAGCCAAGAGCTATCAATGCCACAGTTTGAAAGGGGCAGATGTGGGGCCAGTAGAAAGAACAGAATACAAACTTGATTCAATCCCAGCAAATAAATCTTACCAAGGAAGAGAGTAACCATCTGTGGGTTTTGCCAGATGAATTAGTTAAGCAGACCAGCTGTAGACATGTTTGTGAAGGGCTGATTAGATCACCAGTACAAAATACCTTCTACATTCTCCTAATAACCTTTCATTGTTTCAGTAATCTAAGTTTACAAGTTTAGACTCTCATTTTCATTTATGTTACTACACACTGCTCCAATCTACAATTAAGCTGTTAGTCATTAATTTCCTCTAAGAAACTGACTCAACAATCTTTCCTTATGAGTGAATAATACTGTCTCTCTTGAACCACTCTCATATTTGTTCAGTATTTTTACATCATCATCATGTTTGAGAGAAAAGGTTTAAAGTATATCTCATTTTTCTTACATAATAACATAAATCAATCAACAAACTTGAAATATTTTAAGTGATAAAAGATTGCATAATTAAACAAGTTGAAAGGAAAGCATCAAACCTGAATTCTCATATTATTATTGAAAAAAATTCCCCCCTAGCCCTGGAAAGTAACATCAAAAGAAATACCAAAGACTAAATGAAAATAAATGAGCTTTTTTATTGCTTAAAAATGTGACAATTCCTTCAATCCACTTACATACCCACATATGTGCTTCTGCTTTTGACCTCTTTCTTTTTTTCTTTCCTATTAAGCCACTTGCTTTTCTCTAGTGTATTTCTGATTTACATACTTTGAAAACAGAGGACCACATAAGTGTGTTTTTCTAACCACGAATTGGCTTGATAAAGGATACTTATGGTACCCCCAGATAAATGTGGTATTTGGGTTCAACTCATCAGTTAGCAATACAGAAAGTTAGAATTACATGGAAGTAGAACAAGACATTATTTTTAAGTTATTTTCAACTGGCCATGGAGGAATTCTGCTGCTATGACTTGAAAGAATGATAATATCCTAAGAACATGTTATCTTTGTCCATTTAGACTACAGAGACCTTCCTGTCTTTTGCTTCTCCAGTTTTCTACAGCCCCTATTGCCTAATTTGCACTAATTGCTATACACTAGGCTCTGCCTTGATGATCTGCCTCGCAGCTGTCTACAAATAGTTGTGTTGATCACTAAAGGCCTGAAGAGACATACACTGTTCTGGGGCTAACTAAGCCCCAGAACACACAGTAGACATTGGAAAAAATCTCCACAGGTTTCTTTTTTGGGCTACTCACTTTTCTACTTGTGACCCAACTCCTGGTCCCTACCACAGTGTGGAGTTTTTTTTCCTGTAATTTTTGCATATTGTGTGCTGAGTTTCATCCCTCCAAGTAACAGCAACTTTTCCTCAAGATTCAGCAGAACTGGAAGTTTGTTAATTTGGCCATGATTTTCGCTATTCATTAGCATCACTAATGAGGGCAATCTAGAGAACTCTCCAACACATATCAACCCCATGCAAATTCTGTGAGAGTCTCAGCAGGTTTCCCCTGAATCCATTATTTATGCACATATTCGTGTATCTGCAAACATTAGTCCCGTTAACTATGGCAGTGCCAAGTGCTGCAAGCAGCAGCACCACTCTCGAATGGTAACAGAAACACCCAGAAGCCAGCAGGTGCTTCCAGCTTCAGGCCATTATCCAAGCCCAGCTCCACGTTGTGCCCCAGCTGCAGCAGCAGGGCAGTAATGCAAAGCAATGCAGGTATTGCCAGCACTGTAATACCCCATCGTGTATTAGGAATAAAAATATTGCCCTCTCACATTCCAAGAAGCATAAAGCTTGTTTATTTGATATTAAGAAATTAAAACCTACATGGAACTGAGTTGAACAGGTAATCATATTTGTGTACCTCAACTTACTGAAGCCTATGAACATCTGCCAGATCAGCCACTGAAATGGAAGGAGTGCCAGAGACAGTGAGGATCAGCAAATGGCATGGACATGGGTATGAGAGAGCCATCAAAATTCCAACTCCTCCTCATACCACACTTATCCAGTGCCACATTCAGTCTCTTACCTCACCAAGTGCTTTGAATGCTAATCATAAGGTGTCACAGATAAACAAAGATTCAGATTTTATTACTGTATGTCATTATTCCATCCTCATGCCCATTTGAGCCCATTTTCAGTGCCACAGTAAAATTCACTTGCAGTGTAAATCTCACAAAATAAAGACTTGAGTTCTCTACAAGCTGCAGAGAATGCTACATTAGTATAGAGTCAAATGAAGTATTCTTTATTAGTTTTTATATGAATAATGCATAAAAATATTCCAGCAATTATTATTATTATTTTCTTTTCTAACAGACCATCAAAGGAAAAAATATCACTTTGTTCCAAAAATAGAATAAGAAAGCATTAAAATTCCAGGAACTCATAAATACATTGAAAGGAAAAAAAAATTATTGTATTAATGTTTCCAAATGCCATGAGTTAATGGTATTAGAACCTCAGTAAAATCAAACCCATGTTTCCAACATCTGAGAGCAAGTTTTGGGTGCTTAACGTGAAGCCATTAGAACTCTAAACAAATATTAAATTGCAATAATAAAATGTTCCAAGAAATAGTTCTTGATCTCAAATCATTTCTAAGGTAAGAAAAAACATTCAAGGTCACTTTCTGAACATAACATACAAGTAGCCTTCATAAATTACAATAAACTTGAGGAACAAGGAACTGATAGAAACACCAAGAGCATTCATAACTAAGGATTCCTACATAATACCAGAGGTCTTCTTATTTCTGATAGTTTTGTGAAAAATAACCTTCCACAGTTCTTAGGGTTTTGTCCTTCTTTAAATAACAGCCACTGTAATGTACACCAGCATGAATATACTTATCATACCATGAGGAAACAGTTCACATGTGCTATTTCTGCACAGGGGTTGTGTGTGGCAAGGAGAACCTTTTCCCAATTTGTAGAACATGCACAAAGCTTCCTCCCTGCCATCCTTTCAATGAATAGCTCCACTAATCTATTGAATCAAGTGTAGTCCCTCACTACAATTCTTCCATTTTGCTGCAGAGAATGTGTTGTTCTGAAATGTGCAAAGGGTATAGAGGTACCTGATGACTTTGCTAGAACCTTACTCTACACTTCTCTTGTCTTCAGTAACCTACAACTTGGTTTCCTACATTAGAAATCCAACTTACCATGTCCGAGTATTAACTTCATATCTGTAAAGATCATCCACTAATCCATATTTATTGCCAGGCAATGCTTTGTATCCACCATGGACATAAATAGATTTTGTCAGTTCATCATAGACACTGGTATGGCCATATCCACCTTGAACAATTGCTCCTTTTGTTTCTGGGACAAGCCAAGAGTTAGACCCTTGAAGAGACATTAAAAAAAAAAAACAACATAATTTAAAGGCTTACTACTGCTAAATCACAATAGTAGGAGTTTTAAAGATATAAAAGAATTTCGAATATAATTCTAAATACAGCAATAACTATGGGGATTTATTTTAAGAAGTAGTTTTATACCGATGTATCAAAATATATGCAATTAGATAATGTTGTCAGACTATTACCTGCTATTCACAATCAAATCAAAAATACATCATTGTTACAGCTGCCAGGCAGTATCTCATCCTCTCCCACATGTGACTTCAGCACTCACACAAACAACCAAAAAGCCCAGAACTTTTTGAAAATATGAAATTAGGAGTTATGATTAATTCTCACCAGAGATGGCTGATGAGAATTCAGTGCTCCAGCTCCTTCAGATTCATTAGGAACACCTGTGCTCAGTCACAGGGAGTCTGAGGAGCCTGGCAGACACTGAGCTGCAGTGAGTCGTGAGAAGCACGTAACATAAGGCAGCTCCAAGTGTGCATGGATATGGGCAGACACTTTGGGAGCAACCATAAAATTATTGAGCTAAAATCCATTTCTAACTGCTGTTTCTTAGTTCTTTAACTGCAAATATACCCATTCAGTTGCAGAAGACTCACAAAAGAATAATTTGATAGCAGCTCATTCAATTGGCATTTAAATCCATGTTTTACATCACATGATTAATAACTGCAAAGAGACACCAAATAAAACCAGCCACAATAGCTGTTAAGACTGAAGAAGAGAATACAACTGGAAAATATTTTACCATTGGAAAAAAAAAAAAAAGAAAGACACCTATTAAATTCCTGCAGCCTGTAGCCCCAAAATGTCTTTTTCCTCCACTCCATCTTCCCAGATGATGATTTAAGTCACAAAAAGAGCAAGCCAGGAGGTATTTCCTGCACAAGGCAGCCTATACAGAAGAGCCCGTGATGGCTGGGAGTCAGTGCTATAGATGTGAAACAAGAAGTAATTCACTTCCAGGCTTGTGGAGACTGGCAGAACAGAGAGCCTGGACAAGGACATCCAAAGTGGAGCCATCTCCCAGTTCTTAACCTCAACTGGCTACCATTATAAAGTTACTTATCCAAGCACACACCACCATACAGCTTGCTTCCTCTGAAAATTAGGCTAAATCTCATTCTAATTTTTTATCTGATATTATGTAGGTAGCTTAGATTAACTCTTTTCCCTCTCATGAAGAGGCTCATGATTTTCAGTTATTACTTTTGCTAGCATACTTGCCTTAAATAGTTTCCAGACATTGCCTCTATAAGTTACATTTTTTTCAGTAACAAGTGCTTATGGCAAGTTATAAAGTATAGATTCTGAGGAAGAATTGTGATGATTTTTGTGTACAAGAATGCTGGTATTCGTGGTAATACACTATTTATAACTGACACGGAATATTTACATTATTTATGTGTAGTGTAATGTAAGCAGTATTTTATTTCAATCCCCATGTTAGATATTATCAAGCCATGAAGAAGTGCAATTCTGAACACAAAGATCAAATTTGTACTGATAATACTGTACATTACATACATATTACTTTGATAACTAATAGATTTACTTGATAGAATTTCTGTAAGAGGGTTGGTGAGAAGTCAGCCTGCAGATACACATTTCTATTGCCAAGAATATCTTCATTTATTTACTTAATGATCAGTCCTAGAGATTGGCATATTTGCTTTTCAGGGAAAAAGAACTATTTCTCCCCATAAATTGGCACAATGCTGTTGATAATATGCATAATAGAATATTTTGCATTTCTATCAGAATGGTTCATGTGGCATTAATGGAGCATTATGGTTTATGTAGCAATGCTGTATTTGATGATTCTGAGGTCTTTTCCAACGTAAATCTGTCTGTGATTCTGTGTAGCATTCAGAACACTGTCACAGTAACACTGCATATTGCATCACTTTACATGATTTGGGCAGAAATATGAAAACCTGTTCCTTCTTGAATAAAAAAAAAAAAAAGCTATGAATAACTACAGAAATTCAAGGAAAGTGGTCCAGCAACATCTTTCTGAAATAAAAGCCAAAAGCAGTGTTATGTTGCTCTTTCTACCTCCCATTCTAAAATTTAGCTGAGTTGCCTGAATTTCAAATACTGAAATGTGTATGTACAGTTTTGATATCATTCACACGTCAGCATCTCGAGTATTGCATCACTCATACAAAAATCCAATCCTGTCTATATTTAAAGACATTACTATGCATAAGATCTCACCTTTTGAAGCAGCTTATTGACATGAATCTTCACCTAGCTTTTTTTCAACAAAAATTCAATTTTTATTGAGGATGTTTACATAACTCCTCATACTCAGAGATCCCTCTCTTTCAATCATTATATCATAAGAATATTGAAATACATATAAGAATAAGAAGTACTCGATTGACCAAACTAGTAATTGAAATTGCATTCTCAACAGCTTACAAATTCAAATGCAAAGAGAGCTTCATGAACAAACATGCCAGAATAAGGAAATAGGAGGTTTTAATTTTTTTTTCCAGATTTAAATTTCAAGTCTAGTATACAATGTAAAAATGAGGAAGATACATTGGTCCAATCTGTCCTTATCATAATACAATATTCAGATAGATCAGGTAAAAAGAACAAAATGTCCAAAAAGCAACTTGGTGTGCCACTTTCATTTTATCACAGTGACAAACTTGAAAATTTTACAAGCAACAAGGAAGCTTATGTTAACTTTAACAAAAAAGAGGAGGTATGTTACATCATGGGGCCACTTATTTTTATATTATTTCAAAGAAATACTTTTAACCAAAAGCAATCTATAACCCATTTCTAAAGCCACTAAAAAATTTGGGCTAAAATATCATGATATTATATTAATCCAAAGAAATCTCTGTATTGTAAAAGAAATAAAATAAAATCACAGAAGACTTATTCAGAAGTTTCTAAATATATAAGGAGCCTTTATAAACCTCAGCTAAACCAAAACAACATTATTATATTCACCTTGAGACTCACATTGAGATTCTTAGAAGGTTTATGAGGTATTGCTAACCTAAAGGGAAATAAATTTCCCTGGGGAGTAACCCAGAAAAGCTTTATGGTTCAAGTTAGTAAAATCATTCACATAATTCCCATATCAGGATTTACTGGCTCCTCAGAAGTCGTAAGTCTGGGTGCAGCAAGAAAGGACAACAGGAAGCTCTTTTCTTCTGCAGCAACCACCACACCTTTGAGTGGAAATAAATTCATGTGTCTTTGCATGGTGAAAATCTGCTGCAAACCCTGTCCAATTATTCCAGAATTTATTTTACTCTCATAGAAATTACTTTCTCCCCTAATGCAACAGTGCCAGAGACATTTTGAGATTGGCTACACCTTTGATTGGTATGTTTTATTAACAAGAACTACATCCTGCATGAAAAGCTAGTGATTTCCACAATTATTTAAAACCTCTTCAGGTGTTTGCTAATATAGACATCATGGAAATCATGGCCACAGCAACTAAATAAGGCTTTAGCACCAGAATTCCATGTACCAAGTTCATCAAAGTACTGGATCCTAGAGGTTTCAGTTCATATGAACCAAAGGACAAACTGCCTCTATATTTCTTTCTAGGCATGTAGCAAATGCTTGAAAAAATAGCTTTCATTAGGACTAAAACTGATAAGATGTAGAGACAATAACAGTACAATTTGAAATGTTAAAGTAATATGCTTTTAAAACCAGCAGAGAAAGAAAAATAAGAACCTGATTTTTTCTTTCTATAATATCAGAAGCCCTTATTTTTATGAAATTGCCTTTCCTATTCAGGTGAAGTCAAAGGAATGCTTCTCACTTCCTGTGTCTTTTAAGTTTGGATCCTGAACTGCAAAAATCCTCCAAAAAGTCAGCAATTCTTAATTCAAACCACCAGCTGGAATTTTATGGTTAAAAATGTGTTGCTACAGCTGCAAAACTGTAGATAAATGACACGGCCAACACAGAATTCAGGAAAATTTACCATAAAATTCACTTAACTTAGAGGGGAGGGCAAGGAGAGAGATGCAGTGAGGTGAAATGAAACAGGAGAATTCTCTGTGGCAGCAATGGTTGAGGTAGCTCATGTTCTGCAAAGCACTGGGCCAGCAATCAATCCTTCATCAGATGAGGAGACTCACTGAAGGCAATGGGCTTCCACAGTAATACCCAAGACTGTTACAAGTTTTCTTTGTGTTTGATGCAAGTGAAGCACATTTCCTCTAATAAACTAAATCTCTCAGTAGAGTACAACAAAAATATACTCTTAAAAAGGAGACATTAAAAACTGAGATTAATTGACACACAACTGACAGAGAACTGCTTTCTCTTACTCCAAACTTATCCCCATGGTAGGGACGGTCTGAGGTTTTTCTTTGTTTCTGTGTGTTATATATGCTTAACTACACTGTTTTATTAATCCTCTGCAAACGTAGCTGTAACATTAAAAAAAATAGGAACAAGCTGTCCATTTCAACCATAAGGCCATCAATAAAATCAGCCAGGCAGAAAATTTTACAATACAAATCGTGTACCCTTCTTCCTAATTAAAGTAACAACAATAATAGGTGAGAATAAAATTGGTACTTCTAGTCCATATTAAATTAGCAGCATGTGAAGAAGCAAATAACTTAAAGTTCCAACAGAAGAAGCAAATAATTTAAAGTTTTCCAATAAACATTACAGTGAATGAGCATGCAGAAACTAGAACAACATATTGTTTCCTTCACAGAAAAAAAATCATCTCTGATATGTCAAAAAAACAACTTTCTGAAAGTCAGTTTTTCTAAAAAATGGCCTTTAATACTTAAGAAATATTAGAATACTATTGTAAAACATCATTCTAAGACCAGAGTTTTATAGTAGATTTTATGCAGTTAAATTGAATTTTTCAGTGTGACTAAAGAACATTATGGTGCTCTTCCTCTTACTGCCATTCACTTTTATCCTTTTTCAACACTGTTATATAATTTTGACACTGCCATCAGAGATAATGCCAGAGAGCATAAGAACCATCTGACTTTTGAAGGGATTTCCTGAACCTATAAATCTGTTTAAGCAGTGATTATATAAATATGCATGTATGAAAAAAAAAGTTAAATGGAACAATTAAAAACAATTACCATCCCGTAGCACGTAGGTATTACTTTGAAATTTTGTATTACGTCTTCTGCATATTTATTTATTGCATAAATAACTGAGACTCAGATAAACTCAATAGGAAAATGAATTAAACAAAAGTAGAAGACTATAAATTTAATTAGTAGGCATATAAATATACCTAAGAATTTATCAGGTGTAGATTTTCAATATTATTCCATTGAAATGGTATCTTAACTGCACCATGGACAGGATTAGAAGATTTCTCGTTGTTCATTGAATTTCAGCATTTAAAATCACCTCAGAAACAGCTTGCATTTCACAAGGGGAATCCCAGACAGACATGGTAGCTTATTTAGAGAAAATGAGAGCTCATTTTCAATTATTACCTCTAACAGGAACATGTATATCTTCAAGAGAGAACCTTATGTATAATGATGAACTAAGTTATTACATTTAAAAACAATACAACAGAAAGAAAAAAATATACCAGCATTAAAGAATCTTTAAATTAACTAAATTATTTTTGGTTTTTCTCTTCTACTAAGTGGTATAAACAGCAAGTCTGTGTTGAAAAACTACATTTCATCACAATTATCACGGTGAAGAATTTCTGGTTTCAATTTTTATCCTATTTAGGGTACCACAACCACGTACAAAAATGGAAAATATCATGGTGCTCCAAACACACATGAAACACTATTACTGAACAAGAAATCTTATGTACATAACTTGAAGGAAAAAAAGGTGAGGCTTTATTTAAATTGGAAAATATAAATTTTTCTTTCTGGAAAAAGAAAAATCACTTTTTTCACTTAAAAAAAAACAGCACTTTTCGTATCAGTTTGTAATCAAAAAATTATTTGAAAGTGACTTACTGATGTAGTATTCCTGCACAATGCTTGTGTAGCCATATATGGAAGAATATCCAAAAATTACAATCATAACCACATCTCTGCTGTCCAGCTCTACTATGTGTGCTGAATGACCTTCCACAGCATATTGCTGTCCATGGACAAGGACTGCAGGAATTCTGGTACTCCATGTTTGACTGGGTATGTTGAAAACCCACAGTTCATCAGTGACATTGCCATAACTCGTTTCAATTTTGCCTCCATACATGTAGATGTCTTCCTGTAAAAATGGGAAGGGAGAGAGGAGAAAGCAAATAATGGATTACAGAAAGATAACATCTGAACTGCATACTCCTCTGCTGAGCAGTATTTCATAACTGAGCAATCTGATTTAAATCTTCCCATTTAATCAGCTCAATATCAGACACTAATCCCAGACAATGATACTTAAACTAAACCAACAATGATAAGGAGTCTATTTCTCTGAAAAATAAACCTAGCCATGAAAATGACACCAAAATGAATCTCAAAGAGATTATTTCATCCAGAAAACCTTTAATTACATGGCACTTCTAATCCATATTGAAGCATTCTTCTTTAAAAAAAGCTAAACAGAAAGGATATTATATTGTTTTCTTAAAGAACAGTTCACAGAATTAAAATATGATTTTCCACACACTCAGTCTTTGAGGATTTCACTCAGCACATGCACAAGAGAGCACATTCTCTCCTACTAGCAAAGTAACTTAACTTCTGAGAAAATCCAGTCACTAGAACCCAAAGAAAAGGGAAAATGCATATATGGAATCATAGAAGGGTTGGAAGGTATCCTAAAGATCATCTTCTCCCACCCCTACCACCACGGGCTGGGACACCTGCCACTATCCCAGGTTGCTCCAAGCAATCTTCCACTATCCCAGGTTGTCCAACCTCATCTTGGACACTTTCAGGGATGGGGTCTGAAGATGGCTGCTTCTCTGGAAAACCTGTGCCAGGGTCCCACCCCCCTCACACCAAAGAACTCCTTACCAGTATCTAAACCAAACCAAAACCTAAACTAAATCTGCCCTTCGACAGTTTGAAGCTATCTCCCTTGTCCAGCCACTCCATGCCCTTGTAAAACATCACCCTCCAGCCCCTTTAAAGTGCTATATGGTGTCACCAGAGTCTTCTCCTCTCCAGGCTGAACAACCCCAACTCCTCCAGCCTGTCCTCTTGGAGAGGTGCTTCAGACATCTGATCACCTTGGTGGCCCCTCCTCAGGACTTGCTCCAACAGTGCTTCTTCTGCTGGGTGTCCCAGAGCTGGACACAAGGCTCCATGAGAGCAGAGCAGAGGGGCACAATCACCTCCCTCTACCTGCTGGTTGTGCTGCTTTTGATGCAGCCCAGGATCTGCCTGGCTCCTCCTGAGAACACTTACTAAAATCAAATCATATAGGGGAGTACTTTGAGTTCTTTTTAAGGAATGCAAAACAGAGATTCCAGCCATCATGAACCACACACCTTAAACAGCAGGGCCATCTGTTCTGGTAAGTAATGAGTGATTTACTTAAATATTGCCTGAAAGCAAATCCTACTGAATTTCACTTCATCTGGATTTGTAAGCCAAGGTATGAAAAGTCACAGAATAAATTCCAGATTGTTGGCTTCACAGATTTGCTCAAGGACACTTTATACTGGGTGGAAAAAACTTCCTTTGGTTCTGAGATTGATACTCAGTCTTTGCTAAGATATAACCACCCCGTACACCCTGTGTCCCATTTGCATGCTGCACAGTTGGCAGCTGTCTTCTGCATTCTCCAATGTAACATTTAGGGCTTACCCTAAACTCAGCCTTATCAAGTTTAAATTAGAAGAAAAAAAAAAAAAAGATTGACTTGGCATGAAATACTCAGAAAAAGAGGCTGGATGACCAGCCAAACTGGTCTTTTAAAGACCAAACTCTCTGATGCACTTACATAGTACACTTGAAATTTCTGCAAAAATTTCAACTATTTTTTTTTCTTCATATGAGGCAGGTGAACATTTCTCGATTTAGAATTTAAATCTTTTCTGTGCAGGGATACTCTGTGCTACTGGTGATGTTTGAACAAAAGACGTTCACAGGAGGAATTTGTAGTAGGATTAGAGAGATATGTATCTGAACCCATTCTTCTCCTAGGAGATAAAACATTTCAAAGAGCTTGGTAAAGACCCACAAAAACTGAAGAAGGTTGTGCACTGATCCAAAGGAATGGTTTGAAAAAATATTCTTCTTGAAAGGATCCTATATGGCTCATTCCTTGCAATACCACATAGATCTCCAAAGTCAAATCAGCATCACTAAAATTGTGAACTACTTATTTTCAAATGCTGATAACTGACTATAGCATAAAGAGAAAGCTATTTAGGGAGCTGCAGGGGCTGTACAACAGTATTTGGAAAAAAAATATTTCTGACACTGAGAAAAGACACTTAAAAAAAGAAGAAAAAAAGGTGACCTAAAGAGCTGCATGAACTTTGAAAGTATTTCTCAGACAGCTGACAATAGCAATGTCCTCCTCACGGTTCTGCTTAAATGATTCAAAGTTCAGATAAAAGAACAGTTCTGTGAGGAGTAATCTTTTAGGTGACATAGCAGATCCTGTATACAAGAATATTCACAGACAAAAAGACAAGAAGGTCATGACAACTGCTTTATCAGCCACAGAACCAGATTTAACTAAGCTTTGCTAAGGGCTATTTCTGAGATTAGGAAGCTCCTAGAGCTGGTGAAAAACGCTTTAAAAGTAAGTGATGATCAGCTGAACACAGAGAAAAACAAGCTGAGAGACCAAAGTCAGTGGAAGAAATACAGAACTGAAATTAAAAAATGTTACATGCATACTTATACATGGAAAAAAAACAACCTCCTAAGCACAAGATAGACACTTATTTGGAAAGCCTTAACAGGAATGGGTTGTAGGAATGATAAAAGTGCCACCAGTCCTATGCAGCATAAAAATTGTGACAGAATAGAAGGAACCCCTTTATTAATTTTATACTACCTTTATAAATTATTTATATAGTAAATATAGGTCAAGGTATATGCTAAAGGTGAGGCTTTCTGGAAGACACAACACCTAAGATACAGAGTTTAAAGTATGCTGGTGCACAAACACTGCTGACCTTTACC
The DNA here is from genome assembly GCF_012460135.2 of Molothrus ater. Classification (NCBI taxonomy): domain Eukaryota; kingdom Metazoa; phylum Chordata; class Aves; order Passeriformes; family Icteridae; genus Molothrus; species Molothrus ater. The sequence continues at coordinate 28,402,994 of NC_050485.2, read as the reverse complement.
TGAATTAAGCATAGTAGATATTTGTTTATAAGACAGCAAACCAAGCAGGACTGCAAAGTAAAATAATATATTTTTTAAAAAGGCAACAAAAAATATAAACTTGAGAGTCTTTGTGAAATTAGTGCAAAAAAGTGTGAAGAATCAGGTCCAAATTAAGGATCTTAAAAACTGTCCTCAGTCTAGAGGAGAGAGTAGGACAAGAAGCAGATTTTTCCATGGAAGAGATAACAAAACAGGTAGATGGCACCAAGAAGATACAAGGCCTCCAACACATTCATATTTTAAAGTTCTGATACAAGGTATCAAAACAAACACCTTCAATTACAGTATGAGATAAAAAAATTGATCATTTACTCAATAAATTGACCTTAGATATATAAAACATATTAGATATGTTTTATAATATGAGTAACATTCTCTGAGAAGTTATGGGAACCTTGAAAGACCTTGTGGTTTTTAAACCAAAATTTCATATAACTATTACTTTATGCAAATTGAAGTACAGAAAAGTACATTGTTTATTGAACTTCAGAGCTCCTCCTCAGTAGGGAATTAGAGAAAAAACGAGAAATTTCTTCCTGTAAACAGAGCAGGTCGACAGCTCACTCAATCATGACATTCCCACCTACAGATGCCATCAGTTGGTTTCTTGGCAGGTGTTCAGGTCCAAGCCAACAAAACAGCCAGTGCAGCTCCTGTTTGTTTCAATGGAACCAAAACTTTTCAATAAATGTTTCCATTTTTTCAAATCACATTTTTTCCCTGAGAAAACTACTTCAGTGGAAAATTCTGATGAACCATAATGATAAAAAAAGATGAAAAAAGGCATATGATCTGTAAATAGTTGAGTGTGCATATTGGACAGAGAAGATGACAGCAGAAGGCAGGAATGATAAGACCAAAGCCAGGATTTGAACAAAATAGTTAAATCGCATTTTTCAAGAGAAGAAAACATTCATTGAATCTAGGATTTCTCTTATAGAGCAATGAATGACATGCACATTTTTGACTGGACAAAATAAAACCAAGAGAATAACTCATATATAGGAGAAAAAGTAAACTTGTAACACTCAAATTTAGTAAAACTAAATTTGAGTGTTACAAGAATCAATACAACTTACAGCCATAAAATTCCTCTTAATTTCTTCATCTTATTGGTACCGTCATCATCTTTGGAGATGATGTTTGTTAAATAACCAGATAATTCAAATAAAATTAAATGCCTGGTGGGAGAGATTAAAAAAGAGGGAGCCAGACTCTTCCCAAGGTAATCCAGCAAATAAACCAGATGTGATGTGCACAATTTGGATTACAAGAAATTCAATTTCAATATAAGAATAAACATTTCTCTTTTCTCATTGAGAATGCTCAAGACTGGAAGAGGTTGCTCAAAGATCCTTGACAGAGGAGCATTCTACAGTGAGGAAAAATGAAACAGATCAAGGAGGATATTTTAAAAGATCACCAAAAGACCAGGAGCACTCACTTGTCCCTTAAGTCCCAATTAACAGACTGTACACCAGAGCAGAGTAACATTTGCACACACTTCACATTGAATCCTGAACAGCCAAAAATCATTTGCTCGATTCACCTTGGACATGTTCTCGTCACTACACCTTATCTCAGTGTTAGTATTGATTTTATATTTCATATAAATGCAGTAATTCAAGACTTCTAAAACTTAACATTTTTTTATTCCTAAGACTTCACAATTTTTCTTTTTCCTAAAGGAACAATACTTAGCTGCTCAGGCTGTACCTTGGAATAACACACTCTTATGCAAATCCTGCCTGCATTCCAAAAGAATCTTATCTGGTAGATACCACTAAAAAAACTGTAAAAAAAAAAAAAACCATGCAACAAAGGGATAATTAATAATCCATTTCTAATGAATGGGAAGGAAGTTAATTGCATTAAAATAACACATAATTTTCATTTTGCATTTCTGAACTACATCATGGCTACACAGAAAAGTTTCTCTCTCAGAAATTAGTTTTCTGCCTTAATTCCTATATAAATCTAAACTGTTCCTGAAGAATTGGCCAAAGAAATGCTACTCATAAACCACATGAAGTCATCCTCTATTTTCTTGAAACAAGAACATCAATCTTTTTTCTCCCCTAGATTGTATCTACACCTTGATATTGAAATTAATTTTATGTAAACTAACAGAACTCTAGCATTTATTACCATTTCTGTTCTCTGTACTTCTACCCAAAATTTTTAAAAGTTTAGTGAAATCAGTACATCATTAAAGAAATTCTCCTTTTTTTGTTTCCCCAAGCAAAATACAAGTCTCACAAAATGTTACCTAGCAATAGCTCAACCTCCACAAGCCTGTTTTTTGCATTCAACACGTACCACCTGGTTTAGGACTGTCTAATACCACCTCTTCTTTTCCACAAACTGTTATCTCCTTTAATTTGGTTAACAGTATCAAGAACATCCTATGTGTTATATCAAAATTAAAAATTAGTTACACTTCTACTTTATCCAGTAATCCATTAGACTGTGGAAAGTAGTCTTCACTTAACTCTTCCTCCTGAAGCCTGATTACTAATTCTCATTTTTTCGAGGGACTATATTCTCTCTGAATAGGAACCTGAATAAGTTCCTGGAGAGGAACATTTTAACATTGAACTGTTCCCAACAGGACCCAGTTCAAGATCAAGACAATACTGCACCACATTATATGTCAGAGGGTCAACTTAATCAAGAGTGCTGTCACTTTATTTCTTCAGTATTTGCAGTTTTCCAATGGTTGCTGGGTTTAGTCAAAGCTATTAATTAAAGTGACCTTACTTGGACTTCACTTTCAAACCAACTGGGATATAACATTGAAACAAGGAATGAAAAATATGACACTTCTACACAAAGAACCAATCTCTTGATGAATTAGGGCCACTTCATAGAAGGGAACTCTGAAGAGGCTTTTCTCAAGACTACGTGCAAAAAGCGTGGGGCAGCTCATCTCACCTACTTCTCACACTTCTGAGATCTGCAAATCAGAATTAAGAGAGCAAGTTGTGCATAAGATGTAATTCAAAGTTACAGAACAATAAAACTACAGAAATTGCTGGTACAGCCTACCAATAGCTACTTAATAGAATAGTTAGAAAATACTTTTGTATTTCCAGTGCTATTCAAATTATACTACAATAGCCAACAAAACTAGGCATTAAAAGAATAACAATAAACCAACTGGTGAAAGATTTTATCTAGTTGTTCATAATAAAGTAGGAAAAGTTTTTTACTCTTTTTTGCTTTGTTAACACTAGCTTTTGATAAGACTAATAAAAAAAACAGAAGATATATAGAGACTCAACATCAACACTAATTAATTTGTGAAAAGAATCAAAATAATTACCCTTTCTTAATAAAGTTTTAGAAGTGGAAGTAATATTCATAAAACTCAAATGAGCTAAATTAAATTTGACTATATATAAAATGGTCTGTGTACTTTATGGTTAGTACTACATCAGCTTGCCTGCTTCATCTCTATAGCCAGTCTCAAAGAAACAAACCTCCAAGCCCAGCCATCCTTCCACTGCCTTGGGACCAGCACCAACAGCTCAATTATGAGGCCAAATGCAACCAATTTTAGTGATACTGCCAAAAACTAAGTCCCAAAGGCGATGACATATACACCTTGCAGGCACCTCCCTTTCTGCTGAATTCCAGTGATCTAGTGTTTTGGAATTTACTCTAACTCCCTACCTAGTCATGTTTATCAAAGCTATATGTACCTACTCTAAAAACCTCACAAGTTGTTTCTTCCAGTCTCTATATAAGCCTATTTCTTATATAAATTATTTCAAAGTACATTGATATTTTCAGTATCAAGCTGCCAGAAATTACATACAATTTATGAGATGCAGCAGAACCACTTGCTAACAGCACCTTTCCAGTAATCAGTGTGAAAACTATTTAACAGTTTAGTTGGTTTAAAAGCATGAGCTCTTTTATGCTCTCTCCTCTATAAATGCATAAAAAGTTTTGAGGATTTGTTATAACTACACATCAGTGGGAGTCCTCAGATCTTTTTTTCTTCAGAATAAAGAACAGTACTTCAGTTTTTACCAAAGAAGCTTTCTGAGGGAAATGGACACAGTAACTTACTTCATTCTCCAGAAAGTCAATCACACAGCTGCAATTTATCTTGCACCACAATCAGGCAATGCTGGCTCTGGGCTCTCACTCCAGCCAAGCACTAGGCTTTAAAATTTCAGAAGCTCAAGTCAAAAACTTAATCTAATTTCTTCTCTGTGGATATTTTTTCCTATCAACCATAAAGGAAACATTACACAATTACTGGTACAGAGCTGAAAACACAGCTCAAAGCTGCCATCTCTAGGTATTATGTTCTACTGCTCTTCACTCTAAATTACTTTTTCTGTTTTTCCAAGAGACTGAAGATCTAAAAAAAAATATCAGAACTATATCCTAACAAGTTAATGTAAGAAATTGCTTCAGAAGGGAGTTCATTTTCCCCTTGAAATTTCTATGATTTGCATGATCAGCTTCTTTTGGCCCATGTAACTTCTGACGTTTGACATAATCACTAGTACAAGCAGCATAGTAGTTAATCATTTCATATAGGTTCATTATTAGTGAATCCTAATTGCTAATTAACATCCATCTTCAACAACAGCCACAGCTTCTTCACTATACCTTTGCTTTGCAGCTTTCATTATCATTAACATGAGTTGCACTTCACTGAGATCCAAAGAGATGTCTGAATTAACAGAGACCACATTTAATATTTGCTGGTAAAAGGACTTCTAAAACAGTTACCCTTTAGTTTGGAATGCCTCAAGAAAATATTAGCACTGTCAAATAAAAAGGTTAAATTATATTTTAAGCCTTTATTCTGTACTGCTAAATGATACATTACTCAAATGTTTCTTGACTAAAATCTCCACATTCTATAGGAACTGTAATAATCAAAGTCACTGGTCAAAAAGATCTGACCTTTCAAAGAACAGATAATACATTAGTAATGAATCAGGGAACTGACAGGAAGAAAGGCAAGCTTGGAGTTAGGGCATGCACAAAACCTAGTTTATATTACTACTGAAAACACCTCTACAATATTCACCATGCCACACACAGATTCAACATCTCTGTAAGAACAGATGCCAGGAAAACAAGACAAAACAAAATATCAGCCCATGCCCTGAATTCCTCTTGGGGGAAGCACTCACTATATAAAAGGAGCACAAACATAAAAAGAAACTAAAATGCACAAATAAAAGGGTAAAGTCTTTAAGAGAAAAATACGAAAAATGTGAAAAAATTAAATGTAAGACATTGTAAGACATTTTTGCTCAGATTACAAGAATGCATCCTATTTCAAAAAGAAAACAAAACTTTCCATTAAAAATAACAAAATAAAGTTTAACTTAATAGAAGGATAATGGAAAATTCATAGAAAAAGTAGAGCTCAAAACAAAGTTCAGTAATTCCACCAGATTAAACCAGAGACTCACACCAAAGCAAGCTATGAAATACCTTAATGAGATGCCCAGAGAATTTATATATAAAGTACTAAGACATCACTTTCCAAATGCATTAGCAATACACCTAACTAGATACTTTGTGGTGCCAATAGACTGTCTGAAGGAGTATTCTGAGAAGTCAAAGCCATAGCAATAAAATGAGGTTAACTGTCCCTTCATGGTAGACTTCACAGGTATTTCCATAGCAAAAACTAAAAACAGATAGTTCATGTAGGGAGAAAAAAAAACCAAACAACAACCTAGCAGAGAAAGTCCCTGGAATTAGTTCTGAAGAAATTAAAGAGGTAACCCCCTATCTGTAGTATCTAAATTCCTGCTTAAAAATGTGTCTATACCAAAAGACTGATAAGGGAGAGGCAGAAAGGACAGAATTCACTAAGTGAAACAGACAAACAGATAAAGAAAAATTCGATGAAGTTTTAAAAGGGAAGTTTTATCTTGCAAATAAAGCATTGGCTTTTTCTGAAGAAATCAAAGGTCCAGATGATACATGTATCTGAAATTTCAGAAAGGTGCTTGATAATATTCCTCATGCCCTAAAGGAACTAAGATGTTCTGGAACAAGGAAAGCAGACAACACAAGGCTAATTAAGTCTATAAAGTAAAGTTTGGGGGAAAAAATAGTCACTTCTTAAATTAATAAAGATCATTAGTGGTGTTTCACAGAAATGTGCAGCTGGGATTTGCTTGTTCAATATGTTAAAAAAACAAGCTGACTTAGGGATGAGTGGAAAAACAGCTGTACTGTCTGACTATACTATGTTATTTAAAATAGCTGAGACAATGGTCAAAGGCAAATAATTGCAGAGGAATCTCCTAACATTGCATGTGCAATACAAGAAAAAATTAAAGATTAAATAAACGCTCACATGCATAACAAAGAAAAAACCTTTTTTCACCCTATGTGAAAAAACAATTTAAACATATGGGGATGGGTTTTGAATTGCCCAGACTGAGATCCTGAGGCTGTAACTGACAGTTCTACAAAAATACCAGTTCAAAGCCAACAGTAGATTTTTAAAATGCTAAAGCACCCTAAAGAATTAATAGGAAAAAATTAGACCCTGAATTACATCAATCTCTGAGGTAAGAACACACTAAAGACTGTGATTCCTCCTTTTTCAAAAGGCAAATACCAGAATTAGAAGAAGCAAAGGCAATAGTACAACATTACTCAGTGTATGAAATATCTTCCTTATAGAGGATTATTAAAAACACAAAAGTATGAAAAAAAATGGTGGAGTGTGTGATGGCCTTACAGAAAATCCTAAGTAGTAATAGGAAATCAATAGAGAATAAGAAGTAGGGATTATCAAAATTAAACCAGCTAGTACCAGTTCCTGAAAAGGTTTTATTTCTTAAAAAAGATATTCTGGAATTCTTAGGCACAAGATGATGTCAATGTTAAAATAAATACATGATCCAAAAACTGAAAAAAAAACAATAAACAACGGGATTCATAATTTTTCCACCAAGATACTACCCTATTTTAGGAAATCCCAGCTGCAAAGTAGGACAGTATTCTGAGGAAGCTTCTGTAAGTTCCTGTCATTTTTTCTCATATTCTTCCCTAGGCATGCACTGTTACCATTATTCAAGAGGTGTTACCAGGCGAGCTGAACACTCTGGTCTGACTTGATGCAATCCTGTTTGTCCTGCCCTGCTGGCAGTGCTTTATGCAAACAAAGGAAAATTTGTGACAGCAATTCTTTATTTCTCTGTCACAGTTAACAAGCCTGTCACCCTCTGTAGCTTGTCTCCCTGATAGCCCCCTCAGGCATAAGTTGGAGCCTTCTCTCCAGTCCTGTCTGCTTGTGCTCCTGGATTCCCTGAGCAGTCCCCAGACCTGGGCCATCACTTGCCATGGCACTGCCAAAGGTCCCTGCTACCAGCAACTGGCTCTGCCTGTGGGGCTCAGCCCCTGGGGATGGTGCCTGGTGAGCAAGAGCACTGCCCACAACCCCAGTTACATCTCATACACACCTCTGCCTTTTATTGGCAGCTTTAGCTCAGAAGATTTATGGTCAGCAAAGCGATTGAGAAGTATTGAACAATCTCTGTTCCAAAAACCATGCAATAAACCTAAGTACTGAAGAAGAAAACATTAATACAAAATATTTAGAAATTAAATTATCCTCAAGTCTCCGTTCATGGTGACTCATTTCATCACTAACAGCACACAGATATAAATTTATTATACAGAACACTGAAGAGTCCAAACCTGATACAAAGCAAGAGTATGTCCATATCTCTGAAGTGGCCCTTTGGATACAGGCACTACATTCCATATACTGCTTTCCAAATTGTAGCTAGAAAAGAAACAGAAAAAGAAACATTTTCGACCTGTAGACAAAACAGAAGGGCTTGTATGTTCAAACTAACTCCAACATGGTGATTTGTTAGTGGGGCAACACAATCCTTTGAACTATTACAAGAGTGCAGTAACTTAACAGTGCACTAAATTTACCTCAAGCAGAACAGGAGCATCTCTTTAAGGGATTCATCAACAATCTCAGACAACAGGAGTAACTGATAAAAATCACAAGACTTGTTCTGTTATCAGTCACATAAAAAACCCACCCCACCAAACTGCTCATGCCCCCTGCTTTTGCGCTACTCTGAAGATTTACTGCTGGGAACCCTCTTAAATATATGGTTGATTTTAATTTCCATTACATTTTCATTCATTAATTAGTGCATAACATTAGATGAGAGAGAGGTAAAAAAAATATTACAAAGGTAGAAAAGAAAAATCCAAAAGATTATGGGATTTGTTTTGTATGATTGCAAATGTGTGGAAGAAAGCAATAGGTAGACAACAATAGAAGAGGTAAACATGCTAATAATATGCTAATAAATAGAACCTAACACTTGCATTTGCCACATTTAGAGCCTCTACAGATCAAGTTACCATCCAAATCACCTGGTTCCTATTTACAGCTGCTTCAACTTTGCTTGCAATAGGTGGGCAAATACACACACAAACTGCCATAAGTATAAAAAAGTGGAATACACGTGACCTGCCTGACCCTACTGGCATAGCACAAGTGGCAAAGTGTGAGCTCTAAATACAAATGTCCTGTAACCATAAATTAACATCAATAATGAACATGGCTTTCAAAATGTACTGTATGAAAATATCAGCAGAGAACTTCTTTCACTATTTTATCACAACAAAGCTCCTTATGTTTTGCAGTTTTTCAAACTGAACTACATATAAATATCACCTACAGTTTGATGTTGCCCATATTTTCACTTTCTATAATCGTAAGAAAATCACAAGCATAAAATAAGACCATTAATAAAGAATCTAAAAGAGATAGAAACCTTTCAGCTCAATTAGAGGACAGAAGCTCCCTCCCTGGTAAGATCTGTTTTCCCTAAGCCGCAGGAGAAAGGAGAAATCACTCACTTCAACACCATTTGGAAGGAGCTGTAGTTGAAGGTGTAGCCACCGATCACCCACATGAACTTCCCGTGGAGGACGGCCTTGTGGGACGCACGGCCCACAGAGGGGCTGAAGGGCTTCACGTTGGGCAGGATCCAGTAGGACTCCGTGGAGGGCACGTTCAGAGAACAATCTGGGCCTGTTTTGTAAACAAACGTGCAATTTGTGCAATCTGTTAGATGGGGATGTTAAAGCCAATAAAGCAGAAACAGGGGAGGCTTAATTACAGATGTCAGGATTGCTCATTCTGATAAAATACGGTGTACACTTTTATGTTTAACAGATGCTCAATGAAAAAATTGACAACATGGGATGTCAATCTAATTGAAAGCATTAGATTAGCTCAAATAATAACAATTCATTTCCACATTCTTCTCAGACAAGAGACTGAGTCACAAATTGAAAGAAAGGCACAAAGCATCACATTTATAAATGACCTATCATTTATGTCTAAAACTTTTAGCACTGTAGGTTACCTTTGGAGAAAAACTATACTGTAGTTGAACTAGAATAAGTGTATATCAAAGCAAATAATATTACAGTAAATTAAGTTACAAAATGCATTATACTATATTAAATCTTAGAAGTAAAAATTTGCCTTTGGCAAATGCCATTCTGCATCATTTTTCAAGAGGAAAATACACTATCATGTGCTTTATCAAAATAATTATTTGAATAATTAAATTTTATAACATTTTATAGACAAATACACAAAGCCACCAAACCCACAACTACTACATATGACTTTCGAATCTATTTCAGCCAATCATTTTTGTCAAAGTAAGAAAAGTCAGAAAAATGCATTGTTTTTTTTAGCTATTTATACCATTACAATCATGAACAGCAAAACAAATTTTTTATTTGTTCCATGATAACAAAAATGTGATCTCTTCATCATCAATTTATACTCTAGATCTTATGTAAAACCTGAATATATATGTATATGTGTGCATGTCTGTATATATATATATATATATATCTAAATATTGCTGATAAAGGTTATTATTTCAGGGCCTTTGAAGAACCACAGAAGTTCCTGTCCAACCACGTGACTGAACAATAAAACAATACACAAAATTCAACATAGTTAAATTGAAAATTAAGTAAGGTACATTTTAGGATCATCTCAGGATAGCTCATGAAAATATTACATCACCACTCAGCAATGGTCAAAATAAAGAATTGTGTCAGAATCAAGAATCCTGTTACCCCACTGCATAAATCTGTGGCTTGTGTAACCTTAGAAAACTGTGTCCTACTTAAAAAGAAGAGATTAGTGCTGGACACTGTTTACAGAAGTGTAATAAGGATGTTTCAATTACAGAAACCACTGAATTCCTTTGAACCACTGACTTTTTCACTTAGAAAAACACAAAATTATAAATGTCTATAAAATAATTATCAAAGAGAGGGTGGATATGAGGAGCCCACAGTCTCTCTGAATATAAAGAGCTGAGTTTTATGAAATGCAGCTTGAAGAAGCCATGTTCAAAGCAAACAAGAGGAGACAGCTCTTCATGTAAAAAGTATCAGATCTCTTTGGCAAGGATACTCCCCTGGCAAAGGGTGCTCCAGATGCAAATATTTACATGTGTCAAGGAGAGATCAGACAATTTTAGAATACAGAGATGCTGAAGTTTACTAAGTATGCTAAATAAGTAATAAGCAAGTTTACAATAATTTTAAAACATTATCTTGGGGAATGGGAGCGCAGGAGATAATGTTTTTCCAATGTTTATTGTCATTTGGGGGCAAATTGTTGCAGTTACTTCCTATACACAACAACCAGACATCCAAAGTGTACATAACCAGCTGTCAACTTTTCCTAGTATACTACAGAAGAATGATGTCCACTTGTATCCAAATTACCTTCCATTCACTAAGCGATGGAGACCCTCAATTCCCATAGTTCATTATACCTTCTCCTCAGAAAAGATTAATGGTATCTGAATGAGTTCTAATGAGAGCATGAACAATTCAGTGTACTATTTCTTAAGCATTAATAATTGATACTATAATAGAGTTGTAACCTCAGCAAAATCGCGATTTTGGTAAATCACTGGAGGAAACACTTAATTTGAATATAAAAGGGCTTTAAAATAAACATTTGATTAAGTGTTCTTTGATCAGGGAAGAGCTGAAAATGATGGAAACGGTGCCTGCAGGTCAGGCGGAGCAGGCGGGTCCCTGCCGGCTGTCACCGCGGGCCCTCGGGCCCCGCGATGTCGCGGCCAGCAGGGACCCCTGGTGGCGAGCGGCGAGCGGAGCCGGAATTCCTGCGGCACATCCCGACACAGACACCTGGCACCGACTGCAAGAAAATGAACGCAGGAAAACCGCCTCATACTCAGTCAAGAATGCAAAAATCTTAGCCAGATCAGCGATGGAAGGAATGTCACAGACAGCCCTCTTCCAGCCTCAGCGCTCCCTGAGACCTGAACGACAGGAAAGGTGAGAGGGAAGCAGAAACACCACTGTGCTACAGAGTCACAGAAAACCTCGGGCTGGAAGGAGCCTTAGAGATCGTCTGGCTCCAGCCCCTCTGCCATGGGCAAGGGCTGACCACGTTATCTATCAACCGGGACAAAAATGGAATATACAGCTACAGAAAGGCAAAACAATAGAATAGTGCTGGCCTCTATCAAAACATCATTTAAAAATCAAATTCTTTTGTATGGCTATTGCTTTATAAAAACAAGGTAAATGTAGAATTTATGAATAGGATTTATAGATTTTCCTACTTGAATACATACGCTATTATTTCAGCAAAAATACATATTCTCTTCAGAAATGTTACATTCACTAAATACGTGCCTTCTGTGCAACAAAGAGCAACTACAGCCGCAGAACAAAGATAATGAAAAATATGGTTTGTTATGTTTTATGCAAATATGATTTTTCTCCATTCATTTAAAATTGAGTTTCTTTCTTATCTTCCTAATGTGTCAGTCAATCCACTGGGGGGTGGAGGGGGGAATGCTTTAAAAACAGCAAACAACTTTATAAACCTGAACTAGAAGTCAATTACGTTATCCTCTAAGGTAGGGGAAAAAACTCTATAGGTTTAAAAAAGCGATTTATCCCCACCACACAAAAGACATAATCTAATTTCTACTTATTGAGGAATTTCATGAAAAGCCATAGTAACAATCTGTTCCAGTAGTTTAAGTCATAAGATCAATTTCCACCTAAATGACTAAACATCATCTACTGTCTTCAAACCAAATCTTTTCCTTTGAGAGCACAGAAGAAAAAAGCAGAAGTGTTGATGTGTTGAATATAAATTTCATGGTGCTCTTCATGCAATCTAATCAAAGCAATTTTAAAAGTATTTGTTGTTTATTCTGGTTTTGTTTGTCTGATCATTTGAATTGAGAATTATTACATTAATATAATTTTTCAACCACCACAGCTCAGTGGTTGAAACCAGTCCTACAGTCAGACCAGGCTGGAATGGCTCAGTAATTCCCTCTAGGCATTTTACAGTAGGTGCACCCATTTATCGCTACAGTGCCCCTGCACAGCTCTGCAATATCCATACTGGATGTGAGTATTTCTCCTATCCTGCAAACAGCCTTGCTGAAAATGAGACTCAATGGCAGGCAGAGAGATCCTGGTGAGGTGTTCAGCTAAAGCAGCAGGGCAGCAAGCTGTGCTCCTCCAGGAATGACACAGAAATCCTAATGCACACGAGCTGATGCAGCTCTTGAAACGCCCCTGGGTGCTGCTCCTCAGCCCTGTTTGTCTCCTCAGGCAGGAAGAGGGGATCAGCCAAGGCAACCCGGCCATGGGGGATGCCTAGGCTCAGTCTGAGCAGGGGAGCCAGAAGGGCTGCAGGGCCTGCCATGGGTGGGTACAGCTCCACTGCATCCTTTAACAGCTCAGCTCCAGATCCCACAATATCAACAAGACTGGCACAGGAGATAAGGCCAGATGTCACAGCATTGTCTACTAGAAGCGGGGAAAGCTCTCCTAGTCTTCCATGACTGAGAACAAGTACAGTCTCTGGTAGACACCACGTGAGATTTGTCACCCTAAACAAAAACAGGTTTTGCTCCTCAGGCTCTAAAAGAAGCAGGGACTTCCAGATCAGCTGTTGCTGACAATACCCATTGGACTAGAGATTCTGAGACTCCATCCTAATGGCAGCAAGGTACCAAGCTCCAGTATCTCTGCTAACAACTTCTAGAAAACTTCACAGCTCTAAGACAAAAGCCTCCTCCCAATTCTTAAATGGTGTATTGATGACCAGTTTATCCTAATTTTTCTTCTACCAGTGTTGCTATCACTGTACTTAAAGACCTGGTCTGTCTATATACCCCACAAATGTTTATAAACAGCAACACTCTTCCCTCCCAGCCTTGATTTTACTTGTTTAAACAAACCATGCTCTGTTAGTGCCTTCCATAGCCCTGTCCATCCTAATGGTTCTCCCTCTGAGTCTGTTTCTATTTGTATTCAAGAAACTGTAGTAAGAAAACATGAAGCATACTACTAATGCTTTGACATATTTAACTGGAAACTTCTATGAGTGATCATCCTACCAGTACTCTTGGCACTTTGGAGTTTGCAGAGCATAAAAAAATAATAATGTTAATTAGTTCATGTTCTAATTGAGATAGACAAGCAAGTTTTCTCCCATGTCACTTTCTACATTTCAATCCAAGACTATAAAACAAATTCTTAATTCTCTTAGTCTCTAAATGTATTAATTTACAATTTATACTGAAGTAATTAAATCCTACACATTATTTGCAGACTTTTTTGCAGGATATTCTGGTTCTCCTTCATGTTTTAAGTACCTTCCACCTCCGTATTACCAGATTTCATTAGCAGCATTATAAGTGGATTACAAAAATTATGTAACATTATCAGTCCCAAGATCAGCCTTCAAGGAGCATTGACACCTTTCCATATGTGTTCAATACACCCACTCCCATTTCATGATGAAGCAGCTGAGTTCCCCTTACTGTTTCCTTGTGTATGCACTGCACTCTTCATTTTCAATGATTTCCTGTCATCAAATGCTGAGGTTCAGATAAAATATACTGCATTTTCATGTCAATTTTCTTACAGACTATCTTCGTTTGAACTACATTGATAAATTCAGATTTCAACGGTTTTGTTATTAATCACAATATATGTTTCAGTATTTCTTTCATCAAGTTATGGTCTAGAACAGTGCTGAAATGAAGTTAACAGGTTTTGAGCTGCATTAATCACTTTCTTCCTAATCTTAAATGAAGGTGCTACAGATAATAAAGTTAGTTTTGTATCTTACCTTATCAGAGAGATCAGCACTATCTACTTCTTGTATTCAGGACAAAGTATTGCTTGGGATCATTATTTTAATCAAGTTCTATTTTCATACATTTAAGTGTATGCCTTTTAAATAAATATTTAGGTCATAGATTTATTCTAAACGGATTACATTTTTCATTAAAACTCACAAATAGCAGGGGACTCCCTTCCTAAATCTCATCCTAATTAGACATAGAGAGCATTATCAACCCCATTAATGCAGCCATTTAGTGAAACAAATCAAATAAATTCTGCTAAATTTGCTTTCACTAATTGTCAGATGACACCATAAAGGTATTTAAAACTGGAGCTGGCTCTTCATTTACCTGTGATGTTCTTTCCCTTGCAATAAGGACTTGACTTTTCTCACACAATTTTCAGACATTAAATTTCTAATTACAATATCTATACTTTGTTTACAAACTCCATAGTCCTCCAAGAAGGCTTATCAAATTGTTAAATTCCACCTGAAGATAAATCTGAAGAACATTTTCAGTACATATGAGATAACCATTCATTACAATTCCTTCCTACCAATTCTATAGACAAACTTTTCTTAGACAGCTCTCATTTTTATGATCAACATTAAAAAAAAATCTACAAACATGGAGCACAGAAATAGGATTTTAACTTAAAATTGGGGGACAAAAATGTTCCTTGGATATGTGTCTTTATATGCATATACAGTATAAATGCACATATATTTAAGAGGACATTTCCCAGACTGTAAAATTGCAGTTTCTCATTTCTGATTTGATACTTGGCCAGGTGAAAAGTAAAACTGAGACAAAAAGGGCATTATCACAGGGCAGAAGAGTTATAAGAAACCTGCTTCTATTTTATTTTTCCTTCCAAAAACAGGTCTGTCCAAAGCAAATGTTACATCACAGGTCCTCATCTCTGAAGACACCCAGACCTGTGTGCTTTCTGTTCAAGAACATCCAGGCCCAACAGCCCAAAATCTCAGATTTCAGATCTCCAGGCATTTGGCACAAGCTTTTCCCAGTGCTGCATTTCACCTGCTGCTGCCTGAGCCTCCATCTCAAACCTTCCCCACCAGTTTCACTAACCCAGCACCACAGAAGCACAGCTTTGCTCAGTTTCAACGATGGGAATAAGGCAGGCCAAACCAGAGAGTTTGACATCAAAGCCTTCCACTGAAAAGTGGGAATAAACCCAAATCCAGTGAGTCTTTTCAGGAAAATCTGAGTTAGACAGACTTTGACAGAGTTGTTCTGGCCACACTCATGATGCCATACTACAAAGCAAGCAAAACACTGATTTTACACTGCAGTAGTCGTGGCTCCTTTTATACTTTCATTGTTTACTCTTCTCCTTACAGAAAGACTCATTTTTCCCTGGAGAGATGTTATAAAATTCAAGCTGCCTCAATTGCTAATGGACTTATTTCAAAGTTAATTAGTTTAATTTCAGAATCTGGTCTTCTGCTACATCTCTATCTGCTAGGAGCAGCTCTGCAGGGAGAACCCACTAACTATACATGTTCCAGAAATTGTATTGGTATTTTAACTTTGGATTAGGGCTAAATGCCTGTTTGGGGCTGGTGTGCATTATGTGCAACCCTAGAGCCCATTTTTGGTGTAGTTTCTTATAAAAGGAAAGTACTTCCTCTGTTTCCAAACCACCACACAATGCAATCCAAAACATAGTAAACATGAAGTACCAGATTTGCCTTGAAGGTACCCTAGTCATCCCCTTTAAATGAATTTAAAGACAGTCTGTAATTCCTCCCTGATCTATTCCCCTTTTGCTTGCAGTGCTCATGTTCAGTGATCAAAGTGATCAAAAGTTTCTCTCAACTTCAGGAGCCTTCAACTCTTTTTTGTCCCTGTCTACACCTAGGAGTCAGCAATGTTTTCAGCAATTTCAAAGACAGTCCACTTAATCCTCTTTAAAGTATCCTTTCAGTCATCCTGAATTTTTTCACCTGTCACAGAAGTTTTTAACTGTTTGGAAATCTCTCTTCTTTATAGCTTGAAACAATCCAAGACATGCTGTTCACAGTATCAAAGAGAATCTTTTCACTGTGAAAACATATTCAGCAAAAGCATTTTTCTATAAAATTCTTAAATAGGCCAAATTGTGCAACAGCCACCACTTTGGTCTCAGCCAAAGAGAGATTTCTCTTTTACATATGCCTAGCAAAGGAAGAGAGAACAAGTCAGTAGTTTTGAGGCGTATTTTTTCCTCCCTGAATTACATCCACAGCCTTTTGTTAGATAGTATCAAGACAGATTAACCAGGAATGGGACACTGTATTATGGTACAGAACTCAAAGAAAATACTCCTTAGTATTATACTTGGTCTGAAAAGTTCAGACTCCCTTATGTTGAGTGAAAATTTTAAATTAACCAGATTTTCTGTAAATACTAAATTTTGTTCTTGCACCAACCACTTCTGGAATATTTAAGATTACTAGCATTATTAAAAATACTTTGATTTTTAAAAAAACCAATACATTCAACTAGTGCATGTTTTGTTAAATGAAACGTATATTAAAAATAAAAATTATGCCAGTTATTTGTCTTCAAAGTCTAAAAGTTTTTATGGAAGCTTTATTCCATGTTCATACAACCAAGTACGAATATAGAATAAAGCAAGTATCTACAAGATCCTTGTATTCAATTCCACAAGACATATCTAATAATCAGGGGATCCTACTTTTTACTCAAAAAAGTTATTCCATCCCAAAGAATACCCTAAAGTATTCTCTTTTCTCAAGATACTTTTTTTAAATGTGTAATGTTCTTCAGAGCTGCTTCTTCACCGACAACCACAAGATGTCACCGTTGTAAAAGAAACTCTATGCAGTAAAATAGGAAATTCTGACACATATATTCTGAATCAGGGGTTCTAATTATCATACATCCAAATCAATGCACCTCAATGATTTTTTTTTAATACAGACACTAAAGTTACTCAAAAGAAGATAAAAAGAATATAGTAATAAAAAATGAAACATTAAATTCTCTCCTAAAGCATACAAATCAAGACCCTTCAGCCACTCAGTTTGAATTACCAAACACAAGAAAAACTTGTCAGACAGCAAGAGAAAAATTTATTATTTCAACATTGCAAATAATCTGCACAGAAGATAGTATCAGTATAGAAAGTGCAGAATATACAGGTGTAAATAAATCAAGAAATAAAGCAGAGATGAAAGACGTCTCCCAGAGCTTAAGGAAAGTTTGGTATTTAGTAAGGAAAAATAATTATATATCCAAGCCATCTCATCTGTGACGGAATTTAAAAAAAAATTGAAATCTATGTAGATTCAGTGAAAATCCAAGGAATGATGAAGGAAATTCTCTTTATATGATCTGTAGGAAAGAGTGAGGAACTAGTATGTACAGAAATGCCAGGTGAAAGGAAGGCACTAGCAGCAGTAGTCAGATTTCTAATTTTATTTTGTGCTTAAAACTTCTAATGAATTTCATAGCACTATATCTGAAGGTATAGCCTAAAAGCATTTCCAAACATTTGTGACATTTCCCATTTTCTACTCAGCAATTTGACACTGCAAGGAATTCATGCACAACTAAAAGGGTGATAGTCTTGCTGCAAATTCTATTCTTAACTTCTTGACATAGATTAAGCCTTCAGGATCTTTTTGGGTACTACAGTCCTGGAAGGTTTTAAAGGACTCATAATAATAAGTCTATGCTATTTCCATTCAATGACCATATTGCTAAACCACTTCCCTTCTGTGGGTGCACAGATTGCCTTTGAATGATCAACTCATTAATTATTAAGAAGTGAAATGTATTAGATCTCATCATGACTGTGAAGTAATAGGTGTGACAGCTAATAGGAGTTAAGAAGTCATTTCCCTTGTCATGCCAAAAGAAACAGCAATAAAACAGAACTGAGGCAGGAAGTCATGGGAAGAGAGCATATCAACTAAGTAATCTGGAGGGATTTTAATATTTCTGTTAAGAGAATGGCAATTTCTAAGCATAGCAAGCTAAGCCAATTGAGACTTGTAACAGAAGTGGTAAACAATAAAAACAAAAATCCACAAGCATCTAGCATAATTATAGCAAGTGAATTAAACATTTAGGATCCTAAATAATTTATCTGTAATGAGAAACAATGATCTATGGTACTGGGAGAAAAACTGCACCACATGCTTACAGTACACCTATTAGCCCACAGACAGTCTTGCACCATTATAACAAAGCAGTTCACCTTCCTTTTTCATTGAGAGGCTGCTACAAATTATACCCAACAAAAAGCAGACAGTGGCTACTTTACTTCAGGAAACACTAAAAATATGATGCAATGATGTGACATTAAAAGGAGGGCAGGGAGAAAATCAAATCACCTAGACACTAAACTAAGCAAAGCTTACCTTGCCAGCTGTCATTGCAGACACAGAGCTTCTCTCCTGTCAGGTCACAGTAGCCATGATCTGGACTCCCACAGTTGGCTTTGCAATAGGGAATGTCACAGGCCTCTCCTTTCCAGTACTTGTCACATTCACAGTACACCCGGCTCGGTACAGACAGACTGGTTGTGCACTTGCCGTGTTCTGAGCAGTTATTAGGGCAAGAGTTAATTCTGAAAAAACAAAAAAAAAGTAAGATATCTGAGAGTACTCCAGCAGTATTTTTTAGATAAAGAATGTTTTATCATGAAAAATTTCTATTTACTGATAAAACTCAAGTTTAATGATGATTTTACAGGCAAATGAGCTCAAAAGGTGTTGATCCAATCTTAAATACAAAGTCTTTGATGCACTCAGGATCACAAATACCTTGCACTGCAACAAACATTGCCATGAAGCAAAAGGACAGGCCCTGCTTGGACAGATCTATTTTTCTCCTGTATTCCAGTATAAGCACTCAGTCCTTTCAAATGCTTGTTATCTCTAGAAACAATGACACTGGAAGTAAATGAGCTTAAACTCTCCACACAGGCATACAGTTAAAGGGTTTTCTGGAGTAGCTTTGGTCTATACTATAAACAGTGTCCTAACATCTGGGGAGAATAAAAGAGGGAAGAACAAGTAAGGAAAAATACAAGATGGCTAATATCCTGTAAACTACTTAGAGGTAGCACTTCATTCTTTGAATCCTTAATAAAAGAGCCACCTTAACTCTGCAGTCCAAGATGCAAAAATAGGACAGCCTAGGCTGAAAGTCTATGACTGTTCTGGGAGTTTGCATTTCTCTGATACACCCTACCAAACACTGAGATCACAGGCAATGGGAGTGCAAAATTAAGCAAAGTGGTTCCAGAAATGCAGGCAACTCCTTGAAATGAGGGAAGATGGAGGACATGGAATATGTGGGTCCAATAGTTTCCATGAACTCAGGCAGTATGTGCCTGATGAAGTCCAAACAGGATTTGAAACTCTTTTCGATGACTCACCGCAAACTCAGAATAAAGTGTTACTACAATCTCTGATGATAATACAGACCACTCCCTGCAGATGGGAGATGGATACTGTGGACAGTCTTCCTTACTGAATGAAGCTCTAACTGAATGAAGAAAGAGCTGTTAAAATTTAACAAATAATTGTTCAAGGCTGGCCTTTGAAAAGATGCAATTGTGGTAGGACAGTGAGGAGACATTTTTGTCTTCTAAAGACTCACTTCTCAAAGGACTGATTCTATTACGCTGCTAAAATAGAAAATTCCACATCTGACCATCATTCAAAATCTCCTGGGGTTTTATCTGGTAACACACATGGCATTAAAGCCATTGATGGCATTAACAGCTGTATGCTACAGCTGGGAGGAACCTCTCCTCCAACCTCACAGGCAGTGTTCTACAGGAAGGTGAACAGTTAAGTTTTTCCACCAGGAGAGGTTAGTTGGAAAGCAGACTGTTTCCCACTCCAACTGGTTCATCAAGGATTCAAACAAAATGACAAAAACTGGATCAGCAGAATTAGAAGAAAGTTGCCAGACTTGAAGGAACAGAAAATTTACTCAGACTGTTCTGAAGTAATTACAGTTGTTTCCTATTGAAATGGCACTTTGGTCACAGATTTTGTGTTTCTGTCTTCCCCAAAATAAAGGAATACAAGTGGTCCATGAAGATGAAGTCAAAAAGTAAGGAAGAGGATAAGAGAAGCAGAGTACAATAGACTAGTGACAGAAGCAAAGTTAATGCAGCCATAAAAAGTAATTGTAGGTACTTCTTTATCATAAAAATGTTATGTTGGTTCATTAAAAATGGTTTAAAAGTATCCCTTGCAATAAAAGACACAGAAGAACGGAGTACATAGAACTTCATGAGTTATATATGTATTTATTTATTTTAAATCTACAAAAAAAAATATTATGTAATGATATGCAGCATGCACCACATTACCAAGTAATGAAAGAATGCACATACACTCATTTCTTAAGAATGCCAAGTCTAATTGCCATTTGCTCCCAAGACAAATAAAAACATGCAATAAAAGCTTCAGGGATAACTGAAAAAATGTAACTAATTACAATAGAAAGTCTGCCAGGTGATTGCATTTTACTGATGTCAACTGACAAAAATCAAAAATACTCAGTGTTCTAGGCTGTTATTTCCAATGCAATATATATAGTGAGGTTTCCCAAACTTTGAATAGCTACTTATTATCTGGCCAAAGGTGGGCAATCTACTGCAAATCACAGCAACAATCTTCCCACAGACAACGTACCAAGTATTGTGCCAAGAGCAAAGTTATGGTCAGAAACACAAATAGGAATTTTAAACTAATAAAGAATATGACAAAAATGTAGCATGTCAACTTCAACATAAGAAATGCAGTGCTTGCCACCATATCCCAATAACTGCTATTTCAGAATCTGAAGGGATTGAGGGAGAGCAACAGGCATATCTTCAATCATTGAAAAACTCACATGAAAAAACAGGTCCAACAGGACCAAGCAATTCCCTCTTGAGCCAAGGCAAGCAATATAAAGAGATGTTGCATTGTGTAACATGAACATCCCAAATGAGACAGAAGTTGCAAACAACTGGTGCATATAAAAAGGAAAAGGCTCAGGTCTGCCAGATGCATCTTTGGAGCTGCTGACACAGAAAAGGAGGCTGGACAAAAGCAATCATGGTCATATCAGATTAGACTTTGCCATCACAGAAACTAAAAGATGCACAGTGCAGTTAAGATCTACAAAGGCAGAGTGTAGACTGAGATGGAAAATAGGAGGGGAAATACCCAAGAAGAGGAAAAGAAATGGAATAAAATCTTTGTGGCTGGCACAAAAATTCAAGTGGAACTGTTCGGAAGGTTTCAAAAGCCATAGTATATTCAGCAAGAGAAATCAAGCAACAGATGATCCCAGTTCAAGAGAAGGAAATTTATATGACAGCAGATATAATCTCCCTTCTAGTCCATATGACAACTATATGTGTTGGATAAACACTGGAGGGGATACATTCTAGTTCCATATGGCACAGGAAAAACTACTCTGGGAATGGCCATGTGACTTTGCTCAAAAAAACCATAGGAGTCTGTAGGAGTTTTTTTCCCCTAACTCATACCTTAATAATTTATTACAAGCCCAGCCCCCTGGTTTTAGACACTAAGCACTGAGTATGACTTTTGCTATTGAAAAAAACAACCAAACAATTACTTAGTACAAAAACACTTACGAGTAAAAAATGTTAAATCCTGTTAGGTTATAAGCAGCATCACTAAAGAAGTGTAGCAATGCATAGCCAGATGTAGTAACCACCTCAGGAACAGTTTCATTTCCACGCACTTCAGGGACTATCAGACCACTGGAAAAGAAAGAAGAAAAATATTTTTAAGCAATCTTTGGTATATTTAGGGGGAAAAAAAAAGGAAAGAGGAAGTTTGGTATTCTGCTGGTTAACTAAATAAACAAGATGACATAAATAAAAATTTAAAACTTTTTTAATAAAAGGTATACAAGGTATATACAACTTGTATATGTATCTGCAAGGTAAGTCAGGTGTTTCCAGGAAAGTGCCTGTGTGTAAGCATTAACATTCCATTCAATGCCAGCAGTAAGTATCCAAATAATGGATTTCTGCTATGATTATCTAACCAAAACTGTAACATTTTGGAATGCATTCTAATACAACTTTACATACATGTTCCCATAATACTAAGATAAGAAAGCACTCTAACTAACATATTAAAGCCTCTAATGTTACTTTTTCCCCCAATAACTGAAAATGTCCATACATGACTACATGGACAGTAATATTAGTAAATACACTCACCTAAATACAGCTATTAAAGGTGCATATATAGAATCTCCATCATATACATACATATGGTCCCAGCTACATTCTGTGGCAAAGTGATTAAATCTTAATCTTAGTATCGCATTTGGGCTGAAAAAAAAAACATTGATATAACACATTTACAGATTACTGAGATCATAAGATCAAGAGCTCACAGTAGAATTGATTATGCCAACATAATCAATTGTTAATTGTTAAAACATTTTGAGTAGTAATTAAATATTACAAAGTGTTAAATAACAAAAGCCAGGGCAAGCAAATATTCCCTTTATCTTAGAAAATTTAAAAATAACATATTCAGTCCACAGCTAATAATCCCTAAAGTTAATGAGAAGTGTAACTTCACCAGATTTTATCAGTGTTCAGAACCACAAATTTAGAGCAATTAAAAAGTCTCATTTTAATAGACTAAATTTACTTTACAATGTCAGGACTATGAACTTCAAAGAATCCTTCAAGATGAAATCACCTACACATCCTCTTCCCAGCATTACACTAATTATTGAAAATAAAAAATCTTAAAACACAAATCTAAAATTGCAACCAATATTAGTGCAAGTGCCTGCCTCCGACCCTCTGCCAACATGTGGGAAATGTCACTAGTGACATTTTGGCTGAGGTCCAAATGGATCTGTAAACTTTTTGAAAGGTGGAATTTTTACATACCACAGAATTACCAGACATACATATATATCTATATATCTATCTATCTATATATATATATATATGTATTTCCTGAAACATAATGATTATTTTCTTGTAGTTCTCCTTGCTACTGACAGGCTTGAGTACAATTTGTCAGTCTGGAAAACATGTGGGGTTTTGTGACAGATCCTTTGGAGAAAGCTCTTTGTTCATTTTTTAAGACACAGTATTACACCCATATGTGACTTCCTTGTGTGCTGACATTTGGACATTTGGTTGCTTTACTCCTCCTCAGACTGTGCAGCACATTGATTTCTCCAGCTTCCCACTCTGCCATCTCCTGAGAGCAGGAGGAATGGAGTGAGGAACAGCTTCAAAGCAGAGTTTGCCTGTGGGGCTGAGGTGTGTTTCCACTTTAGTGCAGTGCAGTGCAAATATTCCTGAGCAAAAAGAGAAGCCTAGCTAGGTTCAGACACATATTCAGCTATAGCTTGGTCTTCTAGATAATAAGATTTAAATGATTTTGCAAACAATCATAACTTCACTGCTGCTTTGTTTAAAATACTGTCTGCATATAAGCAGACCAAAGTCAGAGCAGACACATCATTTCTGACCTGCAGCAGCAGAGCATCCAGCATTATCCAAGATAATTGAGATTATGACAACATGGAAATACAGAAGGAGCTAATTTTGTTCTAGAATTGTGAACTAGAGTCAGCAAAATCCTAACCCATATCCTGGAGGGGTGGAATCCTCCTGAAACGTAACAAATTTGTGCCATTAACACTTAGCCACACTAATTTATGTGTCTCATTATTTCTTCAGGCATGTCTGTGTGTTTCTGTGCTGCATAATCTGGAAAATTAGCAACAGGCATGAGGAACCTAAACTGTAGGCATAAAACTATTTCAAAACTAAGTATGTGAGGAACTGTAGAATGCAAAAGAAAATACTTTATAGAAGCACTAACTTTTGAGAAACACATAACTGAATAAGCATTCTGTACTTGAGGCCATTGCTGACTTATCATTGATATGAGTTAAATAAGTCAGGTAATGAGTTAAATAAAGGGATTCTGTAACTACTTTTGGATCTTATGCAAAGGTACTCAAACATGCAACAAATTTATCATGGGGTTTTGAGGGCCTGCAGCACCAGCCATATATCAATGTCAGCCTAATTTTTGCCAGCAATTTGAATGGGAATGGAATTTGGCCAACTCTAAGCAATCCTGAAAATCCTAATACCCTATTTTTTAAATTCTATATAATATTTAAACAAAACCAAAGCAAACTAACAAAACACCAAACTGTTCATATTATACCCTCATGCAGTCTCTATGTCAGGAGTTCTTTTGATCTCTAGAACACATAGTACCAAACTGTTTAGAAAATTTAGGCTATGAAAATAGATACTTACTATCCTTCAATTAACCATGTGCATTTAGTTTTATATTTGTAATTTATAGGTCCATCTGTTAAATATCCAGAAGGTTCTGTTAACCTACAAGAGGAAAAACAGGGCTGTAATAAACCAGAGACACCAGAACATGAATCATCGACATGCCAATAGAATCTTTCTTGATGAAAAGAAAATGGGGGTGGGGAAAACAGTCAAGTCTCTCTTCATATTTCTCATCACACTATTTGTGCTCACAAAAACTTGAATTCTGACTCTTCTAATATTGATTTGCTTTCTTCCTCCAGGCATTCACTTGTATGCTTTCTAGTTCAGTAGCAAATAATTTAAATTATCCTTTACACGAAATGGATCCAAGCCAATGTAAGGGGGATTTGTTTAAGAGCATTTTGGTTTGCTTTGCTTATTTGCTTTGCCATTGCCTTACAACTTACTTCTGAAATTAGACAACACCAGCCATAAAAAAACTCTCCTAGATCAAGACAAATGAAGATATAAATTTGAATAAGCACATCTGGCAGGCTGCTGCTCTGTTATTCCTACTCAGTACCCTGTCTCTGCACAGTGCTCCCCAGTGATTATCCAGAAGGATAAATCCCTGCAGATTCTCCACACAGCATCACACCACCTTCAATGACTTAGAGCTCAGGGACACTTTCAGTCACAGCTGTGCCTCTGGGTTCATGCTTTATACCACTCAAAATGTAATGATCTGTGTTTTATTTCCCTTCTTTCCCTCCTCCGCCCCTTTTCCAACCTGAGAATTCCTTGCTCACCTGCCTTTAATAAATCTTTTGTATTCTCCTAGAGCCTGCTGCGATGCAACAGAGATCAGCATATTGTATCCAAGATGCAAGTGAACCATGAATCTGTACAGTAGCATATTATTACAGTAGCAATATTATTTCCATTTTATTCTCTATTCCCATTTAAGATTTTATTTGCTCTTTCAACAACTGCCATTCAGACATTTGAAACAGAAATATCTGCTGTAACTTTTTTTGAGTGTTAATAGCTCAATATTCATCACATATAGAAATTCCTTTTATGTAGAAAAAGAATCTTTTCACCCATTCATATTTATTACATTGTATTAATCTATGTGGTGATGAAACAGCAGATGAAATTCAATAATCTATTAACATAAAAGCTTTCTAAAAGAGCCTGGTATCTTCAGCACATTGTACCTTCACTAATCCATTCTACTTTCTGCATCCTTTATGATTATGTTCAAGCCTTAACACATGTCTCCAGTGGCCTTACTCCACTGGGGAAACAGATCATCTCACTCTTTAATAACAAATAACAATAAATATAAAAACATCCTCAGAAACACTCATTTCTTTCACTATATTGTAGAAAGAAAATCATTAAGAATAAGTATCACTAAATAAGAAAAGCTTTCACCTGTTTTGTGTGCTTTTCTTTTTAATAAAAGGCAAGAATACGTAATATTCCAATCAAAATAATTTCAGTGCTGTCATATGATTTATATATAGAAGTAAAGTCTTATTTAGCTATCTAAGAACATAGATTTTCCTGGCAGAAGTATGAAATATTAGAAGTACTCATTTGCAGTCATGACCATTGCCTTCTTAGTAGTTGCATAGTGCAATGGAGGTGACTTACAAGAGTTGTTTTTATTAGATCAGCCCTTTGGTACTGGTAAAGTACAAACAATTTCCCTTGTCTCCTAGAATGGTAATTTTTTGATAAGTAGTTTCTTTTGGAAGAGTAGATAGCCTTTGAAACAGACATTTCACTTTGTTGGCAAAAAAAGTAAATAAATAAGAGCACAGCATTACTTTGCAATAATGTTTGTAGAAAATTGTAAGATAAGGGCTTGTTCTATTTAAAATAAATACATAGCAAGACAGATGGAAATTACTGTAAGTTTCTTGAGTCATACCAAGAATTGTTCTGTATTATTTTTCTTTCCAAGTGTTATCAAATCCCAAATGCCATAACACAAAGATAAGCAGTACCACTTTCAGGTAAGCCCTTGCCCAATCAAGGGCAATATTCTCTTTCATATGAAGCAAGGTATTCATCAGCAGCTTTCCTCTGTGGCTACCGGTGATTCTGTCAAATAACCACAATCCAGATGAGCCACCCTGACTATGCACTCATGAGTCACAGAGGTGCCTGCACTGCACCCCACTCCTTGCTCCCCACTGAGAAAGCTTCAGTGAGAAGACAGAAAAATTTGTGTGGCCTGCCCAGGCACCACAGGTTAATCCCACCCACACTCCAACCTCCTAAACAGAACACACAGGGGAGTAGCTGATGCTGTGTATTGTCATTTGAAATCCCACATCAGCTTTCATAATATTCTCAACAATATTTTTTCCTAGTTGGCAGGGTTATAATCAAAGCCTATAAAGAATTAGAGGGTGCATGCCAAAAGAACATTTCCCATCTCAGTATACTGTAAAACAGATCTACCAAACAACAGAAAGACATCAGGATGCTGCACATTTAAAAGTATTCAGAAGCACCAGTGACAGATCAGTCATTCACCAAGATAATCAGTCAGCAAAAGATTCCCTGAAATATGTGACACTACAGTGTTTCACCAAGCAGACAGACACACCAGAAATGCAAGGGCTAAAGCCAACACAGGGCAACCAAAGGGATGTCTACAGTCACCTGGAATAGTACCACTGCTATAAAATAATGGCAAATAAAGAATGTACAGTGGCAATATCTACCACTGCAGAGACTTTAAACCAATTTCAAGGAAAAAAGTACACTCTAGTTCAGTCAAAAATTATTGGTCCAAAGTGAAGGAGCAGTCAGATGAAATCTACGCCTGCAATACATAAGACGTCAGAGCAGGTTATTAAAATGGCCCTTCCTGCTGTAATATTTATAGAGCTGTGAAAAATGCAGTCTTGTCATCTCCTGCATCCTCCTGCAAAAAATAATACCACCAAATCTTTTAGAGAGGGACACTAATTTAAACCAGAAAAGTTATTGGCTATTTTCTGAACATGAAGATCCACAAAACTGCTGGTAGATGGACAGAGGTCTGATTTATAATTTAGGAGAAACAAAGCATAAGCTACATTCATAATATTACAAATATTCACTATTAAATAAGGAGTTATAAAAAAAATTCATTTATGTCTATGTTACTTAGTGTCACACTTCTACTGATAATTTTAAGAAATGTTGGATTACTTTGCAATTCCTACTTCAGATGTATCTGAATATACAATATAGAGCATATTTTGCTGCACGGATCCATCTCAATATCAGTACTGCTGTGTCAGTCAAGAGCCCCTTTTTCCATTGCTGAAAAATTTTGCTCCATCTCCTTTTCATCTTTTATGAAAATATGTTTTATTAAAAAGAAATAAAAATCAATAACTGTGCTTCAAAGTTAAAAGATCAAGTTCTTCATAAACAGAAGTACTGGCAACCTTTCTAGTTGAGATCTTGTGTCTAACATTTACAGCAGGGAAAGAGACTGCACAGATCTGAATATATTAATAAAGAAGGGGAAAAAAATTCCAACCACCTGACAGTACAAGCCTGAATCAGTGAGAAAGAAATGCAGAAGTGATCAAGAGGCCATTTCTCATACCACAATATTGAATGACAGACTAAGGTTTTCCAGTATTTTTTCAAAAGAATATCTGAAAAACAGTATGTTCTGAAAAACCCACAAAGGCAGATTTTTCTTTTCCAGGCATAAAGCATTGACTAGCACCTAACAAAATTTCAAAGAATTTGCATTTGATTTTCCTGCATTTTTACATTCATTGTATAACTTTCTGCTGGGCTTTTTTTTCACATATGAAAAAAGGATGTACTGAACATACTGTAGCTCTAATTTTTCTTCAATGACTAATGAAGAGGAATAAATATTCAATACATTAAGGCAATATTTGCATATGCCAATCACACTCCTCTACTTGTTACATACTGCTTTGCAGTAATAGAAGAAGTTATATTTAGAAACACAAAGGACACTCATGACAACTTCTCACATGCTAAGTAATCACAGGCCTGCTCTTAAAGAGGTTTCAGTTTATTCATTGACAAAGTAGTAGTTTCTGTTGCAAAAGTGAAAACCCTAGTGATTAATTCAGTTCATCCTGAGTCCATCTTTCTACATTATTTTAAACAAAACCATGCTCCAAAACAATCCAAAAATCCCAGAAAAATAAAATCAAGATTAGAATACAATTTTTACCCAAGAAGAGATATCCTGTATTTCAAGAAGCTTAATACTTATGTTAAAAATAATTAAAAAAAAACAAACAAACAAACAAAAAAAACCCAAAAAACTAAATTAGCTGGAATATAACCTCTGATTGGTGCAAAACATTAATTTAAGGTTAATTCTGGCATGTGCTCTGTTTCTGAAAAAGGTTGTTGTTCCATAGTGCATTTTTGCAATAGTCCCAATACAATAAAAGATTCTGCTTTCAAAGTCCAAACTTATATGGCATCTCACTTATGCAATGCATTTTCAATTACATAAATGAAATCTGTTCCCTTGCTCAGGCTGCACAACATTATATAAACTCACAGAACACAGACCAGGACAGCTTGTTTAGAATAGGATATCTGAATATGTGACTCTGAGGGAATCCACAAAGAGACTTGAAACATGGGCACAGTTTTATAAAGACCTGGTAAACAAACCAGATGCAGAAGATAAAAATAGTATTATAATAGTAAATTTAATATTCATTCTATTTTAAAATAAAATGTGAAAATACTGCATTAACTACTCAAGAATTTTCTTCTACCGCCTCACAAAGTGGTACTTGACTTTTTTTTTTTTTACCAAAACCTCTATAAATTGCCATTTCATTTAGAACATGCCCTAACACCTATCCCAACTATATTATATTATTATAATTCAGATTATATTGAAATCTTTTTTCAATTATTTGTCTAATCTGATTTTAATAATTCCAATGATAGAAGTCTACAACCTTCCTAGGCAATCTATTTTAGTAATGACTTATTAGAAAGTATTTCTAAATGTCTATTTCACCTTTTTTTCTTACTTACACATATTTCCTGAATGTAGACCTGGAAATCAGCTAAAATTCTTCCTCTTTCTTTTGAAAAGAGGAATAAAGCAATTTAATCTAGCAACCTCATGAATAATTTTCTAGACTTCCTTCTAGAATTTTTCCTTCTAGAATCTGCACCTCAAAATGGTACCTACTTCTCCAGCTGTACTCTGACCAGCAAAGCAACCAGAGAATTATTTATTATACATAATGTTCATAATCCAGTTCTCCTGAATGCAAGTAGTAGAAGAACTCTTTTATGCTGATTTGTGTACAACCAGTAATTCCCCAAGATTGCCCACTTCCTCCACAGGAGGAACTAAATGATATTACTCCAGTTCACCTTACTGAGGTTCATCACACCCGCTCAAGTGTAGAAATTCAAATCCAATTCTGTCCCTATCAGGCTACATTATATGGGATCAATGCAGCTCACATCAGCTGGAAATTGCTGCATGGAAAATTTCATTTATAATCACTTGCTCAGTAGGAAAACCTAGTTTTCTTTCTCTGATATAAGTGTTTACTTAAAAGATAGTAACTTCTGGTCACACTGCATAGTGAGGAACCCTACTCAAACAGCAGTGAACTCAAGAAAACAAGAAAAGAAAATAATTCTATTTGTGTATATTTGTGATAAAGGTCTTCATAAAAACTCCTGCATCTTTCATAACAGCCCTTTTTCTATTACTCAACTACATCAACAGCTTCTGAATATTCATATTCATTATTCATTCACCTTACAAAGCATAGCATACCACTAGCATAAAGGCAGTACTAGCAAAAATTAAAACTCCTCTGCACCCATGGTCTCCATTGTGACAGCTGCATTAATTTTGTATACTATAATGCAAGCCATTCAAGCCATTACAACATGGCACCATTTTTTGTGTTGGCTAAAACTAAGCAGTTGCCAGATACCAGCACCATGAAAGAGGCACTAAAGCAAAGTTTTCTTCCACCTGACATTTCTAAATATTAAGTCCAAAGAAAAGTAGTCATGAACAAAGAGCCTTCTACTTTTCCTTCATGTAAAGAAATTTTCTGCTTTAGTTTCCAGTAATAGCACATGTCAGAATGATCCATTTCAAGCTTTTTGGACAAAAATGATTCACAGAATTATAGATGAATAGTCCAAGAGATAAGGTGAATAACAGGCACAGTAATCTCTCCCACTGCACAAATGATTGGAGTATTTTATTTAAAAGCTTGATACAAAAAGGGAGAAAATAATTCTACTGAAAGTATAGCTGCATAGAATGGATCTTGAGAAAATCCATCCTGACTTTTGTCTTCAGATCTTTCTTTAGATTAGATGCATATATATTCCTAAAATATGTAAGTATAAGCCATAACTATCTAAAAAACCCAATCCAAATGTTGATTGCCTGAATCTAAGCAAAGAAATACACCATTACTAAGAACTGTGTCACCCACTCCCAAACATTCACAATTTAACAATAAAAAGTTTTTACGCTACTTAGTTTTACACATGGATGGATTTACACATAATATTTATGAAAATTTCCTATAAAATTGAGTGGAGTTGAGTCAATCTACAGAGTTCAACAGCAAGCTCCATGTTTTCTACAGAATCACTACAGCAATTAACAGTTCATATCTTGCCAATATTTTCCAGGTGGCAGTGGTTCTCCATCTCAACTTAGAGATCAGTGCCTTTTAAAAGATACTGCAAATAGCACAATATCCTCCACTGACCTGGAACAAACTTAGTGAAAAGAAATGAAGTGAAAGAAATGTAGCTTCACCTCTCTTATCTGGAATACTGCAGGCCTTTCATATTTCCTATTTTAATATCATGGTTGGACAAAATCATATGAGACAAGCACATATTCTATTAGGAATGCTCAGGCTAGTTCATAGATGGCATCCAAAATTCTGCCTATAAATAGGCCTGGCACCATGCTTAAATTAAAAATTGATAGAAAATCAAGTTGGCATTTGATACAAAAACAAAACATGATATAATACCCCACAGCACTATCTCATCTAAGTATGGCTGTAAATGCTACTCCACATATAAAATCCCAGAGGTCAAAAAGCTGTATAAAAATAATTCCTGTTTTGAGTAAGAGACAGACCACCTACCCAATCCCCTGGCTGAACTTCTTGCACTCTATTTCCTGTCATAGTTACTAATTTTCTCAAAAAAAGAGCAAGGTTTGAAATATTCAAAGTTCTGACAATTCAGTCCTGATTCACAAGAATATTAACAGTAATCCCAAAGGTTTCTCCTGTATGCAGATAGTTGCTATTAGAAGCAAACAGGAATTCAAAAAGAATCTGCCAGGAAGCAAGGAGACACCCCACTGCTCTAACATTTTACAGTGTTCACTTCAGCCAAGAGGTATTTTTATGGCCAAATGTTGCCAAGATAATGAAGAAATTAATTAAAAAAAAAAAAAAAAACCAAAAAACCACATTCCACCAGACTGAAGTGGTCCTCTTACTTACTTTTTCCTACCACATTAACAATGTTATTATCTCATTTAGAAAAGTTCTGTACCTTCATAGACTGTGTTACTTGAAGATCACCCTTATGTTACTTTAAGATCACTTGGAGTAACACATTATCCTTATGTTATTCCTCTTGCTGAAAACAAACAAAAATAAGTTATACTTTAGGTTTCTTTAACAGCAAGAGATTTTTATTTTCTAGTCTTTACTTTCTACAAGGCAGCCTCCATTTCCAAAAGTGGTTAAGTGTATGTTCTGGCATTATTCTGTTAAGATCTCTAAACTCTGTCAGGGTACACTTCATCCCATCTTCCAGATCTCCACTTGTTGGGCCCAATATTGATCCCAGGGAGATCCCACTCATGACAGGAGCTCTTTACACATGACCAGGCAGACAGCTCCTCACTCACTGCACAGATCCCTTGTCTAGACCCCAAGAAATCCACTTCTGTACCAGGAGGGTGTGGGAACCCATACCCAAAGCCCTGGAGAAATTGAGGTAGACAATGTCTCAGCCCACATCAGCAAGCAGGGTGACTTTGTCATAGAAAGCAATCAGGTGTGTCAAGCACATTCTGACCTTGGTGAACCTCTGCTGACTTTTCCCACTCATGTTCTTCATCCGATTTGTAATAGGCCAGGAGAATTCATTCCATTCCAAGTTTCCCAAAAACAAAAGTAAGACTGATGGGTCTATAATTTCCTGGACCCACCTTTCAGCCCCCTTTGAAGATGGAGTTTTCGTGAGCTTTCTTCCAGTCTTCTCAAACATCCCCCAGTCTCCGCAACTTCTCAGAGATGACAGAGCCACCCCATAACATGAACCAGCTTTCTGCTTAGCCTCAGGTGGATTTTGTCAGGGCCCATTGATTTATAGGGGTCAAATTCCTGTAATAGTTCCCACACCAACTCCTTCACTGACAGTGGGTCTGTGTTTGCATCAACCTGGATTTTCTCTCCCAGGGCCTGGGGCTCAAAGCACCAGCAAAGAGAGATGTGAACCAAGTGCTGAGAATCTGTCTTCTCACATTGTTGGTGACTAATTCACATCTGCTGTTTAACAACAGGCAATATTGTGCTCTGTTTCTCCTGTTTCCATACTTGAAGAACATTTTTCTTGTAGTTTTCAATACCTCTGGTCAATCTCAATTTAAGCTGAGCTTCTGCTTTCCTGACTGCATCTCTACACAGCCTGGGAATGTCCTTGTAGTCCTCACCAGGTATTTCTCTGCTTTCCCATCTCTGGTACAGTTCTCATTTCAGCAGACTCAGAAGCTCACAGTTAAGCCAAGGGGGTCTCTTGTTCCACCAACTTCCCTTACCTTTAAATAGAATTCAATCTCAGTAGTGTCTACATTAAAGTAAGATTGGCTACAGGTTTTGATCTAATCACAGGATTAACATGAGTGAAGGATAAAGTTGTTTATGAATTTTTATCCATTTGTGTACAAACTTTCAACAGATGTATGTATATATTTATATAATGAGCCACATGTATATGTATTTTATAAGACTTCTATAATTAATCAAACATGCTACAGTACTTTAAAATGTGGAGCAAAAAGCATATGGGCAAGGCAGACTGAGGTACTTGGCAACAAGGTAATGCACTGTGCCAATTTTTCACTGTACATCACCATAAATCTCATTTTCACTTGTGACCTAGTTCAGGGTTTTAACTTAAGCTTCCTGAGGTAACAGGCAAATGCTCTAAATCCAGTGTGTCACCAACTCCTAAATTTCTCCTTGACTATTTAAATCAAGTTTCTATGCTCACCAAGAGGCACCTCTCTCTACCTTTCAATCATTTAGAGTGATTAATATCTAACCATCAGATTTCATATCTGTTAAGGACAGAATTCTCATGGCAGGAAACTATCTCATATCAGAAGGCTGCAAGCACCAGCTCCCAAAAGCTATATTAGTTTTGAAAACATAAAAATGCACTAAAATTTGACACACAGACACTTTCCAAAGGAAAAAAAGTATAATTTTCTCTTAGCATCTAAGATTTCTCAAGACTTTTTAAAATCCATATATATATATATATAAAGCCAGCAACAACTCCTTCCTCTCTTCCCTTTCCCATCAGCACACATACACACTTACAGCCTCCTAAGAGGTTCCCAGTCCCTGAACACAACCTCAGGACAAATGTTGAGATAAGAAGAGATAATAGTTCTTTTAAAAACTTAATTGATTAATAAATTCAAAGGGCTGGTTACTGGGGAGATTTCAAGTACTGTCTTTCAGATAATTATATAGATAATCACTTACTTCCAACTTCTCTGGCTGTAGCAATTATCAGGACATTACACTATAAAGCACATCCCTCTGTTTGCTGTAAAGAAATGGAATAATGGCATTCATGTCTCTAGGGTATTACAAAGCTTTCTTGTTTGGGGATATGAAAGATTCTTACTAGTCATAAAATAATATCATTTCAGAATACATTTTACTCATGTGGCAGGTGTCATTTCACTCATATTTTATGCTTGACTTCATAATTTATGGGTATGTCACAACACTGTTAGCAACTTCCAACACTCCCTCTAGAAGTGGATGAAGAGGTATAAGAAAGAGAGACTATGATATTTTCATTTTTAACTATGACAGCTCCAAGTTTCCCAGAATCAATCATTTTATATGTTGGTAGAGGGCTTTGGGAATGTTTCTGATCATATGGGTGGGGTTTTTTTTGCTTTAGTCATCTCTCTCAACAAGCCATCCATCAGTCAATGTAGAGTTAATTTCCTGGCAATGGTGGAATTCTTACAAAAAGACCTTTGAAAGATACAACAAATATAGAGTAATTATTGCTTTATTTGAGTGGCTTAAACAAACTGGAAAACATAGGAAATTCAGAAAGAAGTGCACTGGTTCACATATAGAAGAGACAGACATCTGAAAGGATATTATTCAGCTGAAGGGAGGTTATTATTGCAAGGATGCCAATTAAAACTAATCCTATTTAAAAATAAAATTTTCTTTCCTTGCCTACATGATCTACTGGACGGTTCCATGAGTACCTTTCCAGTCCACTATTCCAAATTACAGGCATGCACTGACATAAGCAGAACCTTCTATAACATCAATAATTCAATCAAAACATTTTCGCTTGTTTGTTTTTAATTGTGAACAAAAATCATTGATTTTTAAATGTTTTGGATGCTTGGTTTTGCTTTTCAGAAAGTTCTACTACAGGTAAAAAAAAGTGAGTAGATATGAAAACTAACAAAACTAATTTTCCTTCTAAATCCTAGAAAAATCACACAAACTGCAATAAATTCTTAATATTTATTGGAGAAAACTCATCAAATATTCCTTGAAAGACTCTTATTGACATGGTCTGAAAGCACTATTCATCCAGAATTTCAAAACTGGTTTAGAATCCAGATCAAAAGAAACCTCTCACAATAACGGAAGTCTTAATACTGCTTTTATTCAGTTCTCAATTTGTGGACTTTGAATATGGCATTTGTAGACTAGAATTTAGCATTTGTGCTATGATCTCAGCTAATGTATGGCTCTAAGGTTTCTTTCATATCACTGTTAGATGGTCAATACTGATTCTATGCTTATCAATACAAAAATAATTTCTCTTGTAAAGAAAATGTTTTGAAAGATTAATTCCTGCAACATTAACAGCTTAATACCAGCAACAAGTCACAAAAAAGGAATCAAATTTCCTTAAACTTTCCATTGACCCTAAAGCCTTTCAACACTGCTGCAATAAATAAATAGCCTTCTTTCAACATATGACTATTTCTACACCAAGGTCTTGCCAGAATCAAAGATGGCAGAAATCAAAACAAGAGCAAATGAAGTTATGGACAAAAGAACATTCCCTGTATCAGGAAAAATCTGCATTACCCAAGACCACAGCTGAACCTCAGTTTCTAACAGAGTTTCTTGTTGTTGCTACTCTTTTGTTAGATCTTATCTGCATAAGCATCTGTTCAGCAATGCTTAAAAAGAGATTAAGAGCTGAGGGAGGAGGGGGGAAGCTTCAAGAGCAGAAAGGCTAATATATGGGTATATTCAGCTGTAAAATGAATCAAAGCTGTTTTCAGGACATACTTCTAGGTGCATCTCTAAATGCTCATCCCACAGTCAAAACAAACTTTTCTTTTTGGCCTTTGATTAGTCACCAGAAGGTGCTCTTAAATCATTAATCTGAACTTCAATCACTCCTGACCTCAGCTCTCTGAGGACAGCGTTGTGTCCAGGACTCTTAGTAGGTGATTAAACTGGAACCTAGTACAGTTAAAGCAAAATTCAAACCAATTCTGGCAGGGCTTGCTTTTCACTAAGGAAGCTGAGGGTTATCATGAGCCTAAAAAGAGCCGAAGGGCTTAATGAATCATCCCCAAAATAAGCTTTTACTTAATATTGAAAAAAAACCTAAAACACACCTCTATGGATGTATGCTCTCAAATGGGAAAAAAATTTACAGAAATTCCAAAGAGAAGAGAATTAGATATTTTACACCATCTCAAACTAGACAATTAGGAAGCTTCAGTCAGAGCTTTAAGAGGAAAAGTTTTAAGATTTAGGATTTATAAATATAGCTATTTTGATAAATCATTTAGGGGAAGAATTGAAAGGGAAAAACATGTTCATCAAAACATGTGACATCTTAGTTTCAGTGATTATATAAATTAAACCAAATAAAATACATAAACTATATGCTTGTGGAAAGAGTTTTACTTTGATCTGTGAATTGGCCCATTTTTGTCAGCTGTTCATAAAATCCACACCTGCATTTATACTTTACCATATGTACTCCCTCCCAAAATAGGTGCCAGATCCAGATCAGGCTGTATGAACCACCAACAGCCACAGAGGCAGAACAAGGCACAGTCTTGTACAGAAGTTATTTTGCACCATCTTTACCTCCCAGCTAGCCAAAAACGAAGCAGAGCCCCTTGAGTTTTCTGTCCAGAATGGAAGCCAGGCACGAGCTGCAATGTGAACACACTGACCTGGCCAGCTGTGAGTGACCAGCACAGCAGAGGCTGCACCCTCCCACCAATGAGTACTCACCAGCCTGGGGAGCCTGGAGTCACATCTGGAGTGACAATCACCAGGATCCACCTCCTGACCAACAGAGACTCTAGTTCAGGGTGATTTTTGTCTCACTTTCCCACCCTCAAATACCTATCTTAATAAAATTGCTACTTTTGAAACACCAACTCTAAAAGTTATCTGAATATACAAGACTGAGATGACTTCTTCAGCCTGAGACTAGGAATTGCCAGGCTAATGTCAGCTTTTGCATTTAGTTAGAAAATAAGCTAAATCTTTGCTTACAAAATCACCAGGAATACAATTTTTAATCCCTTTACATTTTAAAACGCTTTTTCTTGAATAAGCCTAAGGATCTGAGTGTTCCAATTCATAGAAGTTCTTAGGCTGTAAATCCATTTACTAAAGATAGGATTATAGAGTACATGTATATCATTTTACATATGATACTTTTAGGGAATTTAAACTGTCAGGACTGCTTTAAAAAGCTTTCAGTTGAAAAGTGAGCTTTAAGGAAGTATTTACTCATATTTCTTGAATTTCAATACATACCCTCTACTATCACGAAAAAAACTGAAGGGACCTAAAAATTTTACTAAACATAAAAATGGACACAGTCCTTGTCTAAGGTGCATGGTGTAAATCTGCAAGAGTTGCCTGTTGAATATAACAGGGATACAGGACTGGGTATTACAGGCAAGAGAGGGCAAAGCCCAGCTTCAGAAACCTGTTGGAAGGCTTTCAACACTTTTAAGATGTAGTTCCACATATTCTCCTCATTAGAGAAGAGTGGTGTAAACACAAAACTAACATTGCACATGCCAGGAGAGTGAAGAAGGATCCTTTAGGTAACAACTGGGGAAACTGGAGAAATTAAGCTGAATGAATTGTCCCTTGAGTGGGTAGCTAAATTGCAAACAAAGATATTTAAGAGACAAAGCATCAGTCTCCAGAAGTGAATTTAAGCTACCAAGCAGACAATATATGCCTGGGGAGGGGAGGAAACATGCCTTTTGGTAAGCTTACCAAGTCATTTTTATAGATGGAAATTTTACCTTATTTTTTTTTGTATTTTGGACAGCCATTCAGATCTGTGCTACTCATCTGTTTCTGGATTTCCTCAGCATCACACTGCATAAAAGATTGATACATTTGCTGCATATACTAGATCAGGCAACATCCCAAATGAGGTCAGTGACATCCACCTGCTTCAAACCAGAAAGAACCCTCTCTAATGTCTTGACACAGGCAAATACTGGGACATATGAATAAGTCATATGGAAGCTCTAAGTAGCCACCTGCTATTCTATCAGAAAATAGGATGGCTACATATTGTCAAGGTCTAAGGTTACCTTGCATAAGTGTCTGCACAAAAAGAATTTAACAGTTTTAAGCGGTCCCTGGTGATAGACCAGACCAGAAGGCACAGCTATGTCTCTTATGAATAAGGCTGAATAGAGTTGTATTCATTCATTGATTTAAAAATAAAACTTACACATTAATTGAGTCAGTTGGTGAGGTATGGTAATCACAGGGAGCCCTCTCCTCAGCATTCACTACAAAGGATGCCTCTTGAAGGCTTTTTTTACAAAGAATATCTGAATGACTAGTTTTTCCTATGTCTATATGCAGATTTTTGCCTCTTGAACTGTGTACTCATATGGCAATAAAAAAAAATTTTGCCTTAAAGATGCAAGAGTTGGATTAATTTACAGGGAAAACAGTGTACTAAGACTCCATCTCAATGACATCTAAGACAGTTGCAAGAAATATTAAATACCCTAGTGAATTGTTGGACATTTAGGGTCACAGAGCCTTTTAAAAATGTTTCATTATCTCAAGAGGTGAATGAACAAGATTATTTAAAGAGTTAGAAGAATGTATTTTAAAATCAGGAGCAAGACAGTTTGCAGACAAGCAATCAAGTGGAGAATGACAGCTAAAAAAGATAGAGTAGTTGTTTCAATGGTTTTTCTACTCCTTAGTAAGGAAAATAGATCAGCTAGACTCTGAAGGAGCAGTTAAAGTAGTTGAGAGTCCCAAGTTAAGACCAGTACCATGGAAGTCAAGAGAGAAAAAACATTCAAGGAAACCACACAACAGTGAAGGCAGAAAAACAAAATGAAAAACCACCCTTAAGACTTCTTTTGAAAGAGTAACATCAAAGACAGATCAAATAAAACGTCCATCTTATTAGAAGATGAATGCCTAATTTAGGTCAACACTGAATGTCCCAGTTTCAACACTGTTGCACAAGGGCCAAGAAGTTCCCATCTCCAAGGTCTGCAGGAATGAACATGCAAAGAGGTGCCAAATACAGCATCTAGTACCTGTTGACTCACACAACCATATGCCTGCATTTGCTTTTCTCATCTCAAAACCAAAGCATTCCTTAAAAATGTTAAAGAATAAAATAATTACAAATTGAACTCAACTATATAATGAAGTTCCAGAAATCTTCAAGTATTGCCTGTTTGGGGCTGTGACAAGCAGATTATGTCACAGATCACCTACAGGCTGCAAAGCTTTGCAGGTGCTGTTGAACCCAAGCTAACATGGCAATATTTAACCAGGAGACTGTGCATTCTCTACCCAACACTGGTATTTCCAACAGGGAATTCTGCATGGGAAGTATGTTGCAAGCAAAAAAAACAAATAAACAAACAAAAATTATCTAATCAGAGAAATGGACCCCAAAGGATCCAGAAAGGGTAATCACTCTGCTTAAATAAAGCCATGTGGTACAGTCAGCCCAGCCCTCTCATTTCAGGAAAAAGATGAACATTCTTGTTAATACTTCAATAAATTGATCATGGAGGGATACTTGATCTAGAGATTTGATGAGAATTAATCCAGCTGTTTTCAGATTGGGCTCTATTCAAAAAGTTGTCAAGACTCAAAATGTTAAGTTCCCAGTGGATGCTCAGCTGCTGTACTTATTTCACACTTAGCAGGAACAGCTCTTCCCTGGCCCAAGCACCCAGCAGCAGTCAACTTTCACAAGGAAACAAATAATATAAATCCATAATATCCTAGTCTTCTCTGTATTTGGGGCTCTCCCTTTTAGAATGAGCTAGAGCTATCAGAATGACAGACATCTTAGGACTCACAGTGACATTGCTGCTGAACCAAACACACGAGTCATCATCATCATCATCATCCAGAATGCTGCCTGCTAGGCACAGCTCTAAGTGACACACTACTTAGTCTCCCAAAAACAAAAAAAAGCCACAAAATACTACTAACCCACTAATTTTAACATCACAGTTAATAAGCATGCAAAATACATCAACATCAAATTCTAAAAACTCTCCAAAGCTGATTTATTTTCTCCTCACAACTGTGAATGAAGGTTCTTTCTGCAGTAATGTTCTGCAGTATCACTTTGCTTTTGATAGGAAATCAAGATTGAAACGAACAGAAAAACATAAAAGTGATAAGATTGTATTTCAGCTGTACAGTGATTTTAAAACTTCCATTTTCTTTGGGTTACAGAGCATACTGGTTGGTTTGTTTTTTTTTAATTACTTGTGAGTAAACACAGAAGAACCTCTCTTGAAAAACCTTTTAATTTATCATACAAAAAGCCTGGGGTATGGAAGGATTATGCAAGTTTATTTTTGTTTCACTCATATATTTTCAAGAGAGGGATGTTCATGAAAATCAGGTACCTGTGAGCAGTACTGTTGGATACATACAGGATTTACTACCTTCTCCTGTATTAACACTACTGTGCTCAGGGAGGGATTTGCTGAAAGTCCTCTAATTCATTATAAATCTTTCCTCCACCAAACAATTACAGGAAAAATACTTATTTTGACACCATATCTACCAGAGATGCTAAATCAGACGTACCAGGTGTATTAAATATTTAACAATAAGACCATCACTGGAACATAGCAGAGCACCTTTTCATACTGGGCAAATTGAATAATTACTCTGAATGCCAAGAGTAACTAATTAGCACATCTTAAGCCAGGATGTATGATCCTAAAGTCTTAGATATTTCCATTTAAATTTTTCATCAGTGACTACTTTTTTACTGCAGGGAAAAGAGAACAGAGAGGATGGAAGACTATTCTATACATGCATTATGTACTGGTATCAATTTGAAAATCCATATGGACATAATAGAAAAGTCAAAGCAGCTCTACATACTCATTATCACTTCAGATGTAATTTGAGATGGAGATCAGTCAGTGATTAAATTGTTACCTTTAATAACGTGATAAGCACAGAAATAATTCATCTTTACAAACTACTGTGTAAAATACATGCCATGGGATTGTAAACTTACTAGAAGTAGATATTATTTCATTGTTATTGCCAGTTAGAATGTACTCTGAGTGACAGTCAGTATTCACATAAATGGAAGGATTTCATACTTTCATTTATGCAATTAATAATTAAGATAATTGATAGAAGGTAAATAGGGCATTCTAGTAGTATTCAACAGAACTGAGTTTATTTTCTACATAGTGGAAATTTATGAAGAAACAGGGATGAATCTTCTGCTCTTTACCTTAAAGCATGAAAATTACTTTGAGGTGGAAATTCAAGTCAGAATTAAAATACTGCCCAACCTCCAAGTGAGGTTAAAATGACCAAGAATTCTAGACAAATCTTAAATTACTAAATATCTAATTACATCTTATAAAATAAACTGAGCTAATGTGAATATAATCTGTAAGTGGGTCAGCATTACCTCCTGTTCTATTTCCACTTTGGCTTTGTAAGAAATATATACATGACAAGGCAATCAACCATAGTACCAAAATATCTGAGCTGTAATGTATAACATTAATTGCACTAGAGCAACAAGTTCCCGTTCAATTTTTTTTTTAATAGTTTCCTCAGCTAAGGAAATTTGTTAGATCATGTGCTTGTATGAGTACAGATTTATATGGCTACAAACTTGTCTAACAAATTTGCAAAAACATCAAAAACATCAGGAAACATGAGGCAACAGAAACAGCAGATAGCACAAAACAAAGAAAATGTTCTGTGATTTTGACTCGAGATGATGATGCAAAGCATTACCTTGCAAAAGCAAGGCAGCTCATGGAAAAAAGCATCTTGAGTTGGATAATATCACATTTTTAATAGGAAAAAATTCAAAGAACTTATTGTCCTACCAGAACAGAGACAAGAATCTCTACACAAGAGCCCTAGGAAACAAAAGAACCAATACATTAACTTGCAAGTTAAGCAGCAGGCACTTCATTATATCTATTAAATTATAGCATTTGTCATATTCTAGCAAATATTGTACCTAAATTTAATGCAAAAAAGAAGAGAATTAATAGAACCTATTAGTCTAGCTTTTCATTATTCTATATTCATAGTTTAATCTAAAAATATGGATGTGAGGGGAAAGAAGAATAAAATGCATCATAAATTTATTAATATATCACACTATCTTTGATAAAGCAACTATAAAGAAAATTACCATTATAAGAGGGCTTGATAATAAGCTGTTCAATTAAAGCTGGAAACCAAGTTAATATGAGAATCATAATGAAAGTAACAAGTTGGATAGAAATGGGACCAACAGGTTGTGCAGAAGAAAAAAATTTAACCCTATATGGGAATGAATACTGGATAATGAAGACAGTCAAAAACTGGCCTTAAAATACACCTAACAATGATGGCACAAATGTGCTAATGGATTTATTGATGGCATGAAATTGCTCATATTATTAGAGATTATTATATCCCATGCAGAGTACTGGGCGATGGTAATGCTACACTAAGAACAGAGGAAATTCAGTAATTTGGTCTGGAAAGTCATGGACTTAGCGAGGGAAATACTTTTAACTAGTCCATTGGAGAAGGGAGATAATTAAAATAGCAAGAGAATGACTATGCCACCAATGGAACACTTCCAGAAAAAGAAAAATGATCCTACAGTGTGGGATTTCCAGAGATCAGGCAGTGATCCAGATGTGGGATTTCAGAAGCAAGCAGGCAGAAACAGTATCACAGCACAGGAGCCAGGCAAAGCCATATCCAGGAAACAGAAGAGGAAAGATTAAACTGGAACAGAGAATGATATTTGAATGACTAGATGAAATAAGAGCCTAGCAAGAACACACTTGCTTATCCCAGCATAATGAAATCTGAGGCAAAAATATGACTCTATACATAAAGAGGACAAAAAGAAAAGCAAATGGGGAGAAAACAGCTCTTCTGGCTAAGTGGCTGTGCACACAAAAATGTATAAAGGAAACTGCATGAACAAATTCAGAGTGACAGTCCAAATCCAGGCAGTCAGAAATCACAGAATCACAGTATCAGTGAGGCTGGAAACTTCTGAGATCCCCGAGTCCAACCTGTGACAAACACCACCCTGTCCATCAGACCATGGCACTGAGGGCCACACCCTCAAACACCTCCAGGGACCACGACTCCACCACCTCCCTGGGCAGCCCATTTCCATGCCCAAATGTGAGAGTCAAGAAGCTTGAATGCATTTATAGCATTTTTCATTACATAATACTGCCATTTCTCTCCACAGAGTTTGGGAGTATGGCATAAAGACCTCAATAAATATTCTTTAAATCATGTGTATGAGGGCATGCTTCTAAGAGATACCTGCTCAAGTTTCAAATTGTTCTGCAAGAGGTGATTGTAGGGGTTTGTGCTGATGTTTTGTCCTTTATTTTTTATTTTCAAACATAAAATATCCCCCCCATACAAATATGTCTCTGAGTATAATGATGGGGAACCATATATTTGCCACATACAGGTAGCCAAGAACTTCTTTGA
The DNA here is from genome assembly GCF_012460135.2 of Molothrus ater. NCBI lineage: Eukaryota > Metazoa > Chordata > Aves > Passeriformes > Icteridae > Molothrus > Molothrus ater. The sequence continues at coordinate 28,359,108 of NC_050485.2, read as the reverse complement.
ACACAATAATTAAAAAAACAGAAGTATACAATGTTTTCACACAGTTCTTAGATCAATAACTGATGCCTTTGCCTCTCAAATAGTGTACACAAATAGTACTAGAGTAGTAATCCTTCAAGAGTTGGGGAACAGGAAAGGGAAAAATAGGAGAGAGATGAACCCTCTGCAGAGATGTCAGCAGCCAGAAATTTCAATCCCTCTGTCTGGTAACATCAGACAGAAATCTGGAGGGAAATGAAGATGATGGTAACTTGTAGACTGAAGTAGGGTAAAAGCAGTATTCAAGCCTAAATTGCAAATCAAAATGCTCAGCTTTGCAGTCCAGTCCTGAGGTAGCTATTCTTCACAGGAACCTGAATTTTTTTCCACACTGCAGCTTGTGAGCTCCTCAGCAGCCTCAATCCCAGGCATCCATAAAAGGCTGTAATTGCTTGGATGAAGCTGGATGTCACATCACCACAGACATATGAATCTACCTAGCTACCTCCTCAGAGATCCTGATGGGCAATCTGGGAGCACAGCTCACAGGAATGCTCTGGCAGTGATTTTATATTAAAATATGAGCCCATAAGGAGAAGATGAAACTCTTCCTCCTTCTCACTCCTACTGTCATTCAGCTGCACAGTGATTAGAGTCACTGGCCCCACATAAGGGAAGGTTTGCAGTAATCCTGTAGCTGCTTCAAGTCAAAGAACCACCAGCATGGAGCCTCTACTTTCATGCAGACTCTGGATAATTCTATTTTCAAGCATAATTTTATATATATATAGATATAAAAGTAGATACATACACTCAGATGTACATACAGGCCTATCTGGTTTAGAAAAATTTTCTTTTTATATGCAAGACTTCACCTTTAACTCATACAAATCCCTGCTGCTTTATAAGCATGCCTTCTTAATTAATCCCAATTTGCCAGAATGTTGAGGAGGCAGGCAAGTCATTAGAAAATAATCAAAGCACTTGAAAAGGGAAAAAAAATAAAAAAGAAATACCAAAAAAAAATACAATACTTCAGGAACATCATCAGGAAGTTTCATGTTAAACTAAAAAATTCAGAAGTTGAGGCAAATGCTCATATCAACTTTAAAAACTCACATTTAGATAAAAGAAAATTACAATACTCTAGAAATGGCAACTATAAATTAACAGACATGGGGAGTCAATTTTCATTTATCTCACAAGAAATGCAACAATAATTGCTATTTGCAATTTCTAATAAAGTCGTAGGAAGGCTGAACCATAAGGGAAATAATAAAAGAAACTTAAAACATTTATGTTCATTCAAATTTCACAGCTCTAGTATTTAATGTTGACCCTCAGTGTTGGTAATTTTCCTTTTCTTTTTTTTTTATTTTTTTAATTAGAACTCCCTGCTCCCTTCTCCATAAAGCCCAGACCTCTCTACCTCATTGTTCAGGGCTTTAATGTTTTAGCTGTTTCAGACAACTGCAATGTTCATCTAGAGAAGAAAAAAAATATTAAAATGAAATTACCAGAACATTGACAATACCTGGAGCATTATAAATTAGAAACATATTTTAGAAATCCTACCTATTTTTCCTATTAATAATTTAAGTAATAAATTTAATGTTACTAATAATAGTTCAGCCATTAATTAAATCTATCATTTTTCTCCAATAACTGTGCACTGGTGGTGAAAGACCATCATGAGTAGTGTGGTGGTTCACACCTGCAAACTCATTTCCAGAGTGAGCACATTCCACTATCACAGAACTCCATTCATTAAAAAAAAATACAGCACACACACACAAGTCATAGCTCCAGGATTAGAGGTTAGAAATAATCTAAAGAATACTGTCAGTCTCCTAAATTGTGAGGAACTGGAGGAACTGAAATTAAAATAGACCTCAAATGTGACTGCACAGTTTCTTTTCCTCCCATTTCGGAGAGAGCTGAGGTGAGCAGGAGTCCTTATATGAGATTCACAAGTGATTTATAGAAATCTAAATCATAAACAAAGCAAAGCCTTTTATTTCTGCAGATACAAACACCAGGGAGGACACAGCTCAAAACACAAAACTGCAGTAGTTGAGATGGAAAATGAACCTTAAAGATCAATGAAGTTTTAAGCTATGCTAGGAAGGGTTCTACCAAGTCTTCTGTCATTTATACATTTTTTCCTGATATATAAATTGTCATTTACCATTATGATCTAGGTTAAAATGAAAAGAAAATAACTATTTGGTTCTGCATTTCATAAGCACTCAATTGCTTTTATAGCTTAGTAACAAAATTTTGTCTTCTCCTATCTGTTAATTTCTCGTGCTATTTATGTTTCCTCCCCTTCTTCAATCCACCTCCCCTCTCCCATTAGATTATGCAATTACATCTATTTATTATCTAATAAGCTGTTTCATCAACAAATGTGCAACACAGCAATATGAAACAAATTCATAACCTCTCTGCTGATTTATAGAGCAGTAAAAAGATATAGGAAAAGAGAGCATATAATTTACTGTAAAGGCAGTAAGAAAACCTCTAGAGCATTTTTCAGAGAAATTAAATTCTCAAACTCCCTATCACAAGGCAGCTTTTAAATGGGGACAATCACTAAATACTCACTCCAAAGCTTAAAAAAAAAAATCAATTTGATGATCATTATTTTGCAACAAAATTTAATGCAGACTCACAAGTGAGTGTTATCCATTGCAACTTGGTCTGTGCAGTGCTTTAAGAACAACACAGTTGTGTACGGGAACAAAACACAACCAGCACATGAAAACCCTGCCTGAGGCTTTTGGTCCAGAATGAAATAAACTACAGCTTCTTCCACAGCTGGGGAAAGTCCATCACTCTGAAAGGCTGGCTGGTGTAGAGCCACAGGACTCTGGTGAAGACCTTTCCTCAGCCTTTGAGCTGGACAGAGAAACCCCCCTCAGTGGAGTTCTTCCAAACAGAATGAGAACCCTTGGGTGGCTCCTTCTGCCAAAGATGCCAAAGATGGCAGTTCCACAACACAGACAGCAGAATTCAAAGCACAAATTTATACATGAAAAAGCAATGCTGAACAAATCTATTGGTCTCATAAACATCACTTTTTTGCCTGTTTGGGTTTTGTTTGATTTGTCACTGCTGTTGTTTTTCACCACAACACAGACAAACTTGAAATCCTTGGAATATGTTCAGTGACCACACATTGCAATCAGAAATGCCCCTCTACTTATAATTACAAGCTTCCTGATTTCATGCTTTAACTGCTGATACTCGTTGGTCAGATGCATTTGCCAAATTACTGAATACAAAAGGCCTTTCTACTCATACAGTCATGCAAATTTAGTCCGCACAACACAAGCAACAAAAGTCTGCTTCAGACATGGTCCTAAATCAGAAAAAAATGCACTTTGATAACATTTTTGAACACTTACAAAAGACTGTTGCTCGATTCCTACAACATCAAGTATGTCTAGTACCAATAACAGAAAATATTAGTTGAGGAATAAGTATCTCCCATGACACCAATAACTTCAGACATTCCTGACTAATACAACACTACTGAGCAATGCAGACACCAGGTTTTTTACTGAAAACAGAAAGCTAATTATTAAGATGCTGCATTAGTTCAATGAAACACCAGAAACAGGCTTAAATAGCTATAGAATCAAATACCCAGATTTTTTACTAGTTGTACAAAAACATCTGCACACTTCAGTTTTTCCTCCTACCTCTCAGCATATAACTCTACACAAAAAAAAAATTCATCCTGAGCATTTTTCTCTGTGATCTTTAACATAAATTCAAAACCCAACTGCTCCAAAATAATAGTCACACACTGTAGTCCAGTTATTGTTTTGCTTTTAATGTGCCCATTGCACAGTAAGATTCTGGTTTCTCTTCTGCATCCAAACACAGTAAGGCTCCCAGAGATTTCAGAAGAGCATCTCTCCTTATTTTTCTCAAGAATGCTCTGACAAGGATAAGCTAAAAATATTTTAAGAGAGGAGAGGGAATTCTACTTGAACAAAAGCTAGCATTTCGCTTTCTTCACATGGATAAAACATGTTTTAGGAGAACATTCCCTTGGACATCTGTAACTCAAGCAAAATATTTGAAACCACAATCCTAACTAAAAACAGATAGAAGGGAAAATAATTACTGAGTGCCATACTAACATAATTAAATTCATTCAGAGGACAACTGTTTGTAATATATAGACATTCTTAGCATGAGACAACACCTTAACAGCTTGATTCTAAAAGTACCAGGACATAAAATACTGACCCCTAACAATTCATTAGGTGAAAAGATTATTTCATCAACTTATTTATATCATTTAACAATCTCTCTAAAAGGATTGATTCTATCCAGCCACACAAATGCCAGAAGCATGTAACACAAACACTGATTATCAATGTCATTCCTCCCTGGTATCCAGACATTCTTTCACTGGGAATTTTTTTAATTCAGTGCACTGTAATTTTAAAAGAAAATGAAACCAAACACAATAGGCAAAATAAATCAGGATTCTAAAACTTAAAGCAATATATATGCACACCCACACACATTATGTATTAAAAACCTGCAGGATAACAACCATTTCACCACCTATACTTGAGGGACACACTTTTGTCATATACACCTGATTTTTAAGAGTCTGATTATCCTTTTCATTCTATGAGCTTCCTGAAGTTTACCTTCATATTAAAGAACAAATCCTAAACAGATGAAATACAACAATTTAAGATTATGGCAATTGAAAGTCCGACCTGCAGTCTACTTTCACGTGTAAAATTATGAACAGCCTCATTATTCCTTCTTATACCATAAATATTAATTTAATGGAGAAAATATAAATTTAATGTAATTTTAGTTCTGTATATATTATTATTAACTAAGTAGTGAATAAAATATTAATTTTTTATCCTACAACTACTGCCAAGTCCATGCTGGCGTATGCCTTCATAAAAGTTACCTCTCCACAAAACCAAGAGATGTTTCCCATCCTGGATCAATTACAAGCCCCAAATCTTACTCTGTGGACATCATCAAATCTCACCTGTTTCCACAACACTCCTTACTTTGCATAGAGTGACCTCCTTAGAGAGTGTTTCTTTCAAATCCTGCCTCAAGCAAATTCTTCAGCAAGTACGAGCAACCTCTGAACCAAGCTCATTATCCACACAGCTCCTGAAAATTACTTTCTGGACAAGCCTATTTCCCCCTCCCAAAGCTCAACATGATTAATTAGATGAGCAAACACACAGTATTTCTGATCTGCAGACATCATGCACGCACACACAGCTATGCCATTTTCTCTTTGCTGCTCGAGCGAATAATTTAAGAGTCAAAAATCAGACATGCACACAAAACCCTGAAGAACAACACAGGCAAATTGAGACTAAGTATAATTCAACATTAGGGAAAACAAAAATCCTTCTGATAGTCTTAAGCACAGACAATTGTTGCCAAGAGAAGTTGTGGACTCCCCATCCTGTGTCAAAGACCAGGCTGGATGGAGCTCTGAGTAAGCTGGCCTGGTGGGAAGCATCTCTGTCCATGGCAGGGGGGTTGGAATGAGATGCTCCATGGTCCATAGCAAGCAGCAGGTCAGATTTATGCAGCCTGTAACCCAAGTTAAGCACTGAAATCAAGTACAGAGATGCCCTGAACTATATCACCATCTTATGCTGTTGAGCACATGCAGAAAAAGAACCACCTCGTGCCTGTGTGTGTTGAGCAGTAAATGCAGCTCCTCCTGCACTGCAGCAGCCCCACACACAAACCTGCTAAACCACAGGTCATAACTCCCTTCAGAGCCATGGTTTGGGCTCCCAGGCATTTCCATACAGATTTCTCACAGCATTTTCCACTTCCCTGTGGAAGCAATGACAAGATCTTTTAGACTAGAAAAACCTTAACTATAAAGCAAATACATCCTACCAAGAAGAACATAATGTGCAAAGAACAGAGAATTCAACAACAGTGATCAAAGTAACTCTTAAAAGCAGAAACACACAAAATAAAGGCATCCTATCATTTAAACTACATGACCAGAATACATATACTTCCTGAGTTTGCAAAAAATCCCATCTTAGAGTGTGACTTCAACACAGCCAGCCTCCTCAGTACTTCTGGTCTGCTAAAAACAAACAAAATAAAACAAAGAAAAAAGGAAAAAAAGGCCTTAATAGAGATGACAACCCCAAAAGTTGCTGCTACTTAAAAAACTGTAGATTCCTAAACAGAGGATGCCTGCAAATTTCCTTCATCAATAATGTAGGTTTTTTTAAAAAGCATGCTTTCAAGTAGCCCCAGAATAAGAGATATGATACACTGAAGTCTAGGCCTGCAACAGCATAATTATGAGAACAAAGAAGAATATTTCTTCCACTAAAGATCAAGTGTGACTATGCTCATACTCACCAAAATTTGCATATTTATTTTTGTCACTCTCCCAGCCTTGAAGCACAATAATTTTTATGCACATCCAGTGACTTACATAAAGGAAAGTTGTAGACTCCAAAGTTACAACATAAACTAGAATATCACACATTGCACAGTGCTCTCCTGGATCATCAGAAAACCAGACTAAAGCTCAATTTCTGTACTTAATAGTGAGAACTAAGGTTAAGTGTGTTCTTCATCTGCTTTGGTTTTCATTAGCAGATGGAAATAAAAGGACACATTTATCAGGATGATTAAAAAATAGCGACTGAAGAGCTACAGGTGATGTGCGAAAAAGAGCTGATCAGCCACAGGGGGTTTTATTAATAACAGGTAGGGCTTTTTAAGATCTTTATTGAGCATGAGCTCAAAACTCTCACAGCAACTCAAAGGAAAATGTCAGAGGAAGATGTCCTCAAATTCCATTTCAGTGTAGCATTGCAAGCTTTCATCATGCTAAGAGAAGCTAATATGCACTGGCTCTGCTTTTCAGTCCAATTGCTACTTAGAAATGCAGCCAATCTAAATTGGAAAACCCACATCTAACTTTAAAGGAATATTCTGCATACATTCAGCTGTCTGCCACTTCAGAGTTTTATGTTAGAGAACAGATTTCCAAATGCCTACAAAGCCCAAATACAGTAAGTACACTTCAAGGATGTATATAAAATTGAAAATAAAATTATCCAGCAACACTGCTGATTATGAACACATTTTGTAAAGTTAATCTATTAAGCTGTGGCTTGCTTGTTCCCTGTCTCCACCCTCTTTAAAAAATGAAAACCAGAGATCAACTACAAACTCATTCCATCTTTCATGTCCTGGGTCCACCTTTTCAAGATCAATTCTCTAAGTACCCATCAACCTCTAACCTATTGGCATTTATACCTGCATTAACAGAGGCCCCCCTATATACTTACTGAATGACATACAGTAGGTGCTTGAAACAGTCAGTGTAAAATACTATCATGAAACTCCTCAGTTATGAATAATATGTATTTTATATATATATCAATAGTAAACTTCATATTCTCTCTTATGCTACACAGTAGAAGTCTCTGAGAAAACAAAGAACTTCAAACTATATTTTATATTTGCAGGGAAAAAAAAAAAACCTGTACAAACTGAAAACAGTTCAGTCTTCCAAAACTGAGGACTGATACAGACTTACAGAAAATTTTATTTATTCTCAAGCTTCCATTTCAATTCAGCCACTTGTTTGTTATTTTACTTTAGACAAGCACACAACTTCAGGTTTCTTACATGTAAAAGAGCTCAAAAAAACACGTGTCTGTCTCCCAAGGCCATTGTGACAAGCAGCTACCCAGTGCTTAAATAAGATATCCAAGTAAAGTATGATACAGATGAGTGAAGGTAAGTCCTTCCTTGAATATAGATTGGGATTTTTAGCCCTGTGAAAGCTAAAATAGTATAAGCACTTCAGAGGTTAAAAACTCTAGAAAAATTGTGCCATTTTTAGTTTAAAATAGATGCTTGCTCCTACAAAGTGCTACAGTACTAAAACAACTGAGGTGGTGAGGGGCAGCAGGGTGTGGATTTTAAATACACATATTCTGATTTTAATACTTATATCAGCATTAGGGTTTAGAAAACATCTGCAAAAATATTTTCTAAAAAAATTGTCTTAATATGATAGTACAGCTGTGCACACAAGTGCAAATTCAGATGTTTTCAAAAGCAGCCAATTGTTTGTTCAGTATTTTTCATTTTACAGGATTACCTTCCAGCTCCTGTCCAACGTTTTGGTTTCAGTTACCTATTGGAGCAGACTCATGACACAAACAAAGCAGATCTGCTGATAATGAGAGAAGCACAAATGCACCCAGCTTCATTACAACAGCTCTGGGATGCTTCCCATGAAACAGTCACAGTTCATTTCCCTTTCCCCGTGCTTGCTTTGGGACACCCTGAATGTAACACATCAACATTTGATTAGCAAGAGTCCTCCAAAGTATCTTCATCAACTGGGTTTGCACACACAAACATGGCTGTGAGTTGTGTTTGGGTTTTTCTTGTGAGAAATACATACCTTTACATACACACACCCTTACTTTATAGATCATTAAAAAAAAAAAAAAGAACAATTAAGGGTGCAAATTATCTACAGTTGGATTAATCAGCATTTCAGTTTTACTAATAGAGCTGAAATTATCAAAATATTCCTTTATAGAAGTCAGAATGTATCCAAGTCTTCTTGAGTTTCTAAAACTGAGATTAATTAACAAGAAAATTAAGCTCACCATATTTTAGTCACTTCTATCCATTACAAGAAGGAAAGTACTTTAAACTGCAGCATGATTGGAAAGATACTTTCCTGACTAATTTATCTTTGTCCCAGGATTGTGGGTGGCAATGAAAGAAGCCCATTTGTCTTCTTGTTCCACAGTGCTTTGTGGTTTGCTTGCACCTTCAACAAAGTTTCTGCAAAGCTTGCCAGAATATTTAGAGACATTCTAACCCCAGATCTCCTCCTAGGATTTTGACCAAAATCACTGCTGCTCATATTATACTGCCACAACTGGTAACAGACATTAGCTAAAGTCTAGTCCTTTTGTGACATAGTCAACATGAACCATTTTTTTCATAGAAGGCAAGTTATCAACCCTCAAGATAACAGAGAAGTGGCTGAAAACTCAAACACATGGGAATAAACAAAAACCTATACACAAAAATACATGTCTGTAATAAATATCTACATTTAAAGACTGGATTCTGTAATAAGATAAATGCCATCAACCTACAAATTAGGAATGTGTGATTCTTTGATACTGGCATAGGAATGAAATTGCTAATGTAGAACACTGTATTCCTACAAGTAAAGCAGTAACTCTTCAAAATACCCATTAAGTACTGCATGCAGCATTTTGCAATGTTTTGTTTGTAATATTTAATCCAGGGTTAGGGGTTAGGTCTTTGGGAGTCTTACTTCTGAAACCAAATCTTATCAGTGACAGCCAATGTACAATTTTTTTCCAGTAAGTCTGTAAAATGAGACTATTATTCTGCAATAAGACAGACTGCAAGGTTTTGCTCCATCTGACCTAATGAGGAAGTGATTTTACTCATCTGTTTCAGATACACAGCATAGTTTGGACAACAGCACTTCATGCCCTAATATTTATCACATTCCAGGAACAAATGCAACCTCTAACATTTTATCTAGCTTATTAACTGTGCCTCATGGGTCACCTCAAGTCTTGTAAGCTTACAGGAAGTGTTATTTCCTTTTTACAGATGAAATACTGAAGCACATAAATTATGGAAGAAATCCATAAGAAAATGTAGACATTGAGTGTCTGTCAGCTTGGGTGTCTGCATCCAATCTTTAAGTAATTCAGTACTTGTTTTGTTGCCAGGTAATCCTAGAATACCCTGGACTCAAAACTCCCTGCCCAATTCAAGGTTATCAGATATGTGTTGCTTAAAACTTGGAAATATACTACAGCTAGGTTGTTTTTAAATACCACTAGCAAGAACAGAGTAGATATTTTGCCATCAGAGATGGAAGCAGCCCATTTCCATCCTTAGCTAAGAAATATAAAATTACTGATTCAAACAGATCCTAGAATCCATTCCTTACAGATGAGTAACATGAGCTTTAAATTTTGGAAGAGATTGTCTCATGGAATTTTTTTTTAATGCTGTTGCATTAACAGAGTTTAAGATGCTTACCCTGGAATATTCTATAGCTGGTGGCCAAATTAATTTTTAGAGGTCAAAAAAATTTAGGTTTTTTTCTATGGAGCAAACTTAAAAGTCAAATCCAGGTCTTGCACCTTGGGAACAAACACTAAGTAAAAAACTGTGTTAAGCTTAGTTCCATCATTTCTCAGTAAGGTCTTGATCCTCATGGAGCTCTTGAACCAATGCAACACTTTTTCCACTCATTAGGTTTTTAAGATTTAGAGGACAACCTATAAAACTGGCATGAAAATTCCCACTACTCACTCACCTCACATTAAAACATCTATTTTGCTTACAGTTTACTGGTTTACTTTTATTACTGTTAGCAGCTGCAATTCACTGGAGTGCTCATGTTTTCAGGTATCATCATCATCATTTATTTCTCCTTACAGGAACTTCATAGCATGTTTTTCAGGCTTAGACTATACAGCAAATAATAATTATCTGTCAATGTCTATGAAATTTATTCTTCAGTACTGCAGGAGTTTCCCAATGCATTTTTGTTGTCTATGTAGTAATGTTTCAAAATAAGGTCTTTTCTCAGCAGCATTTGTTAGGATGTGTAGGAATATCCCAAGGGTATTCCTGTAATATCTCATATTTACCTCCTACCTTTTCTGCCTACATTTTGATACAATTAAATCCATTTCTAGTGCAGTGTGATAGACTGAGTTCTCAAAAACTACTCATACTCATTTTAAAAAGATGACATGAACTATGGTAATGCCTTCCAAAATATGATCATCATGCCTGCCCCTTGATTAAAGGAACTAAGAGAAACAGTGTGAGACTAAATTTATTTGCCAAAATAAATTTAAAACATACTAAGAGTACTAAATGCTATAACCTGTACAGCTATTTATGTATTATTTATGGATAGACTTAAGCATGCATTGGTATAACTGAGTTTTATACCCACCCATAGCAATGGCAACCAGCCTTTGATGCTGTCTGAAGGGCTGGCAGGGTCATCAACCATCTGTTCCCACACTACTTTGCCTAAATAACAAACTGCTTAGCCTGCAGACAACCCAGGCTTCAGAACCCACCAGCCCTGCAGACAACCCAGGCTTCAGAACCCACCAGCCCTGCAGACAAACCAGGCTTCAGAACCCACCAGCCCTTGCCTAACTTGTATTTGGTTTCACTCCTATGGGTGGCTGCAGGTTTACACAGAGGAAGACATGCTATACACATGTAATTATCTACTGCTTTGGGGTAGAGGAGTGTTTCTAAAAGGGCATAGCTCCATCCCAAAGGTGTTTGCAGCCCCACAACTACTTGTCACTCCAAGCAGGGGAGGATGTGTTCAGTTCACAGACTAGTTTGAGGAAAGCAGGGCCTCAGTATTGAGGATGCAGCAGCTCCAAGAGGATTTGGAGGTAGAAAATCAGAGTGCTAAGCTGAGAAGCACTGGCTGCAGCTGCACAGCAGGACCCCAGGCAGCAGGGGAGAAGCTACTCTGCATCTACATTCCACCAGCAGGACCATTACCAAAAGCATCTAATTCTGGCACTCATAGCTCAAGAGCACTGATAAAATAGGGGAGGCTGTAAACCAAGAGAGTAGTCAAGGAGGAAAAACTTTGTTTTATGTTGAGATAACTCAAGGAACTTTCCATTCTCAGTGAGGAAAAGTTGGCCATATCTCCACCTGCACAGAAGACCTCTCCTACTAAAGGTTCTACAATGAAGACCTAACTCAAAACATGAGAAAACAGGGTAACTAAAAGAGACAAAAAGTAAGGTAGATTAGATCTGTCTATTAGCACTTCCTGCATTTGGTTATAGAACACAGTGAGGATAACTAACCAATGAAAAGAGTTTGAAAGTCTGTAAGGGGCTTTGAGTCAGTGGGGTGTTTTCAGACATGTACAGGTGCTTTCTAAAGCATGGGTTCAACTCACACAGGCATTAATTCAGAGTTAGCCTAAAGCCTGAAAAAGGCAAGAGGTAATAAGTAATCAGAGCTCATTTCTGGTCTTCTCTATAAAACCCTTAAAAACCACTGAAATGGCTACAGTTAGGACAGTGGCCGGACTCTGATTTTAAGAGTATTTTCCAATCTAAAAGATTTCACGTAGCAAGTACCAAGCAGTCAATAAAACACATCACAATATAATTAATTTTCAAAGCTTGCAAAAAGACTGCTTTCCTTTCAAAAAGCATATTTCAGTGCAGATTGCTTAGCTCGGGAGGCATTAAATATGGTTTTATGGCTCCATGTTTAATGTTTCTACACTCAAAACAAGATTTACCATAAAAAATTGTTCTTTAGAAATCAAAAATATCTTGCTAATATAAGCTATAATTGTATTCTTGAATTTTAATATAGACAGAGAGAAGAAATCACATTGGAATAGTTTTTCAGAGCACCATAACTAAAATAACTTAAATAAAGACCACTTGATAAGACTAAAATCATAATCAATTATGCTTTTCCAGAGGTTTAATTTTACTACCATTTACATGCTGAGTTTTAAAAAGGCAGTTTGCAGGTGCAAAATCTCACACTCAATTGCACTGATGTCAATAAGAGCAATTATTTCTTGGATTAGGTACAGGCCACTCTGATGACAAAGATAGTGCTGCAACTTATAGCATGACTCAGGGATTTCACCCTGTGAAACAGAAGTTGCACTTTAATGGTGATGTTGTTTTACTTTTAAGTTCTGGAAAACTAAGTCTGGACCAATTCTAAAAGTAACAAATTTTTTCTCCTATCTACACCTGCTGATGCTGCCAACTCCTTTGGATCAGCAGGAGCCTTATGTAAGTGAAGTGACTTGAGGAAACTGAGCTAGCTTAAAAAAAACTGGCTGGGAGGTGGGGAGATCTGTTCCTGTTGATACTTTTCAACTCTCAGCAGGAATATTAATGCTTACATAAGAACCAGCAAGATGTAATCAAAGAGAAGCGTGAAGGATAAAGTCAGCCCCTTTCACAGCACTCTGAACTTCAGCTGGCTGCAGCTAAAGCTAACTTCTTTTCTTAAGATCTCTTCTTACACAACATTATCACTCATTTACAATCTGCAATTTAAGGACACTTTCTTTGCATGAGTCATTCTGCAGACAGCATAATTCAGAGTTTTAGATAGAGATAAGGATTTTGCATGGAATAACAAAATTTGATACCCTTCAAACATTTCAGTTGTGAATGTACTTGTACTTAGAAATTGTTCTGTCCTTGAAGAATGCAGAATCTTTTCTAGGAGCTCTAGAAATTAAGGAGAGCATGCAGGAGGTAATTTCAAAGTACAATAAGAACATCTGGAGGCAAGGTTTAATAATCAAACAAATCCATTTGCTCTTACTCTCTCCATAACAACTGCATATCTAGGACTAGGTAAAGCAGATTAACTGAAGTGTAGGTCCTCAAAGGTGCTCACCTGTCCTCTTCTGCTTCATTACACATCACACTCAGAGCTATCAAATAAATAACCAGAAACCTCTGAAGACACAACCTAATTTTTCAAAGGCAGCATATTACAGTGGGTATTTCTAGTCCTCAAAAACTTTAGAGGAAGATAAATTCCATGCACAAAGTTTTCTCAAATGCTCTTCCACAAACCAGTGCAAAGCAGAGCACATTTTGGAAATAGTGAAACTTTTTGCTCCAACCTGGAGGAATTTTTTTTTTTTCTTCTAAGAAACCATTCTGTGAGTAGCAAAACTAATGAAACCTGTTTTCCTGCACTGCTGCATCTCAAGACTATTGACTTTGACATCTAACTACATAGAAGCTGTGACAGCAGTTTTCACTGCAGTTGGGCCATTCATAATGTTTGTGTCCCTGAACTCCCTGGAGTCTTGTAACATAACTGATTTAGGCAGCCCTTCCCTCTCCCTTCTGCCCAAACTCGTACCATCAGGAAAGTACAACTGACCAACAGATTCAAAGGCACAGAGAAGGGGAAGAATGAATGGCAGATGTAGCATTAAAAGCATCACTTCTTTAATAAATCAACCTTGCAAAACAAAACCATACACTGCCCTTTAATGCTTGTGGTTTAGTTTATACCTTGGGAACTGTGCTGCTTCAAGCTCCCTGCTATAAAAACAGAACCTGCTCACCCACTGGCTTTCCTGTCTTTCACCAGGAAAAATTCCTTTCCCCTTTCTTTTAATAACCAAATTTCCCTTTTTTTATTTTGGTTAAAAAAAAGGTTTTGCATTATTTTGCAGTAGAGGTGAAGGGATGAAGGGAAAAAAAAAAAGGTTGAAAGATGAAAGTAAGGCAGAAAGTCAGAGCTGCATTCAGATATCCAATCTGGACAGAGAGTAAAATAATTTACCACCAAGCAGACACGAGGCCTAAATCTTTCTGAATAGTGACTGACAGGATTGTGAATGCCCTGCAGTAAGAATAACATCTGCATTTTTACATGATTTACCACAGGCTTCACAATAACAAGAGTAAATTCAAAACTTGGTAAATAAGAGAAATAAAATGGCAAAATGGTGCTAGCCAGTCTCTTGGCCTATTTTCCCCACCCACCTTTCTTTCATCCAGTGCAGAGCAACATTTGCAAAGCAGTTTACTTACTCAGTAGTTCTCCTACAGGGAAAAGGCAAGGTTACCATAGTATTGTCAATTAATTTTGACACCTGCTTATGAAGATTGATCAATTATTTTTGATGTCTCTCTCTGCTGTGTTGCTGTTTCTCAGTTTAGAAGAGAAATAAAACAAAGCCAAAAATACTACACATCTCTCACCAAAGAATTAATGGTCCCAAGACACCCTCAGGCAGAGCATGTCTCCTCTTACCACAATGTTCCTGGTACTTGCTAATGCAAGTCACTCCTTCCCAAAGAGTAAAAACAACCATACCTCACTTACATGAAAAAAAAAGGAAAAAATCTTATTTTCAAGTGTTTTAAGCCTAGCCTTGAAAATCTGTTTTTTCTCAAATACTGAAGTGACAGGTTTTATACAAGTCAAATTTAGGTCATTAAAAGTTCAGTTTTCATCTGGGGTAACAGGGACACAGGCAGGCACTTCAAACAGCTGCGACTTGGAAACCCTGTAAATGTTTAGAGTAATACACAAGGTTCTATTAACATTTCTACAGATCGTATCTACAACCTCCGAACCGGCTGTTCGTGCAGCTCGAACAGCCTAACACACTTTTCAGTCTTTGCCATTCTGAAACGATCTACATGATAATCCTTAATGGCAGAAGCAGAAGTGATGTACACCCGACAGGACCTGACAAACCACTGCTGCAGAAGTCCAGCCGTGGCTACTTAAGGGTAAAAGCACATAGGAAATAAACGCAAATGTTCCGCGGCAATAAGGCAAAGCATCGGTTGCCACAGAGATGGGGAAGGTCTTTAATCACCCAGCCATCGAGCAGAGTAACATTCTTTTTCCAACTCTTCAGGTGGAAATACACGGAGCTCATCGCCCATTCCACACCCATCTGAATTACCAGGATTCAAAATACAACCGCTCCGAGCTGCTGCTTGCAGCAGTGTAAGACACGTTTAACATATTTCACTCCATCCCCAACTCCCAGGGCTTGAAAAGCTTTAAATCTTAGGATGCTTATTTTCAGTGCAGAGTATACTTTGCTTCCAAGAATAAAGATTAAAGATGAGCTGTCAAAGACACTGCTATGAAAAGTGTCCTCAGTAAAAAATAGCTCTCCAACAGCTTACTCCCGTGAGAAAAATCATAATGCAAATGTCACTGTCACTCCTAAAGCTAAGCATGTAAAAACACAGAGGAGTTAATGAGAAATCTCTTCCGATTTCACCAAAACCCCTAACAGCAGTTCAATTAAACACTGTGTGAGCTCAGCTCAGAAGAGGAGCCCTTCCAACATTCAGACAGAACTTCCTCTAGGTGGGGATGGATTATTAACTTTCTACCAGAAGGGAAAATGTAACCACTGTGCTTCCTCACTTGACAAACACAACCAAGGTAAAAAAAAAAACTAGATGTTTTAAAAGATGACGAAGATAATGCCTGTAAGGATAGGATAACAGCCCAGTAAAAACTCAGAATACAATCATTCACAACAAGCTTGGAAATTTGAAAAATTACCATTAGCTTTGGTCCTGGCACTGTTAGGGTCTGTTATGAGTAGCACCAATACAAAGGATACAAGTAATCTCTTTAGCCAGGAAAAAAGAGCTCTGCAGATCCACATACACAAAAAAGATTCACCTGGGCCTCCTCTCATCACTCTCCAAAATTAGCCCATTGTTCCACAGCAGGACAAGCCCCAAACATCCAGTACACACACACAACAAATGGCCAACTTTAAAACCTTATTATCAAGGTCACAGGCAAAAAAAAAAAAAAAAAAAAAAAGCACTATATTTGCCTTGTATTAGTTTTATAGCTAGGTTATAATCTTACTGCTGCAATATCCACCAAATATCAGTAACTTGGCTCTCTCTCTGCACTATGTACATCACTTCTGCCAACATGTCTGACTTCAACTACTCCTTAACTTCCCAGGCTAACAAGTTGCTGGATTTACTTTTTGTTTATTTAGGAATGAGTGACCTAGTATTAAATGTTTAAAAGAGATGTAAATTGTACAGCTTAATTAACTCCAGAGGAAAAAAAATCTGAATTTAAACACAATTTTAAAACAGACAGTTATTGATATTTAATCTATAAAAAGTAGTTTCCGAAAGACAGAAGGAACTTGACTTCTCTAAGACACAGTGTCTCCAGTGTATTGCTATTAGTTAGATATTAGAACACTTTCCAGCTATGTATGTCAACATACTTAATAAATGGAGTTCCTGCTTATAAGGGGTGTTTTACAGGGAATGAAATGAGATGCCCTGTCCAAGATTATATAGCGAAATAACAGCAAACAGTATTCTTCATAGCCAGTCTTTACACTGATACCAAAGGGGGCGGGAGGAAAGTGACAGCCCTATAAATTAAGTCTTCTTTCCCACTCCATAGAGAAAAGCAAGTGTCAGGGTAGGCTTCCTTCTCACTGATCAATGACTCGGTATCACAGTGACTTTTAAGAATGAGAAGGTAGTTTAACCTTGACTGAGTACTCCTTCCCTCGCAAAAACATGTTACTGTTTCATGTGTCCCACTCTCTCCTGCAAACCTTGTCACCAGGGATGTACATTTCACTCAGTTGCACTTGTGCTGTCCTGAATGCAACTGACTAATGCCCACTTAGCTTAAACAATTGAAAGAAAAGGCTGGAAGGAGCTAAACCTTTCACTCTTCAGGAGGAAAAAGTAATTAAAATCCACTACTAATCCTTGTTCCCTGGACAGCCCCATGAAGTGCACATGTCATTTCCATGACATTTCCAGAAGGGACAGCAGCGACACAGCTTTAGGCCGATTTCTCCCGGCTCTCAGTTCCCACGAAGTGGAGCAGCCTATTTTCAGCGATAAGTCAGCCGGCGCTGTGTCCTGTGCTCTTAAGAGCTGGAGGAGCCTATTTTATCCGTAACTTCTGCCACATACTTCCACCACACACGAACAAAATCATTGCAGACACAAGCAAACCAAAACAAACAAAAAAAGGCAAGTGAAAGTGACAGGAAAAGGACGTAGGGATGAGAAGAAATTCACAATAAGCAGAACCTTACTTGAACCTGCCCTGGCAGTGTTGGCACTGGTCTCCCACCCAGCCCTGGTCGCAGACGCAGGTGGAGTTGACACAATGACCCGAGAAGCAGGAAATTTTGTCGCAGGACTTGGACTGGGACACCTGGGCATAGAGGGCCAGGTAGAGGAAGCCGTAGAAGAGCAGCCAGCTGTTCACATCCAGGAGCGAGGCGAAGCAGCAGCAGCAGGCGGAGGGGAAAGGTCTCCAAGCGGCCGGGCCCGCGGGGGCAGCTCCCGCTCTCCGGCCGGCGCTGCCCAGGTCCATCTTGGCCGCGGGGGCCGCGGGCCGAGGCGCGGCCGGCGATGGCAGCTTCCCCTGAGGGGAGTTAATCCAGCCAGGGAGATTCAAACCCCCCGCTTCCTCCTCGCCTTCCTCTCCTCCCTCCCGACCCCAGCGCTGCCTCCTCCGGCCCCTTCAGCCCTCCGCGCCCCGTCACTCCCGAGGGGAAGCCCGGCAGCGGCAGCCCTCAGCCATCCGCCCCTTCTCCTCGTCGTCCTCCTCAGGGCTCATCGCTCCCGTCTTCTTCCATGGAGGAGGAGAGCTGTCTCTTGACCTTGTGTTTTCTCCTCGCCGGATATGCCCCCACGGCCGCGCACACGCCACCCTGGACCATGTATCCCGCGGCTCCCCCTTCTCCTTTGTATCCCGGTGCCCGCGGCACACACGCAGCGGCGGCGGCGAGGAGGAGCGCGGGAGGCGGGGGCCGCCGTCCTCCCGCCAGGCAGCCAGCTGGGAAGTGAGGGCGGCCGGGCCCGGAGCCGCTACGGCATCGCGCTCCGGCGGGGCGGGGAAAGGCTGGAGCGCTCTTATCCCCGCTCCGTTATTAGCCCTGCGGGGAAGGGAGGCGGGAGGCAGCGAGAGGAGGGTTAGCAGCCCCTCCGCGTCCCAGCTGACAGCTTCCAAGCAGCCATTTTTAAAGGCTAATTGTCACCGCCGCTCGGAGCCGCCTCCCGCCCCTCGGCCCGCGTGGATCCGTCCCTCGCTGGGAGGGGGGTCCGGCGGGGTGACCGCCCTCCCGAGGCCCCCGCGGCCGCCTCTGCCGCCCACGCTTCCAGAACAGGAGCCGGGGGGAGCTGGAGCTGCGCTGGGAATGCAGCCCGGACCCCCGAGGTGAGCCCGCCCCGTCCCGTCCCGTCCCGTGCTCCATGAGGGAGCGGCCCCGCTCCCCCGGCAGAGCGGCCGGAGGCTCGGATCTTCTTCCCCGCTCTGCTCCCTTGGCTCCTCCGCTCGCCTCAGGTCCTGCAAAGTTCAGGCGGTTTGCCTTGAACTCCTCCCGGCTGCTAGCGGGAGAGATGGTACAGCTTGTTTGGGGAACCTCACTTTCCTAAGGTTTGCTCTGTACAGAAAATCACGCTATGAAAAGCCAGTGTCCATAAAGGAGACAGAGGAGTCCTGCAACTTTCTTCGATTAAAGGATGAGAGGCTTTCTCTCTCGAGGTTTCGAAGCGCGCAGGCTCCTTTTATCCTAAACTCCCGGCCGCTTTGTGCCCTTTTTTGCTTTCCCCATCGGCTGAGGTACTAGGAAGGTCCAGCCTTCCCGAACCGCCTACCCCACATCCCCCCTTGAACCTGTTATTCTACCCCAAAGTTCAGAAACTCGGGTTGGTACAGACACTTGTCTGCTTCAGGAGCCCAACTGGCTGGGTCTGCAACAAACCTGCTGCCCAAAGTTAATGGACGTATTAAGCTCCATTCAAAGAAGTTAACACCCATACTTTCACCCATCGAATTGTTTGTAAAGACATTAGCACACATTTTCCCTCTCAACTCCATCCTCCAAATTTAAGGTTCGAATCAAGACCTTGCCTCCTGCTTACAGCATGATGAGCAGTCATGAAATTGCTGCCTTTGTAAATGGAGCTATACAAAAGTAATCCTTGTGTTAAAGTTGCCGAAAATGTCCTTTTGGGTTTTTTCAGTGTTCCTTCCGCAGCCTTTTCAACTCTACTGTAACCTGTTTTCATTTTATGATCAGTCAAACCCTCAGAAACTTTTTCCTAACACTGAAATTGCGAATGCATGATGTGATGTCTCTGTTCCAAGCAGATGAAGAAAGGGTATTTAATTTCATCTCCTTGTACCCTCTCTAAATAGGTCCAATGTAACCCCATTAGTCTGGAATCATATCCAAATCGACCCCTCCCCAGATTCTTAAATGTTTACCCTTGAAGCCCATAGGAATTTGTTTGGGTTTTTGTTTAACCTGTTTTCCCAAGAACACCATTAAACCTTCATCTGACTTTCCAAAGTCCATCCGTACTCCTGTAAGGGACAGAATAACATCCAGCAGCATCCATTTGAGCTTTGTGTGAAAAAAAAAGTCAGGTTGTCAAAGTCAAACACAAACATCACAGAGTCTATGCCTTAAGGAGTTTACAGTCTTAATAGAGGGAATAGCTCCATCAAGTACGTGGGGAAAACCGAGATGAAAAGTGATTTTCCCAGTTTAATTCCGGAGGGTTTAAGGAGGTCCACAAGTTGCTCTCAGTCCAGGAGTACATTGTCTTCCTACCAGAGCTGAGATAGGTTGTTTCATTGTCCTGCATCAGACACGTTTCTTAGCTATTAGACATCTCTTTGTATGTGTTTGGTAATGAATTGGTGAGTTCATGCAAAGAGAGGAAAGGGAAATTGTGTTACTGCTTTATATTTTATGATAAAAAGCCGAGTCTGAAGCCTTTGTGAACAGTCTGCTAATTGTACAATATCACATGTGATTAAGGCTGCTGAACAACTGTCCTCTGTTCAATACTATTATGGGACCAGAAATACAGTTAAAAGGAGATCACAGTCCAAGACATAAAGTCAGTTGAAGAATATTCTTTAATACAGAAACACTTTAAGAAATAGTTTTGCTCACCATGACAGGGAGATACATTCCTTCTCCACTTTCTCAATTCCTTTAAACCAACCAAAAAAGTTCTAAAGCCATCTGAGACATTTTTTTCCTCAGACTGAAGGAAGATTTTGTTTCAGATCTACAGAAATCAGCCAAGTTTTTGAAAATGTTTGAAATTAACTTTCAAAACTTTTGAAATTACCATTCACAGCAAAGCTAAGATCTCAATAATCCTTTACCAGGCAAGAGATCTATTCAAAAGCATAAAACTAAAACCAAAACCAAACAGAACAACCCAAATAGGCCAACAGAAAAGGACTAGTGTGGTTGTAAGAGGGGCAGAGAATAGCATGATAGTACTTTCACTGCATAAATAATCATAAATAAAAATCTAAACACAACCAGAAAGGTTTCTAGATTTAGAGCATCAAGGAAGAAACATTGCACCACTGATTCCTGGCTAAGAACTAACATGCTATGAAAATGAAGGAAAGCAAAACTTTTGGCTGCTGTATGCCACAGCAATGCAGTAGAAATTTCATAAATCTAGGAAAGGAATGACGTACAGATGCCAATATTGGTTCTCTTCTGTGCTCATTTTGATGGGATTTTTTTGGTGTCAGATGAAGTTAACAAATCTGGCTGAGAGAAGTCAGATCTGTCAATCCTTTCATCTTTATATGCATATCTGTAAGTTCCACTTTTCTTGCAAGTGTAACATTTTACACCTTTCATCCTTTCAGTTCTTGACACAGAAATCATTTACACTTTTAAAGAACTAATGTACTGAACCATCTTGGGTAGATTTAGAACTTCAAAGCATTTGAATAAGTTCTCAAAAGTTGCAAGTTATTGAATAAAAACATAATGAGATTACAAGGTAATGGTGTAGAAGGCTGTGTGAACAAAGCCTTCCAAAATATATCCATTGTAGAAGGAAAGCAAAAAAAATAGAATAAGTATAAAGTATTATATAAATTATATTATATATTTCTATTATACAGTATTTATATTATAATAAAGTATATTATATATTATAGTAAAGTATAAAGCTTCTAGGCTATTACTATCAAAACTTAAGCCCCTGTATATCAGGAGAAAAATGCTGATACATTTATATTCATTAGGTAAAACATTAGTATATTTAAAGTTCTCTGTGGTTGCTGTTGTGAGAGAGTGGAATAGATAAAGCAAAACAGCCCCCAAACACAGACTTCTCCAGCTGCCCAGAATATCTGCAAAACTCTGAGGACAAGAATAAAGCAGAAACCATGCTCTCCTCCCTCCCCCATGCACACACACAGAGGCACCTTCCCTGCTCTGCTGGCCCTCTCCTGCAGGCTGAGATCAATGAAGCCTTGCTGCAGGCATCCCCCTCACTTAAGGATGCTCGGTGCTATTTACAGCATCCAGCCCAGTGGTTCTGCAGTTATGTTGAGAACAATGTAAGTGGCTGAAGAGCAGAGGGAGAAAAAAAGAAAACCATTGGGCTTGACCTCTTTGCAAGGATATTAAGAGAAACAAATGCTTCCTATGCCCTTTCCTTTCTCCTTGGGACAGATATTACTGGGCTCATTAAGTGTAAGGGGCCAAGCTCTGCACTGCTTCTGGACAGGGATATATAGACCTGCCTTGGCCTTCTGACACATTGGTGAAACAGGAGTGTAGGCAGGAGGAAATGGCTGCACAGAGTGATTTGACAGCTTCAGGAGCTGCCCTACCTAACACATCAGAGCAGTGCACAGGGTACAGGTTTCCTACCGAGCCTGACAGGGAACCTGAGTGCAGCCTTCCCCTTTGCTTTCCAAATATGCACCCAACACTTTGTATAGAGGACAGCAAAAGGCTTTTTTTTTTTTTTTCATAAATCCCACACTAATTTTTCATTGAGAAAGACTGAGCCACCTGAGCCACTCCAAAAAAAATTTCTGATGTAATGGAAACCATCAGTCTCTTTCCTGAGGTAAAAGAAACTGGTCCCTACTTATTGGATTCCACTGCTAACAGAATAATGCATGTTACAATTTTCTGTTCCTATTGTCTTATCTGGTAAGTCAGCTCTTGGGAGGTATCAATTTTATAAGATTAAAAGTATCAGCCTCCCCTCACCTACTCATTTTTTTCAATATTTAGAAAGAAATATAAGCCTTCCCTTGCCTAGTTATTTTTTCTAAACTTAGAAAGAAATAAAATTCACAGAAAATTCACTGGCACACTTCTAAAGTGAAACCTTGATAGAAAAATCTTACCTTTCTTAACACCCACGTGTGTATTTTGCTGCAGTAGTCACATTTGTTACCATCATCTACAGGAAAACTGCCATACAGTAAGGACTGTAAGTGCTGTAAGAAGTTTACCAAACTCAGAAACATCTACAAAACAACAGAGGTGGAAATTAATGCTTATGTTATTTTTTCCATTTTTTTCCATTTTTTATGTGGAGAAAAAATTTAGAGTCAGATCTGTATTTTTTATGCATATGCATGAGCTGAGGTGTAAAATCTATCCTACAAAGAAAGAGCAAGAGCCAGATTTCTATTGGAATGTTTATTCTTCTGTAGAATTTTTTCATAAAAAAAAAAGTAATGATATTTTTTGCACTCTTTTTTTTAAATTGTAGGCTGTGGATGAAGAATAACAGGATAAATTACAATTTGGCTTCAGGTCCATTTAAAGGTGAAAGATACTTCAGAAAAACAGAGACCAAACAACACCAAGTTCTATCAGCTCTGATAATGACATCTTTGCTACTTGAAACACCTCTCTACTTTCAAATAAAAATCTACCAAGCCACAGAATAAAATCATGTTACATTTTTCTATATTTTTTCTACATTCTTTCTGCACAAAAAAAAATTAATAGACAATCTGATAGCATTTCTGTCTATGACAGAACCAATCTGCTGACATTGATCTTGACTCTGAGTATGAACCTCTTATTTTTTAAAGTACAAAGTCTTTAAAAGTCTTCCTACTGAATAGATGTGTAATTGTATGACATGCTGAAACCTTGATGCATCTTGCACTGACATTTCCCACTACAAATGTCGCTTCTGCTGAGGTTTTTTTCTGCATTCATTCAGCTGCCTTTTATTTTCCCTGCTATTCCTTCTGGAGTTTTTCACAATCCTGGTTAATCTTGGCTAAGCTAGGGCATTTTTTCCTTGTCAGCAAAGCTCCATCTCACAATTCAACCTTTCTTACACATCATTAGTAGGTGTACTGAATTTATCCAATACCCTTTAATGATCCCAAAGGGACACTGCTATTAGACTTTTTCTAGCTGAGAAAGCATTTACTTTGAGTTATTTTCTCTCATTCTTTTCTAAATTAGGACATGATCTTTGGGATTCAAACTATTGTTGCCTTTATTTCTGTATTTGTTCTTTTTATTCATAGATTCAAGAAAATACTGAAAACATTATTAGAAGATAATGAAATTCTATTGACCTTACTGGGATTTACACCCTTCCTTCAGAATTTAGCAGAGGTTTCCACATTTTTCTGGCTAGTTGGCTGAATGATATATTACAAAAAACCTTACTAAAAGATTTTGAAAATAAAAATAAATCATCTGCTCCAATTTTCTCCTATCCACTATTTTTCCTTTGCAAGGCTTAGGAAGAATGCATTTATTATTGGTGGCTTACTGGTTCTTACTCATCACATTATACTTTACCCAGGAGCTTTTTAAGTCCTACACCAATTTCTTCTGAGGCTATTTAAGCGTGACTTTCTCTTCATGTTGTCAGGCTGACGAATTTAATCTCTTTTGAAATAAATTTAAAAAAAAAACCCAAAACAAAAAGTAAATTGTTGGGTAACTGTTAAATCAGCAGTATAATCAGTATTTTGATTAAGACAATTTTTATCTTAATATCACAGTTCATCTCCTTCAGAGTGGTGCTGCCTAGTCCTAGTGATTCTACTTCAAAATAATCTCATGTAGATTTCTTACTCTTCTTCTAAAAAAACCCCAACCTTCTAATAATGGCTACATTGGTAGCCTAATACTTTAACACTTAATTTTACAGTATGTTTTTTATTACTGCAATGAAATTATTTGCTTTTCCTGAAATTACCTTTTCCTTTCCAGTTGCTACTTTTGGAGCCTACTTAATTTTCCTGTTTTTTCCTTTTGTGTGTTTAAAAAAAT
The DNA here is from genome assembly GCF_012460135.2 of Molothrus ater. Taxonomy (NCBI): domain Eukaryota; kingdom Metazoa; phylum Chordata; class Aves; order Passeriformes; family Icteridae; genus Molothrus; species Molothrus ater. Next base: position 28,334,399 of record NC_050485.2, on the reverse strand, counting down.
TACATCTTTCTTTTTTCAGTCAATACTTGAATAGTTGTACTATTAGACTCTGAAAAGTGATACTTGCAAAAAGTGGAAAAACAAGTACATCAAGTAGTCCACAACAAGGATAATGAAACAATAATTGTACTAGGCATAATGGAATAATGGACAAAATTATGCTCATTTTTTGCCATTTGATTTGCATAAAATTGGCAAAAATGAGAGGCTATGCATGCATTGATCCCTGTCTTGTCTTCTAGATGTCATAAAAGAATTGAGTAGATTAAATTTTCCCTCAGTATTAATGTTGAAAGAGACATTATATGCCAAGAATCTAAGTGGCATATTGTATTCATTCAATGCAACTATTTTCAGTAATTTGAAGAAATAACTCTCTTGCATAAATATAACACTTTGTCAAGCACACAACAGTTATTTAATTAGCTGAAGACATTAATTTCCATAGCTTCAGATAACAGTAGAAATAATAATTATTAAGAATTACATTATTTCCCTGAAGTAACAAGGTTTATTGCCCCAGAGGAGCACAGAGATGCGTGTGGCACCTCCTGTTTGTGTACCTGGCCACTGGTGGTGCTGCAGGGGGAGGCTGAAGAAGCTGTGAGTTGAGATGCTGAACTTATCCATGGCCTCAGCCAGGGATAAAGGCTCAGGATGTGCCATGGGCAGGTCTGGCTGCACAGGTGGATGTGCAGGATAGTTCTCTCTGGGTGCTGAGGGAAACCTTCTCACTAGCTTGGCGAGTGGTTCTTTGTGAGCAAGGCTTTGGACCAGTTTTAAAAGGTGCCAGAGAAAAAAGTCTGCAGGCCTTTCTCCCTCCTCTTTTCAGGTTACAGATTTAGAATCTGTGTGATCAAAGCCAAGGAGAGAGCGAGAGAATTGAAAAGGTTCTAAGAAAGGGAGGATGCAAAGTGAGCCATCAAACACGTGCAGCACAGATCCACAGGCAGAAACGCAGAATCAGTTCGGGTGGAAAAACCTCTGAGATCATCGAGTTCACCCTATGACCCAACAGCACCTTGTGAACCACACCATGGCCATGTCCAGTTTTTCCTTAAACACCTCCAGGGATGGTGACTCCACCCCTCTGGGCAGCCCATTCCAAAGTCGCCTTTTACATAATGAAATTCTTCCTGATGTCCCAAACTGGTGCAGCTTAAGACTTTATCCCCTTGTCCTGTCACTGTTTGTCTGGGAGAAGAGGCTGAACCCCCACCTGGCTCCAGCCTCCTGCCAGGGAGTTGTAGAGAGGACAAGGTCATCCCTGAGCCTCTTTCTCCAGGCTAAACAGCCCCAGCTCCCTCACTGCTCCTCAAAGAACATGTACTCCAGACACTGACAAAATATCTGGCAAACACCAGTTGAAAAATGGGAGAGACAAAGTGCACATAATGACAGGTTTGAACAAAAGATTCTTCTGACCAGAAGGCTCCTTCAATATAGAAGCTACTGGAGGTATCCAAGGGGCAGAAACTGGAAAGACCTAAAGCTCAGGACCTCATGGGAATGGGAATACATTCTCTAGTAGGATGAGAAAACAACTATCTGAGGCTCTCTTTGAAAAACCATTAAGGCAGGACATAGTTGTCTATTCAGTTCTTCAGATGTGCTAGGGACTGCTTTTTTATTTCATGAAGTGGAGGAAATTACACAGAAAGTAGCTATTTTAGATTTAATTCTAATCCTTTAGAAGGAAGTGGTTGAGAATCTTAAAGTGGAAGTTAATTCAAGAGAAAAAGATAATAAAAATGATAAGTCTTCCATTCTTCCTTTAAATTGCAACTAACAAAATAAGGCTAATGGACTTCAAATAGCTCAGGGAAATACAAGTATCTAGCAGTCATAAGGAACAAAAAAGAATACAAGAGATAAAGACAGGACAGCAAATTATCCTAACATGGAAAAAAGATTAGAAGTACATCAAAAATTAAGATGATTGCATCAAGAATTCTTTAACAATCTGAAAATCTAAAAGAAAAACATAAAATATAGAAAAAATATACATAAATAATGGCAAGTATAAAGAAACAGCACAAGCAAGCCAGAATAAAATGAAAAAATGCTGAAGCACAGAATATGCTTGAAGCCACAAGTAGCATGATGATATTCATACTCAGCTCAAATGGCACAGATCTGTGCTGGAAATAATAGTAACTTCAACTGTTTTCCACAAGGCTTATACCACATTAAAATGCCTTGTCAATCGTTTTTGACCCATTTGCCTCTCCAAATTCTCCATCTCATACCAATCTGTAGCTTTTAAATTCCTCTAAAAGCAATTTCACAACTTGAAGCAAAGACAGATGGTGGAGTTTCATTTTCTCAGGTGCCTTTGCCAGTCACGTTGACTTTAACTGTCCACTCTCATCACAGGATGAGACATAAACCTGGCCCACTGAAATTAATCCCATGTATCACAGTTTATATGTGTCAGAGTCACACGTGGTCATATTAAATATCAAAATGATGTTCAAAACAAGATTATGAATATATGATTTTCAACTGTGTCTCACAGAGAATATCTGTGGCTCATCACTGCTAAAATAAAGTTATTACCTGTGCAGCAGTATCAGGAGGGCCACACACTGAAAAGTAATACTGCAGATGGGTTATACTTCTAAGTACAAGTAGTGTTGTTATGCCATGAAGACAAACAGCTTCAGGCTATAAAAAAGCCTGAGAAAAGGAAGGTTTAATAAAATCTTGTGGAAAAAAAAAAAATGATGCAAAATATCCTTACTTCACAATGCTCTTTTACACGGCAATATAAATATCTGTATTTTGTGCTTCTGTAGTTTTCCTCCTTTCCCTCTGTTTTCTAGCCTATGGGAAGATTACTTTGTCATTTACCCAAAAATAAAGTGAGAAAAATCCTAATTTGGTCTGAGTTGCTTTCCATCCATTTAACTAACTCAAATGTCCAATTACACTGACAGATATTTTTTCTAATAAACTTTGTCTCTATAATTTACTGGCTGAAAAGCCAGTATAATTTAAGGCATATTATAAAGTTTCATCTAATGTTAAAAGGTTAACATAGCTGTGCAAACACATGAACATGAATGTGCACATAACACACACATAGTAGAAGACTTTTAAAATTTTTTAATTGTTCTAGGATTTTTTTTTAGTTCACCTTACCTCACCTACATACACACCTTATTCTACACTCTGCCTTTATGAAGTAGAAATATCCAGGTGTTACTTCCCTTGCTGAAAGGGACTGTCTTCAGCAAATACCAATAATGCCTCAAATAAAAAGGCTGTTTGATGTCCAAGGTTGGGTATGAACACCTGCCAAATATAAAACAAATGCCAATTTTATAAATAACTGATAGTATTCCTGTGAGTATTTTGAGCAAAAATTAATGCTCACATCTCTCTGAAGAATGTCAGAAAATTGCACTGCAGAACAACAGCACATCATGTAAAGGATAGGTTTAGACCCTGAGCTTTCACAAGCTTGTATGGTCTAGAATTAAAGAGAATAAACTCAGGAATTTCAGCAGGGCCTCGAGGGAAAACTGTTTTATGTGCATTCTGCCTCTTAACTAGAAGAAAATGCCTGCAGTACAGTCAGCTTGCTAAAGGAAAGAATGCAGAAACCTCTCTGTGGAATGGTGGTAGCAATTCACACCTGAGGAATTCTAAATCCAGCAAAGCCCCAAGTAACTCTGAGCAGCTGGTGCTGTCTCCACCTCCAGAGGTAGCATAAAAACAGAGGTGATGAAATCCATGTGGGAGATAAAAAAATTCTTCATGTTTAGTGACCTCAAAAAGAAGATGAACATTGAAAAGACAGACCTCATCTGAGCATGGAGATGTGACATTGTCTTTAGCAAGCATTCAGCCAAACCTGTGAAAAGCTGGAGCTTTTCTCTTGGTTCCTCCAAAAGAAGACATTTCACATACAAAATTGATTTGTAAGGGCTTACAGTAAAAACATTCATTTAAGAAATGAATTTTTCCTTTTTCCCTTTCTTGATTACCCATTTGGGATCAAGAATCAGAGCAGAGAATCCTCCTCCATGTCCATTTATTTGCATCAGGAGTTAAGATCTGATTATGTGGTGGAGAGCAAGGAGGTAGCTCTGGAAAAAAGTTAGGAAACTTTTAGAAAAAGAATTATGGAAGGGAAAAAGTATGTAAACAAATGAGTACATTACTTGAACTCTGGGCAAAAATAGAGCCTACAATCTCCAAACCTCAAGAACGTCCTTGTTTTGCAAATTTGGTGTTTTTCTTTGCCTAATGACTGCTCTCTGGACTTACTTCCAAAACTTTTGACATTGTGTCTGTGCAAAACCACCCCATTGTGTTTTGTACGAGGGCTGTCTCTCACATGCCGGTGTCAGAGGACATCTGCATCATGAAGCAAGACCAGAAGAGCCCCCAAATTAAGGGAGAAAGAGGGAGGGAAGGCAAAAGTCTGTCACACTCTCTATTATGGCAGCTGATTTCCACATCTGCAGAGAAATAAAAGTGTAATTCAGATGGTTTGTCAAGGGAAATATGATTGAATTATCTCTATAGCCCAGCTGAAAGGTGAAATGATGAGCAACCTGGAATTAAATTAAAAACCTAAACCCATTAAAGTATTCAGATTTCCCAGACTAAGATAAAAGTGAAAACCTTTGAAATTAAGCAGTCTTCCTACCCTTATCTCTGAAGCTGAAGACGCTGCTGCTTTGGATAACACAAAGGAAGCCAGACTGGATTATTGCTCATTTGAACACTGGTTCTCAAATGCACCATATTTTCCTCAAGAAATGAACATTATTCATTTCAGCTTATGCTGGATATCAAAGTAGCTGTAGAAAAGGACACAAAATAAATTACCAACCATCCTTTGATCCCAACACACTCCCACTGCTCTACTTCCCCACTCCAGAGAACAATGTGAAGGAACCAAATCTCCCTTATTCTCAGCACAGAGCTGCACATTCTGAATCTTTCAAAGCTCCTTCCTTTTCTGAAGAATGTCTTTATTCTTAATAAATTTGAAACTATGCACAAGATTTCCTCAAATGACAGTTTTCTCGCATGATTTCTCCCTTGCCCTCAAAGTGATTCCTCCTAAAATATAGATTTTAAGTCTCCCCTTGTCTGGCTTGAAGAGACAAACAGATAGTTCTCTTTGAGGAATCAAACTCTGTTCATCCATCCCATCACAAGGAAGTACATTTCTGTACAGATGCATTCCATTCTTATGTGCAGTATAAACAAGAAAACAAATGTGGTTTTTTGTTTAAACTCATTTTCATGTTGGGGCAGTTACACTTTTTCCACATGTGAAATAAATTCTTGTCTCCTTTCATAAAGGCATTTAGAGAATAATAATGATTAAAAAAAACACCATCCAACCTTTATTCTCACAAGTGCAGTTAAAGGCTGAGTCACAGCCTGACAACTTAAATTAATGCAAAAACTTATAATATGCCTATATAATCTCACAAAACCATATTGCTTCAAGTGTAACAAATTGAGACCCATCCTTCTGTGTATTTATTTATTCAGGTGATGCACCTACATCCCTTTCCTTCTGTCTGTTTACAAAGACTTCAGGTCAGGCACTTTTTCTTTGAAACTTGCATGGCATTAACATAATGAACCCCAATCCCAACAAGGATCAGTGGAAAGAACATTAATAGAAGTACTTACTTATATTATTTTATACTAACAGTTATAGGGAAAAAGCTGTTGCTTTTCAGCTCTATTTTGAATGCAAGAAAGATTGAAGGCAAAACTGTTTCATAGCTCCTGATGCCTTCTACCTCCACAATGGAACCAGCTCCATTCTTCTGTGACTGAGGAGCAATAGCTAACTTACCCTACATCAAAGGGCACAGAATTACCAGGAGGAAGCTAAAGGAAGAAATAATTATTATGATCATGCTTCTACAATCAAAATTTTCCAGTAATATTTTTACAGCCTTCAGAAACTCTTCAGTGGAGAAAAGTCATTACTGTACTTTGGTATTATTCCTCAAGCATTTGCCTATATGCCAGATAACAATGTGGATATCAATGGAGATTCCCTTAATAAACATTTTTAAAAATTAAACTTTAAATATAAAACATCTAAAATGGTATTACTTCTTCCATCATCAAAATATTATGCTGGTGCAGTTAAATTTCCCTTTAGCCTTGGGTTTGGATTCTACAAAATTAAATATTCCATCTCAAACCACATATGGTAGTTCAGTGATTTACACCTCATCTAATTTTGCCAGACATCAGAAACCCTTTTAATGAGTGCTTGGAGGGTTTCATTCCATTATAGTTCCAAAGAAGCTGATGCTGCATTTTCTTTCAAATTCAAAAATTTAGTTGGCTGACATCCAGCTTGCAATCAAATAATAATGAATTTTTAAACAACTCCTTCCCAGGAAGAAGCTCAAGAATAAAATGGAAAAAAATTACAAGAACAAATGTCTCAGATTTATACACCTCTTTGCAGCAACTGTCCAGATGATGAAGCACATTGCTAGAATCTCCCAGAAATAGAACCAGTAAGATTTTGAATGTTTCTTCATCTAAAAAATAATAACAATTTCACATGTTCACTGTTCCTGTTTGATTCAAAAGAATAAGCTAAAAGCAAACACAATCTGAAAAAAAAAACATCTATTTAAAACCTTCTATACTGTTAACTGTTCATTGCACTTGCCAGAATGAAAGCACAGCAGAAACCTAAATATATATATACAATCAAGGAAGATAGACAGGATTGATTTTGAGTAACCATGGCAGAAAATAAACACTAAACAAGAGAATCAAGTACTAGGCTCAATTCTACCACTGGTTTTCTATATGGGCAAGTCAGAGAATTCCATTTATCTGCATTTCATTTCAAACCCTAAAACAGCCTTTGCAATGCACCCTTTCTTCTACTCATCCTCCCCCTCTTCTGCTACCTGTTCTCACAACATCAGCTATGGAAAACCCCCTCCCACCTAAAAAGAAAAGGCAAAAGGCACCTCTGTACATTCCTGCAAGCAAAGCAAAAAAAATTAAAAAGGACCCTGAATGTTATCACAGACTGTTTGGAGAACAGTGAACAGAGAATTTCCCAATTTGTTCATCCCAGGTTTGAATGAGCTCCCTTTCCTCTCCCTTTCATCTGATGGTTTGTAAGAGTCTTCTCCCCAATATAAAGATAATTTTCATAAAGGAAAACACCATTCATTATCCCAGTGAAAAGTACATGTCCCACTGGAATATACTGCATGTGTGTAATTGATGAGCAGTCTTGCTAGAAAGTTGGGATGTCAAGAGCTGCTGAGGTGGCCAGGTGCTCTTTGTGATGATATTTGTAAAAACATCTACCACCAACTGTTAAAAACCAGATATTTATTTACTGTTTTAATACCATAAACTTCCAAGTGTCATCTGATCTGGTAGCTAAATATTTCTATAATAAATACTAACAAAACAACAAAACATCAAAGATCATTCTAGCCAGAATTTAATCAAAACCCTACTCTCCTGCATATAAAAAAAAAATCTTGCCATCCCATGCACGTTGCTTTCCTGCTTTTTCTGGGAGTAAAAGGAGACTAATTTCCCCTTATTTCTTCATGTAAGCCTGTAGGTTAGGTGGCAGTTCAACTTTTATACAGAAGCAATTTTTATTTCCTGAAAGATAGGATTATGTCTTTGGATGCAGTGACCCTACTTCAGATCCTTTTATTTCCATAGAAATATAAAGCTGGAAGGGAGGTCACCTAGTCCTGGCTTTCTCTTTTTTAATCTAAAAGAGTCCCAGTTCACACAGTCATTCTTCAGAGATCATATTTTCTAGACCTCTGACTGGTCTCTAACATCTCTCACAACTCTGTTCCAAAACCCACTTTGATAGTTATTCCTTTATTCTAAAAGGGAATTGATTCTAAGGCAAAATTAAATTATGATTAAACTTTCCTTTTCCCTTTTCCTTTGTCCTTTTTTTTTTCCAAATTTCTTCACTGGTAAATGCAACCCAGGTGAAGATTCTTTTCCAGTTATAACATGTCCTAAGTGTCATAGCAACTTCTTCCTCAGTTGCTGAGCATGCTCCCTTTTTATATGTGTGCATTATTTACTAGCGCATAACTAACATTATTTAGAGTTTAACATTCATCAACACACTAAGTATTTCTTTTGTGAATAGCCCCAAAAGATGTTTTTCATTATTTCAAAGTGCACTCCTTTACTGTGGACTGGAATTTCCTTGACAGAAAGCATTTTGCAAAGTGTTTTTTCTATGTTATTATATCCACTAAAGATTAAGAAATTGAGCAATATAATTTTTACTATTGGATAAGTGAGATAAATATTTTCTTATGACTGGCTGAAGAGATTGATGCACTAACTCAGTACATTTCTACTATTTCCATGAAATGAATATAATAATCAGCCCTGGAATTTTCATAAACATCCTAAAACACAGGCAAAAATCAGGCCACCATGGAATACTGTGATCATTTCTATGCAAATGCCTTGCAGTTCTTTCTGATGTTGCATTTTTTAGGATGTTATCTTGGAAAGTTCTTGAAAATATTCCTCTTGTGGAGATATTCAGGACATAGTGACCTTATAAACTTCTCTTTTTTAGTGAACATGCTGCAGAGTAAGGATTGGTCTTGTTCTCAGCTGCATGGCTGAGTAGATGTGGAAGCAATAAATGTTCCTGAAGGTCCCAGAGGAAGTCATAGACTGGTTAGGGCAGGGAGGGACCTTAAAAACCATCCCAAAAGTTCCAACCCCCTGCCATTGACAGGGACACTTTCCACTAGACCAAGTAGAAGCAAGAGACAGCAGCTAAGTTAAGTAGCTGGGTGGAAGGAATGTTTGCAGATAAATGCCCTCACACTGCTAGAAACAGCTCTTCCAGAGCAGCACATTTTTGAGACTCTGCAGAAGTTCACAGGTGCTGCCTTACTCTCCTTTCATTCTCTGTCTCATTGAAGAAATTTTGTCTCTAAGGCTCTCAAGCTAGAGTTGGATTTTTCACTTTTGGTTTTAATCAAAAGGCATTGGTGCACTTTGTAAATAGCAGAACAATTTTTTAACAGCCTCACTGCAGGAATTTGATCTTTTCCCTCTTCTTTAAAGCAATTTTTTAGCTTAGAAAACAAAAAAACCTCACCCCATATTTACTGAAATATTTTACCAAAAAAATTAGTGATGATGAAAAGTGGGTAGCAAACCCAATGGCAGTGGCTATGTTATTGCACATTAGAAAAAATTCCAAATGTTTCACCAGGTGGAAATCACCATTATTTTAGAAGAAAAAAAGCATATCAGCAGAACCCCTGTAATGAAATTACTCCTGGAAGTCTGGAGAGTTCATCTGTTGGCATAGCAGGTTTTCAACATGTGAGGGCTGTCAATTTTTCTTAGATTAAAAAGTATGAACTTGTTATATATATATTTGTTCCTAATGGCCAAAGAAAAGTACCAAGGCGGGATTTTAAATGCAACCTACTGGTTTAAAAATGAACATGGATCTTCTGATGGTTTCTTTTTTTCCTTCCAAACTGCATCTCTTCTGCTTCCAAGAACCCTGAAGCCAGTAACTTTCCATCCCCTGGAATTAAGGATGCAGTATCTAACACTGTTGGACATGGGTACCTTTCTTTGGATTTCAAACCAAAGTTATGATATTCTGACTTTTAAGTAATAGTATAAAATATCCACTTTCAGTGCAGTTTACAAGAAAGGCTTTTTAACAAATTGCCTGTACATTTAGGGTTTTCTGTCTACCTACCAGATAATAAAAGCTTAGCACAAGGAGCTCTGCAATCAGCAGCATTGAGTAAATTTGTCCACTTATCTCTTCATGATTCTCTGAACCCATATTCCTGTATCTGCTGCATTAACAGATTCAGAACCAGTAATGTGGAACAAAACCTGGCTCAACCACTTGGCTTAGGAAGTCAGTAATTTTACCAGGAAAAAGAACAAAATAAACCCAACAAAACACAACCCAGATCAGTGCCCCCATGTAATTCAGAATACAGTTGCCATATTTTCAGTAACACAATTGCTAGAACCACTCAGTTAATCAGTCCTACAGACTGCCAGTCATGCTAGATAGCCTTGTTTTGTAAATACCCATATTCTCACTTTGGCACTGGACAAATTCAGATACAAAACCAGTCACACATTTTCCAAGTTGTTGGGAAATAGCCCAAGTGAGATTATAAACAATGGAATCTGAGAAACTGGCTGGATGCCTTTGCAAAGGCTTTGATACGGGCTGTTGGCTCGCTCCAGAATTTTGAAAACAGTTAAACATATTTTCCTGGTAGCAATATTTTTCCATTGTTGTGCTGTCCCAGCATGGGATCATAGCAGAGAGTGACTCTTCTTAGACATAAAATAGAGTCTGACCAACCAGAAATGGGGTGTGAGTGTGACAGGAGTACAGAAAGGGGAAGAGGGAGGGTGTGAGTTGTTCAGCACCTCCAGAGGTAGAGACCTGCACAGAGAAGGTTTATATCTTCTCCAGAAGTGGATTGCTTTTGAACTGGTGGAGTAAGCAATCACTGTTTTGAGGAGCTGTAAAATCACCTGCTGAAATTACTACATGTCTTGGGAGTGAGAAATAAACTGTAAATTAAAGAGAGCACAAGACTGGAGCTTTGGAAAGGAACACGGATATGCACTATGGGTATCTTTAAGAAGGCTGCTTTGTGTCTGAGAGGAAGGGGAAATTTTATGGATTCTAGACCCAGAAAACACCATGACAATTCAGGGGATTATGGCTCCAATTCAGAGGAATGGAAACTTCAATGAAATCTGAATCTGGGCTATAAGCAGATATTCAAATTGCTCCTTATTAAGCAAAGGGCTTAGCTGTTTGTTTAATTTATATCCAGTCAAAATGAAATTTCATCATATGCTTAAATGCTTTTCTAAATTAGAGATTCACAACCTTTTTCTGGAAACTGATAAGGAATATTTCCAACAGCATGGACATGGTGTAGCATTTTTCCATATTTCAGTGTAGCCACAGTTCTACAGCCACTAAATGCAGTCTTTGTCTACTTTTAAAAATTAATGAATCCTGTGGGAGCTTTATTAATAGTCAGAACTTAATTGCTTTACAATGCCTTTCACTCCAATCAAGAGCATTTCTAGCAGCTTCCTGGACTGTAGCAGTGACAAATCATTCATCCCAGCAGTGAGGGATTATCCACAAGTGTAGTGTAGCACTGGAAAGGGTTTTCCTCCAACAGACTTTATGTTGTGGATTTTGTTACTGTGTTTGCTTCTACCTTACCTCACCTTTATGTATGAGAAAAACTGAAGTAAATCAATATTTTCCCTGGCTTGTCTTTCTGAATTTAACTACAGCTTGACCTTTTTTGTCCTTGTCAAATCTATTCTGTGCAGTAAGAAGGGAATTCACTTAGTTCTTGCCCAGCTGAAGGTAAGACTTTTAACTAGCTGAATAAACAAAATACAATAGGCAATTTTTTCCCCTCTAGATAAGCAATTCTTTTTAAAACTGTCTGTTCTTGGTTTTACACAGTGAAACACTTGAAAAATCTGACTTACCACTCACTGCAGTAACTAAGAACCTTTTCTTAACTCCAGTGGCCTTTGGATCATGATCTAAATGAAACCATGGTTTTCTGTTTTAAGAAAAATAAGAAAACAGAATTTAAAGGGACACATTGTTTCAAACAGACACATTCAATTCCTTAGCTGCAATTTAAGAAGTCACAAGGGAAATGAGTTTTCATGGTCTCATCATTTCTTTGAAGTAAAAGTGCACACTCCATCTTTTTGGCATTTTTTTCAACAGCAGAGCACATGAAAAAAGAGCCCCACTGTGCATAAAGAGAATAAAATATGTTCAAGAAGAAACAGGAAAAGAAATTCAGGTTAATATGAAGGTCAACCTTTTTCTGTGTTTCAAATCTGCACTTTTCTGAGATCATAAGGAGAAATAAAAAAAGCTTTAATCTTCATTGCTGTCATCCCTTGGCTGGAGAAGAATTAAAATCCAAACAGAGATGTTTTGGCTGATGTTAGGGTGGTAAATTACTCTTAGATTTTTAATTGTCTGTCCCTGAAATACCAGACCTTATATGGCACACACTTATATGGCACACACTTTATATAAAATAAAGGCAATACCTCATTAAGGGTATTAACAAACTCCCAGGCCATTTTTACATTCTGCTTACCTCTTTCAGCACAGCAGGGCAGTGCAGCAGCCACAACAGAACCACTCTGGATAAACCATCTCCCATGCCCATCTCTCTGACTGTCCCCACACCCCATCTGAACTGAACCCCAGGAACCAGCTGGAGTCTGATGGGGTCTCTTTAAAGGTCCCTTCCAACCCAAATTATTCAATAAATCTACAACTCTAAGCCCAGGACACTCATTCTCCCCAGGCTCAGGTATTTCAGGTTTGGGATAAGGTTTCTTTTACTTAAAAAACCCAACCAAACACAAAAAACCCAACCAGGACAGGTGATGACTTGGAGCATGAGCTGACAAGGCTGCTAGAGAAATATTTCATCAGCTACTTTAAAATTTAACTGAAAATGGTTTTTTAATGACAATATTTTATTAATCTACTTAGTTAGCTCTCCTTTGCAGGAGAACTGCTAGACAATGACAATGTCTTCTATTTATAACCTATCAGAGCTGAAAGGCAATTCTCTCAATCATGTACTGGGAGTATGTTTTAACAGTAGTGGTGGAAAGAGTGAAAACTGTCTCTTCTGCCTAACTGCATTCTTTTCCTCCTTAAAAGTGAAACAATAATACAAAAAATGGTAGTGACCAATTTAAAAGAATCCACAAACCTGTCTTCCATGTATTGTACTATCTGGTTGCATTATATGAGATAAAATACAGGCAGGCAAGAATCTGTATTTGAGGTAAGACAAGGATGAGGGAAAAGGTTTCCACACAAATAAGAATTTCCTTGTCATTTAAAACTATGAACATGTCACTTGGACATGCTAATTGGAAGTGTTGGGAAAAAAAACAAGAATAACTCTTAGGTGTGATACTCTTTAATGGCTAAATGTTAATCATTGTAATAAATCAGAGGAAGCTGTTTGGCAGTTTCTTGGAGAGAAGACAATAAATACAGCATATTTTTCTGATGGTTTTGCATATTTACTTTTAGCACTACTCCCTAGGAATAGCCCCCTGAACAGGGAAGCTGGTTTCCATGTTCTTCTTCTGCTGTCTAACCACAGCTGGTTTTTTCTTTTTCCCTTTTCATACAATCACATGGGAAAGAGTTCATATTTCAAAAATTAAGATTTTGGTCCTGTATCTTTCTTTCCTGCACTACAGTCTTCCATTATAGTTCACTGGAGGACAAAATGGTCCATTTTTCCACTTTTCAATGGGAGGATCCATAATTAACAAAATATTAAAAATTTAACTACTACTGGAAGCATAGCTTAGGGCATCCCCAGAATGAAAAAAAAGACAGAGACATCATAGATGTCTCTGTTTTCCACCTCATAAAAAGAGCTGTTTCAACTCTTACTCATGGAGCAGGAAGCACTTTAAATGGACCTGGAAAGGTGAATAACTGTGTCTACTTCTACCCCATAGCTGGCCCTGCTGTGCCCCAAACAGCCCCCCAGCAGCTAATTGAAAAGATTATAGAGAATATCCCTATCTGATAGCCAAATAGTGGCTTAAGTGAAGAGGAGTGAGAAAACACAGCCATTCTGTTTTATGAAAGCCATGCTACAGCACCAGTGGCTGCTATATTCCTCACCATTTGTTCAAGGGAAAAAACCAAGCAGTATGAAGATTTTCCTAACTCTGATCCAGATGTAAAACACGTTTTATTTAGCCTGCCTGAGGCCAGCAGCTCTCTGTGAGAGCACAGAGCTCAGCGTTGTGCTACGTTAGCCTGGAGTAGCTTTGAAATATAATTCTGTTCCCTTTGATTTTTTTTTTTTATTGTGTTAATCTTCCCTGTTGAAAATGGTGGTATTTAACTGGGGGAATTCACCAGCTCAAGTGTTTCATGGGAATATGCTCCCTTATTTGGCATCATCTAGGAAAGAGGGTGATTGAATGCATCACCAGCTTCATAATTTTTAGAAGAGAAGAGGGAATAAGCAAAGTCACAAGTTGAGATAAACAGCAGCATGAGATTACAGCATGAGGAAGAAATTTATTTGTGATAGAAAACAAGAAATAAATATTTTTCTCTCCACAGTGAACAAACTCTTCATTTCTCTGGCCTAGTGCCTTTAGCTCTCATTTTAGGCTTCTTGTTCTGCTGAATAATTTTGCATCAGAATTCTAAAATCTAATGTTTTTTCAGTACCAATTTAAAGCTTTTCTTCACACTTTCATCCCTTATTAACAAGCACAGACACAAACATACCTGTTCTACTTTTTGTTCTTCAGTAGCTCAAGTGCAATTTATGCTTTTCCTTGTTCAGTCTTCAGTCCCTCAAGCATATTTAAATGATGTAGCTGACTGGACTCTTTATGAAGAATTTTGAAACTATTTCTGAGCAGAATATTTACTCAGTGACTAGAGAAAATCTCCCCAGTATTTTTATACAAAACATTTGCATGTGAGAGTGGGACATTTAAACTATGCAGAGATCATGTCCCTCCAGTTAAAAAATTCATGGATGCTCTGCAAAAAATATAAACCAGTCCTTCTCTATAGCTGTATTAAATCCATCTTGTGTAGGGCTATGGGTTTATTAAAAATATGCTCTTTATAACCATGGACACTGGAACTGATGTGAAAAATGGACTTAGAAGTGGCTGCAGAATCTGCTGCCTCACCCTGGGGATTGCACCATTATTGATTTCCTGCCCATGACCCTTCTCCCTTGCCCTTCAACCCCTCCACAGTGGCTGCACTCATGAAGGATATCCAACTGAGAGCCCCTCATGCTCAGACTGAAGCTGCACAGCAGCAGGAATATGCAGGTAACTGTTTGTGCATTTGGGGCTTCTTTTTGTTTTCTAAATCAAAATGTTCCTCAGGATTTCTGTTTTCCATCCATACCCACACTTTCCTCTGCCTGTGGGCATTGCAGGGATGCACTGGGCAGCCTGACAGGTTGTAATTCCACTGCCCTGGGAATGTTCCATGGGCCACTTTGGCATTGATTCCTGGCCAAGTTTTGAAGAAGGTCACTGCAAACTACTGCTTGCTATTACATCACCATAAACTGTGCTGGTTTTGGCTTTGAGACTCACTAGTGGAAGGCAGTGTTGTGCCAAGTGTCAGAGAAAGTAGATTTCTTTAGAGATGATACCTATCAACACCACAGTGAGTGCCAAAATTCCTTCTCTATAAAAATAAAGAAACTATCCTGGAAGAGACTGACTACAATTAACAATACACAAGCAGAATCACTGAAAAGAGTTCCCCAAACCTCCCAGTTAGAGCACATCTACATTGATTTGGCAAAGCAGATAATAGCTTTCTCATACTTGTTAAGAAGAAAAATTGTCAAGAACACATTTAACAGTTACTAACATATAAGCTGCAATTTTATAATGCTTTAATAATGGTGATGAAAATTAGAGACACAACTGGCACAGGAGAAAGAAGGAAAACCATCATCTTAAAAGTGAAATTGGTACAAAGCCAAAGAACAATATTATTTTAATAAGAATGCTGAGGAATATCACCCTTCTAGAATTTTGTACAAATTATCTGTCAAACTATTTAGGAATAGATGTCGTGTCTTAGCTAGAAATACACATTCAGGGGGAAAAAAAAACCTAACCAGCTGCCAATCCCCTGACTTACTGTCAATCAAATGGTTATAAATGAGAGAGAGATTATTGTCAGGCCAGTCACAATGAGGAGTTCAAATCACAGTTCCCTGACTTATTGTCAGTCAAATTGTATTATAAACAAGAAAGATACGGCTGTCAAACCAGCCACAGTAGGATAGCCCTTCATACAGAGTGCAAGACAAAGGAAAAAATTATATCTAGCTAATTATAAGAGAAAATCCATGTGAAATGGAGAAAATGCTGACTCTCATATACAGATGGATTTCTCCATTTTGGCTTTAAATGTGTCTCCCCTATTTGCCAGGTGGAGGAAAAGGGCAACCACCTTTCCCACCGCTCACCCTGGAGTAGAAACTTGTCCCCATCAAGTGCTGTGGGGAAGAGATTGTTGCATCCACTGCAACCAAAATAGCATCACTAATCTGTCTGCACCCTGGGAATCCTTGACAGGTGCTTCTCAGCCATCTGCATTTCTGTTTTCCCTTTTAGATTCTTCTCCCTTTGCCAGCACGCTGGCCAAATTCTGGCTCTTGTGTGTGCCCAGGCTGTCTGGAGAGGAGCAGAGCACCAACAGGAGGTCAAGGCAGGGGAACAGATGAGAATCTCTTGCTTGGGTAATTAGTTCTGATCCTTGCAAGGCTAAGCAGAAATTTGGCCAGCAGGGCATGAGCACCCAGATGGATGAAGTCTAATTTGGGACTGAAAGAGAAATAAGAAGCAAAAGCAGGATCACAACCAATATATCCATTCACAATTTAGTCCATTCACTCTTTCTGCTGTTGCCTTTTTTTTCCTACATTTGTATAGAGATTCCTCTGGGTCACTCTTTCAGCCTCCCTCCATCCTTGTCTTTTCCTAAGATGTTATTTGGCTTGACAGTAATGCTGCCTTTAAAACATTAGTGTAATTGAACAAAAATGTTACATCCTCTCCTTCATACTTAACCTTTAAAGGACACATTTATTCAAAAATACTCATCAAGGCCCCACTTTTGACTTTCTGGCTGAATACACCTGCAGGATTCCCCAAATTTATCATGAACATTATAATGCAGGAATGAAAAATATGATAATGCTTGGTCTATTTTTACATTTTAGCCGAAAATGTAGTGTTCATTTGTGGAAAAGGTCAGGATACTCCTTAGGTTTTTTTATGTTCAGTGCCACAGTTTTCACAGTTTCCACAGTTTCTTGTATACTAGTTATACAAAGATGTAGTTTAATCTGGTTTTCACCCAGAAAAAAATGTTAAGGAATCAAGACTGGCCTGTGAAGCAGGAGTCTTTGACTTGTTGGGCAAGGAGATTGAGACTAATTTCTGCATAGGGAAAGTAGGAGTTCTGTGGCTCTGGGAAATGATATTTTTGATTAAAAAAAAAGATGGAAAGAAATTAATTTTGAGGCTGGGCAGGCAAAAGGACGAGAATTTTAGATTTAATGTTTATGATGATACCATGGCTGCAGAGGTTTCAGTACCAGAGTAACAGCAGTGGAGTAATTCAGGAGATGCTGAAGAAAAAGGAGATTGCTGGGATTAAGGGAAAACCTCTCCTTTGCAATTGTCTCAGTCTGGAATGTTCTCTCTCCCAGTGCCAGTCACTGTCCTGCACACAGAGCTGAGCCATCCAGCCAGAGGCACTGGGTGGGGTTTTTTTCCTGCTAAAGGCAAACTAATTAATGTTTGCAAACTCTTTGCAATCTGCTGGTATCACTGCAACAAATCAGCAGTTTAAATGTATTTTCAGTACATAGAGGACTGCCATGCTGCCAGCCTGATAAATATCAGAGGATTAAATTTGCTTAGAAAACTGAAGTAGTTGCAAATTAATTTAGTATATTTAACCTGCATTTAGAAGAAGGAAAACCTCTTCATTTTAATATTGAAGCTCCATAAGATTTTATGTGCATATCATTTAAGTCTGTTGCTAAGTACATAAGAGGCAAGTAATGCTGTTTCTTTGGGCAGATGGATACATCACTAAAAATCACAAACCCATTAGATCAACAAGGACTATCTAATTATCATGGGGAAATACAGCAAATAAATCTATCTGGTATAAATTATGGGCTTATGAAGTCATACATAATGAAATAAATATTTAATTTTTCTGAAATCCAAAATCTCGCTTTAGAAACAGGAATATTAAAAATTAATTTCCATTTCTTGTGATGGGTACAGTGTGGTTGAGTGGTTTCAGCATGTACATGTACTCCCAGGAGCTGCTGAATCCTATTCCTGGTTCTGACAGTGATTCATACCCTGGACCGAGACAAATCATTCAACCTCTCTGTACTCCGTGCCCATCTGTAAAGCTGAGATAATGCTGACCTGCTTCACAGAACCATTAGAAGAATTAAGAAACATCTGTTCTGCATCTTGAAGACATGAAATGCTTTAAAAATGCAAAATACTTTTATTCCAGGGCTTGGAGACTTTTTGTGTTGTCACCAAAGTTCTTAGCACCTGGCAGGAGTGATTTCTCCTTCAATGATTTGGCCAGCTCCCTGTTTCTGTAGGATTTATTATTTCACTCTCCTGACTAGGTCTGTCACCATTTAGAGAGAGATGTTTACTGTGAGGTGGCTCTTCCCTGCAAATAATTGGCAGTGAGTTCCTTGTGGAGGCACAGCAGAGACTCATCCTCTGCAAAAGGCTCCAGCCCTGACAAGGCAGGTCCTGCTCTGCCAGCAGTGGCTCAAACAGAGCCTTCTTCCTCATTGTGGGGAAAACATGAAGCAAAAACCCATTGAGGGACAGAACCAATGGGAGCACACTCTGAGAGAGGAAAGGTTTAATAATTAGAACATTCCTTGTGCATCTCAATAGGAGCAGCTTCTCCACAAGGGATGAAAAAAATATTTCTCTTCATCAAGAATTTTGCAAGCTGCATGGAATAGTGGAGAGCAAATCTATGAATAAGACTGCAAGATTTGTATTTCAAAACAGAAGTGTAATTGGCCTCCTTTTTAAACAATCACATTTTATGCTATGTTTCATATTCAATCTACTCATTCTATGGAACAGACTTCCAAGATTATTTCTCTCTGTTTTCCTGCCTACTCAGGCAGTATCTATTTATCTCACTTCAGTATTTATTTAGTTTTCTGAAGGAAGAGTTAAACAAACTTAACAATTCCATATTTTTTAACTGACTCAATTTCAAGTAAATTCTGTTTGTATGCCTGAAATTCCAGTAAAATATTTTAGATCTGTAGGAATGGGTCTTATATTCTAAAGCAGATATTCCTTTAAAAAAATGAGAACAACTGTACAGCTGACAAAAATAACATTTTTAAATTGACTAGTTAGAAGGGTCTTATATTCTAAAGCAGATATTCCTTTAAAAAAATGAGAACAACTGTACAGCTGACAAAAATAACAGATTTTTAAATTGACTAGTTAGAAAGATAAGATTTGCAAGTCATTTTAATCAGAGGTGGTTTAGAGGTGGCTTTACCTGACTGCTGTGCTTGAGTGACATTAGCAATGACCTTTGCATGATTAACTGGAAAGCCTAACCTGGAAAGATAGCCAGCTCTACCTTAATTGCCATTATTATGGTATTCACTTTGGCCTTGAAGTCTTTAGTAGGCTGTAAAATAATGTCTATTCCAAATAAGCTCTGTTCTCTGCTACCTATCCATCTCCCTTACACAGTCACAGATTACAAGGGCAGAAGTAATTGTTGTCATCTCACCCCCTCCTTCAGACTGATCTTTTGGATGTCCTTGCTGCTCAGTGTCCTTTAGCCCTCAGCAGGCTCTGCTGGAGCTAAGTTCATCCTTTAGGAAGTCAATGGTCTTGAATCAAAGATTTCAAGTATCCATTCTGCTTTTGGACAGTTATCTGTTTACCCATCCAATTAGAAATATTGTTTCTTATTTTCAAGAGTAGTTTGGCTGGATGTTGTTATGCTTTTGTGGGAAAGAGAAAGGAGCTGTCACTAGGAATGACAAAGTAAGTATTTGTAGGCTGATCAGATCACATGGTAATTTTCTTTTAAAGAAGAGTGAGCTAATTAAGCCTCTAAATACATGGCAGGTTTTCCAAACCCTGAATCATTTTCGTAGCCCTGTAGTGAACCCTCTCCATTCTGTCAGCTTACTTTCTGAAAAACTCTATTTTAAGATGAACTTAATCATTTCACTGCAGCTTCAGCTAGAAGGCAAACGTTTCTAGAAATCATAATTCTCCCCTGCTCTTTCTGTGGATATGTAAATCTGTGCTCACAGGAGAAGGATAAAGTGACAATAGCTGAAATAATCATTTTACCATCCAGCAACCAAACTAATTCCCTCCAAGGATGTCACACACAGAACTATTTCCAGCAAATAATTGAAAATGCACAAGCTAAGCTTTGACCACCCATAACCAAATCTGACCTGAAGCTGTGTGGGCCAGAAAATCACTTCAAAAGCAGCTGCCTCTGCTGCAGCAATGTCCTTTCTTTTTGGGCAACTCCCAGCATTTCACCAACACCATGTCAGAATTCACCTACCCAGGGGCTCACAGGTGCTGGGCTTCAGGTCTGGATGCAGGATTGTGCTCAGCTCTGAAGATGCTGCTGGGCAGGGTTGGATGAACAGGGTCACAGGGCAGCTGGAATCCAGCAGAATCTGAATTTACAGGAGCTGTAAAGGATGGGACAGCCCACCAGAGCACAAGTGTGGGCTGTCAAACCTCAAAGCAAGGAGATGGTATTACAAAAGTGATTTTTTTTTCTGTGCATTGAACATTCTCTATGCTACTGTACAGACATTCCTCTATTGCTGCTTGTCTTTATATTCTGCCTTTCTCAGTGCCAATACAGTGCCCCAAACAAGTCATAGTTTCTAAAATATGTAAGTGTTCCAGCTGACCTTATGAACAGCTATGAAATTGTAATGTAAGGGTTTGAAATCATACACAAAATGGCAATATCTGAGAAGTCCTTCTATTGTTGTTTCTTTCCATAAAGAAAAAAAAATAAAAAGGCAAAAATATCTGAATTCCCCAGAAAAAAAAATCACAGCCTAGGAAAAGCAGAGTTCATGTGGAAGCCATTCCCAAATTTACCATGATTGCCAGCAATAAATATGCTTTAGGTGAATTTTTCAATTTCCTTTTGCTCCATTCTCTGGGAGTATTTCACATTCTGCCTTGGGCACAGACCTCAACACCAGGGGCTGGATAATGCAGCCCCAATTGATGTCAGAATGTATCTGTGCAGTGAAACCCCCACTGCCTTCAGTGAGATATTGGTGCATCTGAGGCACACCAACATGTGCAAGAGTTGATGACTAACATGAGCATCTGCTTCAAAAATACCCCAGCTTGAGCTAAGATATGATTATAGACAGTCTATTGTACTTGCAAAAGACAAGTAAAGAGTTCCTGGTTGAGAATACATGTCAGAAAAATGACATGTTTTCATCACTCCCAGCCATAGTTAAAAGACTCTGAATACATTAACCAGCTGAAGGAAAAATACTTTCAGCTTTTGTATCACAGTGGGAATCCGTTAATGCAAGTTATGATGTAACAGACAATTACTGTGAATTCAACTGTTCATCATTTCTAAAAAGCTAATAATTTATTTTTTCTGATGTACACAAAGGAAGGTGGTATTTTTCACCAAGTTTACAATGCTCCAAGCTAGGGAAAGGAGTTTAAGGTGGGCAGGGCTGACTCAGTGACTGCAGCTGAATAGTTATTTAATACAAAGCTTTAAATCATTAGATAGCTCCAGTACATGCTCCTGCATCACTTTTCAAAATGATCCAAGTCCTTTTGATGAAAATCTGGTGGATAATTCAGCCTGCCAACTGGCATGGGATCCCAGGCTCTGCTTGCAATAATTTCTTATCAGTAATAGCTGTTTCTTCTGGTTCCTCTCCTAAACCAGACTTATTTCCTTTATGCAGAAGGCTTCAGCCACGCTCCAGGGACCAAATTCCAAGAATGCACAGCTGGTTGTGCTAGCTCTAGGAATGCACAGCATTGTTTCTGAAAGGGATTTCCTGGGCTGGCACCTGCAGGCACCTGAGGATTACAGGTTTGAATGAAGTTTGCAGCCGTGTCCTGGCCCTTTGTGTGCCCAGGAGGAAGGACAGCCAGCTCCTCCTCACTGCCCAGCCCTGGGGCTCTGAAGCTGACCTGGAATCTTCCCTGAATCCAGTCCAGCCACACCCTTTGATAGAGTGCCCTGCCTTTGCACTGCAGGAGGGAACAAAAGTATAGGGTGCAGCCTTTAGGCAAATTAGACTTTCAAATAAAATTCTGACTTAAGAAATTGAGCATTATTATGGGCCAGCTGTAAACAAAATTTATTCTTTTTATTAATTATATTTATTTATATTTATTATAATATTTATTATTTTATCTATTATTATATTATTAGTATTTTATTATAATAATTATTATATTATTATTATTTTATCTATTATTATATATTTATTATTATATATTTATTATTGAATATTTATTATTATATATTTATTATTATATTTATTGTATTGTTTATATTTATTATTTATATTTATTATTATTATTATGGGCCAGTTGTAAGCAAAATTTTAAAAAAGGAAATTACTTTTTGCTTACTTGTAAGAAGAAAAGCAGGAAAAGAAAAAAAGTAAGGAAATATGTGGCCATGCAAGGAAAAGGTGTGTGCTCCCCTCAGGCCTCTGTGAAAGGCACAGGCACAGCCATGAGGATTACTGCAATGGCTCAAGGGAAGCACAAAGGGATTTGTACTACAGAAAGTCTGGAAACATGAGTATGTATATCATCTTTACCCAGGAAGAAAAACAGCAATTTTCAAGTTTATATAGAAAAAGAGAGAAAGGAAATCGAAACCTTTACACGACCAAGTTTTGCTTGTTCCATTTAAATTCTGATGGAAAAAAAGGGGAATCAGATCCCTGAAAATGTTTCTGTACCTGTGCAGATCCTTATCCATCCTGTCCATGTTGGTACAGTCCTCTGCTGAGCTTTACCTTCCTGTCACAATTCTCATTTTTTCTCATGCATTTAAAGCAGCACCAGTGTCACTATGACATACAAAAAGAAGAAGAAAAATGTTAATGTAAATATGGGACTATGAGCAGACCCTTGTCATGTCTTCCATCAGCCAGCCTTTTCCTTTCTCCCACTGTATCCCTGCAACACCCCTAAAAAGGAGACAAAATTTAATATAACATTTGAAATGGCCAAATTAACTGGCATTTCCAGGCCACCTCAGCTGTCAGTGCCTGTGATGGCAGGGGATGTTTTGCCAGCTCTTTGATGAAAAGATATATATATTTATACACATATATATAGCCAAGAACAGTGTGGGAGCTGCTTCCCAAAAAATGCTGAAAATCACTAGTGACATAAGAGTTATTAGAATGCATGATTTCTACAGTGTCAAATAAAAGAAATAATGAAAATAAAAGAAAAAGTGCTTGCCTGGAAAGTAAATGTTATAAAGCTGTTTAATTAATATGATGGCTTAGTGGGTGCCATTAAGCACCTCTTTAGGTTAATTTTAGTCTCAGCAGGGGTGTGGATAAATAGGAAGTAATTTTACCTTGTTCCAGATATAGCATCACTTTATTAAATCAGAAGGGACCAGGCTTTCCCAGTCATTGCATTTATTTGAACTGCATTATATGGTAACAAATTCTCTCTCTGTTTTAAGCATTACAGTAGAATTAAGACTGTTATTAAGAACTCACCAATAAATAATAAATAAATCCTGTACTGTCCACTTCCACATTACACACTAAAAAATGTGTGAATTTGAGGCCAAACTTGAAGCCAAAATGTGCTGTCCATCTCTGGAGCAGAACTATATTTCTGACCACTCTTCTGCTCTCAGCCAAAGCCAGATCAGCTCATTTTTGTTTAAGTCCACAGCATGCAAGAAAGGACAGCAGAAAATACAGAGATTCATCCAAAGATGGTGTTTCCAGTGAAGAGCTCTATCAGAGCTTGTTGTCTCCTAATCCAATTTCTATATGGGACACAGAGACACATCTCTGGTAATGTTTCCACAGTGGTGTTCCCTGAGCAAGCAAACTTGACATATTGCTGTTATTTCACAGATAAACCCATATCTTTTAATAAATCCTACAGACTTTTTCGAGCATTTCTTAAATATGCAGAAGCTGAGAGCACCCTTGGTGCTCTCCCAGATTGCCTTTCTAGCAAGGAGAGCTATTTCATATGAATTTGCATCATGAAACAAGTAAAGAAACACTTTAAAAAAGTTCAGCAATTGATTGTGACAGAAGTGAAACACTGAAGCTCAAGTGCAGGGTAAATCAGATGGCAGAACCTGCCTGACCTTACCTTACACCCTGACTGACAAACAGATTCACAGGGCTGCAAATTCATGCA
The DNA here is from genome assembly GCF_012460135.2 of Molothrus ater. Classification (NCBI taxonomy): domain Eukaryota; kingdom Metazoa; phylum Chordata; class Aves; order Passeriformes; family Icteridae; genus Molothrus; species Molothrus ater. The sequence goes on along the minus strand of NC_050485.2, from coordinate 28,310,276 downwards.
TTCATTTTCTGATACTTAGAAGTTTAAATATTTAAATCTGGATTTACTTGTTATCCTAAGCAGCCTCCTGCAGGTTTACAGCCCTAAGTTCCTCAATCTGCCTAATTCCAGTCTGTCTTTTCCTGACACCTTGGAGCAGGTTTCAGCCAACACATTTGTTTCTGAGCTGCTGCAGCACCTTCAGGGTGCTCTAAAATGAGTGTGTGGCTCATCCTGGGCAATGCTAAGGAATCTTTAGAGTACAAACCTCAGCTCCCCCAAGGTTTTTTGATATGAAAGTTAAAACATTAATTGAGAAATATGTCCAGTAGTACCCAGGACTTGGCACCTGCCTGTTCCCATTCCCAGAACCACAAGGAAGTGGAAGAAAGAACAAACAAATAAATAAACAGCAACAATAAACAAACAAAAAATCCACAACAAAAAACCTCCCCACCTTTTAAAAAAGAATTAATTTCCTTGTTATCTCCAGCAACTGGAATACAACAGTATAGCAAAGCATCCCAATACATCAGAAGGAATAAACAGTGTATGAGATCATCTTAATAACACACCCAGTGTAAGAGACAATGAAGTGATAAGAATTTTAGGAATGTGTTTATAATAATCAAAATAAAAGGAGGGCAGAGATAAGAGCACAACCTAATACACATCATTAGCATTATCTACAGTCCATGCCAGTCTCAGTTCTGCTAAATGCTTTTGCTGCTCTCTTACTGTCAAGCATTTCTGTGCTATTGGTTGTGTCCCTTTCCCCCTTGCAGTGTGAGAGTTTAATATAGAAGATAATATCAGTGTTCAAAGCCCTGCCACTCTCTCTCTGAGGCTGTACCTGCTGTGATAGGATGTTGCTTTCCAGTTCTGAGGAAGACTCTTTGTCAGCCCATTCCCAGAATTTCTTCACTCATTGTCATTGTGAGTAGATCACAGTGATAAAGCAGCCCCTGCTCACATTCACACTCCTCTTGCTGGCCCTGATCAAGAAACTCCTGCCTTGTTCCATCTCTTGGAACCATGCACTGGTTTTTATTTTGATGCTGTAACTGTTTATTCATTAACTTCATTGTGTCTCATGACATGACAACATTTGGGGGAACAGGGGGGGAGGCTGATTCCACACTGCACCCTAAAGAGCCTTAAAAGTGTCTTCATACACTATAAAATCTGATTTTTCATCCTGAAAGAATGGCTGCCCACAAGCCCAGCCAAGCAATACAGCAGTCAAAGATGCTGTTGTCAAGCCTCCCCTTCAGAGCAAGCTTTTTTTCAAAGCTTGAGCACCATTAAAAGAAACATTGAATTTCCACCTGAACATGTGTCAGTCAGGTGTTTCTCTTCTTAGATTTAAATATATTTCAATCACGTATCACCACAGTGCTGGTTACCAGCAGGGTTACTGGGATAGCTTATTTGTATTGGAGGGAAATGGCAGCTGAGGAAATGAAGATAGGATGCAGGAAGCTATAAATTATTTCAGCATCATTTTAAAACCCTTGTGTTGGCAGTTATTAAAAATAAATATATATTTTTATCCTTCTTTTCCCCTTTATTCCACGAGACAGCAGACAGCTTGTGACAGAACCTGAACTCTGTAAATACCACATTACCAAAATTCAGGATCTACCTCCCCCAGCACAAAGCTTTGATTTTTAACAGTTACATGAGATGCAAAACTTCTGGAGACTGAGAACTGAACAGGGCAGCTGAGTCTCAGCCTGGCTGCCTGCACCTGCAGGAGAAATGCCCTAAAACCCCCAGTGCCCATTCACCACAGCCAGTGGTGAATCTGCCCAGGCACTTTCCTCTTGCTATTGCCATTATAAATCTATTTGCAAAGCCAAAGTCTTCTTTAAAATCAATAAAATGTCATTAAAAATAATTTTAAAATGTCTCATTTGCACCCTGGCTGTAGCTGGGGCACGTGGCTGTAGCTCAGCACTGGAGCCGGGGCTGTGATCTGCTCTGCCTCCAATGCTTTCTGACATTCCCTGGCATTTTCTCCTCTTCCCCACAATTCCTTCCTGGCTATCAATATCCACATTCCTCTGACTTGACTTCACTAAGATGGACAATCCAAGCTCTCAGGTTTGATTTTCTGGGCCCAGCTTTTCTAAGCTGAAGACATATATCTATGTCATGAATTTCTGAGGTGGAATCAATCCCAGTTTTTCAATGTAAAATCTTGCAGGCCAATTTTCTGAAGTGTAGCACTGTCTGCTGGATGTCTCCTTGAGCACTCAAGCTCAATAGAATTGAAGAAAAGCAACGATCACCCCTTGACAAAAGAAATTAATGTTAAGCAAATATTCTTAACAATTTATTGAAACAAGTCCTTGAAAATTAGCTTTAACACCAAGGGGAACCCAAAACCCTAGGGAGTTCCTTTAAAAATATTAATGGAGGAAAATACAGAATTTTAATGAATATATGCTAAATATCTTATGACTTGAAGCACTTAAGATGCAATTGATCTCACCACAGTGGTGACAAGTTAGGGAGCAGTGAGAACAGAGACTTATCATCAGATAAGAAGCTCAAAACAGAATTACATTCTTTGCTTGTCACCAAAGCACTAATACTGAGAGGGTGTGGGAAGGCAATTTACATACAAAATTGGAGCCACATAGCTAATGTACTCTGATTTTTCACTTGAACTACATGTCACTGACAGAAGGGTCTTTTTCTGTAGGAAAAAAAATGGCTGATTGTGTTCTGCATGCACTACCCCATTTTCTATAGCACTAGAGAATTATTTTGTGTTCTGCTGAAAATTGTAAGGTAATCTAATGCAAACTAGCCATCCCCTGTCTTCTCATCATTTCAAAGCCCCTAAAAATACTATTTACAAAGTATGCAACTGGAAAGCTACACTGAATAATGTATAAAGAACACATTTCTTTGAATTTCATAGCCTTTTGATGGCAAAAACTTGACAGACTTGAAGGATGTTATTCTGTCATGTGGCAAGCTAGATGAGGAGATGTGTAAAGTTTTCTTTCTTCTAAGCACATCCATCTTAGATGTAAGTACCTGGAAGTGCATTTATGTGGCTTTTTGTTGGTTTGGTGGGGGTTTGATGGGGTTTTTTATGATTTTGTTGGTGGTGGTGGTTCGTTGCTCCTTTTGTTGTTTTTTTAATATATACATTTGGTAGCCAATTTTGAAATCTTTTCCTGAATTTTTGGGAAGGATGAAAGTTTGACAAGAAAGTCTCACAGCTATGTGTGCTTAGCAGAAAGATTTTTAAATGTAGAGTCTGATGAAGGAATAGAGATGGAAGCAAGTTTTGATACAGAAGAAGAGAATTGCTGTGCCAGTCTTACTGGCTAACCAAGAAGGCAAAGGGTCTGTTAGTTAGAAGGGGGTTTTATGACTTAGAGCAAAGGATAAACCCACCCCAAACAAGAAGATGTTTTTACCAAGCAGAAAGAGAGCACAGGCAAACAAGTCAGCAAAGCTGCAAGTAGAAAAAAGGTCTCAGAATTTTCCACTGCAAGAAAACTGAAAAACAACTTCTAGCTTAAACTGTAATGTACTGACTTTTAGTGATTGGAGAACAGTAACATGAATATGGTAATTATAGCAGTTATGATAGGCTATAGATAATAGTTAAGGTATAGATTGGTTCTACTGTATTAAGATGCTCAGCAAAGAAAAGGATAGAATGCATTGTAACCAAAAGAAAAGTCTAGAATGCATTGTAACCAAAAGAAAGCATAGAATGCACTGTAACCAAACCCAAAGGGTCTCCAGGCCTGCCTGCAGCTGGGGCTGACAGCTGTAGGCACAGCTCTGTCACCCACAACCCTGGACTACTGTAACATCTTGGATGGAACAAACTGCATTTTGGAGAACCACCTGGAGTCCCACATCTCTCATTTAGGCTCTTACACTGAATGTTGAACTAGAATCACCCCTTCTTCTCTACCATGTGAAATCCTTGCCTTGATAACTCATAACTGATAGCACAACTGAGTGATCTTCTAAATCCCAAGGAGCTCTTCTGACTTCCCCCCTGTGATGCTCCATGGCAATAACTCACCTGCTGCTCCTGGGTCCTGGCTCTGACAGCAAAGGGATTTTACAGGGCTGGGGGCAAGGCCATGCCCAGGAACAGGCTGGATATGCTGGACTCAGCCTGGCACTGAGGAACAATGCAGCCAACAGGCACACAGAGGGACAGGGAATGTTTGTGTGCAAACACCTGCCCTGGGAGAACAACTTCACTCTCTCACGGATTGATTTTCCTCCTCGCCTGTTCCTTCACAGCCACGAGGCAGGGAAATCTCCTCAGCATGAGCAAGTATTACTGCACACTTCATTCCACAGTTCCAGGAAATTCCTCAACTGCTCTCTCTGCTAACAGGCATACTATTACCTGTGCTTTATTCCCACTGAAAGAATTAGTCACCGTGCACCATCTGCTTTCCCCTTTAGTCAGCAGCCAGTACACAGCACTGTGCACAGAGCATCAGGCCATTCTTTCAAGGTGCAGATATATTTTTAGAGATCATTTTGACTTTTTCATTTGTAGAAAAGCAGATTTCTCCCTCTTCAAGGATGATTGTTATGTTGTGCTTTTTCTGAGAAAGCAGAATTATTAATTTAACCCCTGCAGCAGTCTCAGTTACAAAATGCACATTGCATATGAGATATTCAATGTGCACAGCTGGTGTGACCATTTTAAAAAAATTAGGAAGAAAATAGCTTCTTGGTTTTCAATTTCTTCCCCAAAAGAATTTTAAAAAGGCACATTTTGTTCTGCTCTAATTAGTATGTGTGCCAGTGCATGACTTCCAAAGCAGGCAGATGCTTTGAATGAAGTGTAATGTAGATTTTCATTAATCTTCTTTGGCACAAGACTTTTCTTCTGCTATGTGTATGCAGGAAGTAATGACTAGAAAAGATGAGCAATCACAGGCATTTCTAACCAACTTAAGCTGGCTTTTATAAAGGGCAAGACAGGGTCATAAAAGAATATGGTTTTCTCAGTGTCTGACATCTCTCAGTTTCTGGTTTTTCATAATAATGAAGGGTTGGGGGTAATTCCTTTTTAATACAAAATATCAAATTCAGATATGGGGCCTCTAAAGAAATTAAATATCAATGCACTGACAAATGCATGCATTTCAATCAGTTCTGGGACCAACACAAGAGAAAACCACAGATATATTTTCCTGACAGCAAGCAGAGAATTCAAAATTGCATTTCCTGAAACCAGTTTTTCTATTTAAAATGGAGTAAGGAGAATTTTTGCATTTTGCTGGAAATGAAAGCCTATCAGTGAACAGTTTCAGAGTAAAGCTGGAATTACTTTCATCTTTTCCCACCTCAGTTTAGGGATATTCCATTGCTTTGGATATGGCTAAAGCAGAAAAAAGCTTTTCATTTCTGCAGCCTCTTCCATGCCTTCTCTTTTTCTCTCATGATCCAATCACTGATTCCCTCTGCACTTCTTCCCCTCACTCATGAGCTTTGCATCTTAGCACTTCCCTACACTTGCAAGAAGAGACTGAGCAGATTCTGATCTACACGTGAGATTTGGGGGTGAGCTCCTGAACTGGAATAGTGGGACTGGGAAGTTCATGCTCCCTCAGAAATGTTGGCTTGGGCAAAGGCTGCTGCTCAGCTCTTTGATTTCCACCTTGAGAAGAGCCTTTCTCACAATCATGCGGTCAAAATGTAACTTCTGACCTGAAAGCCTCAACTTTGCAACAAGAAACAGGCCCCTAAACAAAGTCTGATGGATAGCTGTGGGCTAAAGATAGCATGTTTGACAGCTATGCACAAGAGAAATTAAATTAAAGGGGGAAAAATGTTCCTATAATAACAAAATCATTAATTACACAAATGGATTTCTATTTACAGTGCAAGTGAAATGATGACTTAAGAAGATTACAGAGCCACGTGCAATACAGAACATTGCTTTCAGGAAGAGCACAAGCCAAAAAAGGAATGAAAATTATATGCAATAATTTCAGATAATACACAGGGGATACAAAAGCAAGTTCTAAAAATGGAAGGAAATGTAGTTCTTTCTGACCTCTGTAAAACAGTCAAAACCATTAAGCAATGGCACAGGAGCATTAACATTTCCTGACAAGACCTTAAAATAACAAAAAGAGGGAAACTTGGATTTAATCTACTTTAAGTACTACCTTCTACAAAGGCCACACTTAATAAAACAACACTTTTTCCCTAAAACAGCAAGAGGCCTAAGTGGTGAGTACTTCTAGGAAAAAAGGAAAGGAAAGCCATGTTTGGGAAAGGCACCTGCTTTAGGTTGCAGGTTATGATGGTAGAACTGGGGAAAAATATTTTTTGGTTTCCCAGAAGCAGCAGGATTCAGAAATTTTATAATATACATTTCATTTTCTCTTTGCAGAGTAGAATGAGTTCAGCTTTTCCTTCTTTTTCTTAATTATGAGTTAACAGGTACACCTACCTCACTGGGGACACAAGGTCTCATTCTGCTCTCAGATTTGCAGCCTTCTGATGGAACCACCCACCTGTGGCTGCAAAACCTGTCAGGGCTCCCTGTGAGCACTTGTCTGAATGCACACTGCTCAGCTATAAAACAAATCAAGGCTCTTCAGTCTTTGCTTTTTCTTCAATGGGAAATTTTAGAGATGAGAGACAGGCAGGCTGATAGAGGGAAGAGGACTGGAAAGCATTCTGGCCTCAGATCTCCTCTGTTTCTCTATTTGTCTAAACTCTTAAATAGATGACACCTCTCTACCTCTCCCCACTGGCAACGCTGCTGCAGGAGCTGAAACATCACTTACTGCCCAGAATTTATAAACACACTGCAAGCTGCATTTTGTGTTCACTCCACTGTCTGTCAACAGTTACTCTAGCACACACTGAAGCTGGGCATGATACCATTTATCAAATAAAGGATTGAAATGCAAAAGAAAAAAAGCACTCAAAAGTTAAGGCCCAGCTGGAGTTCCTCTGGTTCATTCAAACAGTAAAAATGATCACATTGTACCTTGGTTTGCAGGGCTGTTTTGTGAAGCTGGTCCTGTTGGCATCTGGACACCCTGGCAGAGCCAAGGACAATTTGATCTCTTCCTTTAAATATTCTGTTTTGGGATGTTCAGGGTCTTCTGTAAAATTTTTCACTACGAAAAATTGTGTTAATCCATTAGTGGTTCATTGTATTGTATGCATCTGTATCTATTTATCTATTTGTGTGAAGTGATGATAAATCTGTCCATTTCATCAGTTAACATTGAATGTAGACACATAAATCAGCATAAAATGACCAGATTCAACCTAAATAAATTGACTGCTCAAGCTCAGAGAATAAATTTAATATCTGAAGAGAAAAAAAGAATCTTCTGCAGGAACAATTCACAACTTTCCTGCAGGTACCTTCACTGATATCAGTCTCTACTAAAAAAATTACTTTAGGTGACACCAATTTCATAACTTAGGCATTAAAAACCCCTGTTAATGACAGTAGATGCATGAATGTCTACTTTAGCTTTAAACTAATTTATAGAAACTACAGATTCAGTCGATTATTCTGGAACAGAACACACTGAGACTGGGTTTCCCTTATGGATCTTACCAAACTGAAATGATGTAACCAACTAATTAAAGCAAAATAAAGCAAAAACACAATTAGGTTTTTCTTGAGGTTTGAGCCCCCTATACTGTAATATCTCATAAATAATTACAATAATGAAAGGACATACACTACTGTGTATCTAAGTGGATGTGGTTATAAAGGAAAAATCTTGCTTTTAAAGCTGACACTGTAACAGTGGAGTGGCTCAGACAAATTATATTTTTTTAGCAAAAAAACCACCAAAACCACTCTACAAATAACCTTTTTTTCATAAGGAAAGTATTATATACAACCTTACAGGCAGGAGAGAGACTCATATGAGCTAAAAGCTCCAAGGCAGATCAGTCAGGAGAGGAGCAGGGGATGGGCAGGAAGCAATGCCAGGCTGACAGCTCTCTTCTTCCAGGAGTATTTTGAATTGTTTCAGTTGTCATTACCTTAAGGAAGTTTTCATTTTGACAGCATAAATATTAAATATTTTTTAAAGATGAAAGTTCCAAATAAACTGTGTGGAATTCTTTTTTTTCTCTTCCATATAAAAGCAGTAGTCACTAACTAGACTGCTCAGGGGTACGAAGAGATAAATAAACCTGCACAATGTGACCCTAGAAATGATCAGCTGTGGATTGCATTAATGGGACTCTAAGCTGAGCCCTAAGAATTTTAGCTCTGACCCTTTGTAATGTCAAATATTTTGGCTATGAGGCCTCCTTAGAGCAGTCCATGTATAAATACCTTTAATGTGCCAAGAAAAAGAGCCAGTCATAACTAAGCAAACAATCAAGAATAACCAAAGCACAACAACAACCAGAAAAAGCCTCCACATGCCATGTGTTCAGTTATCTGTATTTAAAACACCATTAGGGCAAAATCTTTTAAAGACTCAACATAAATTTCATTTTTAAAATGATACTTAGGCTATGCAATAATATTCAGGGCAGCAAATGGTGCCTAATTGAAGGGTGAAAGAGAGTAAATAAATATCCTTCTCTGAAGAGTGCAGGATGTCATTATCCCAGGGCTTTTTGCAAACAAGTGGGAGATTGAGCACCCATATTCTATTTGAATGTTATTTTCCACCCAAAGGCTGAAAAAGACTTAAAAGTACTTGTTAGACTCCCAGAATGAAGCTGGGGCAGAACATAAAGTAAACAGGAGATAGAATTGCTCTCCTGGGAGGAAGAAAGGTGGGACAGATTTGCTGAGCCCAGCTGCTCCTGAGCAGGAGGATCCTTCCCTGCACACCTTGTACAAGCTCAGCTCCTTCCTGCCAGGCTAAAAGACTCATCCCTGCAAAACCCCCTCCAATAACCACACCACTCCCCATTAAAAATACCACTCCCCATTAAAAATACCACTTCCCATTAAAAATACCACTTTCCATTAAAATAACTGCCCTGATGGTAACAGCCCTAGGCATTGCTTTAGCCCTAGAAATTTCAAAAATAGCCCAAACACCCATCCTCACAAAACAAACTCCTCTCTCAAACTTCTCCACATCCCTAGGGTACTTTAACCCTTTAATCCACCGCCTAAGCATAACCAACTTCCTCAACAGAGGACCAAACATTGCCTCCCACCTAAATGACCTCTCCTGATGCAAAATAATAGGCCCAGAAGGACCAGCCAACCTGCAACTAATAGCAACCAAAAACTAATAGCAACAAAGCAGAGAGCTCCTGAGAAGGGCTCTCCTGCTGAAAAAACAGACCAGAGTGTGGAAAGCAGAGGACAGCAAAGCAGATGAAGCTGCCAGCATCACAGCTGGGCTCAGGGGTGCTTAAGGAAGCAGCGTGGAAGGGAATCCTTGTCCTGTGGGAGCAAAAAAAAGCCCAGAGATAACATGGGATGGCCTAAAATACAACTTCAGCAGGGACAGCTCTGCCTTCCCCAGCAAATACTGAGCAGTGCCTCAGCTGCTGATCCTGCTGCCCTGGTGGTGCAGGAGACTCTGTCAGGGGCCAGATTTAACCCAGCACGATGAGGAGAGCCCAGAAACGCATCAGGGACAGGTGAGACAGGAGCTGGAGATGGGAGCTGGCATCAGAACCCCCAGAGCAGGAGGCAGGAAGGATTCATGGATCCATTCCCCTGGCTGCCAGCCCCTGCTGAGTGCTGCTGTCCTCAGGGAAAGCCAAGGCTGCTTGTGCCTGCCAGGAGAATGGGCCTGGTTTGAGGACAAGAAGAGGTCTGAGGAAAGCCTCCCACCAGAAATCTGAGCTTGAAGACATAGAGGAGCAGTCAGAAATCTCACACATCTCACGTGTGGGCAGCCTTGTTTCTGCAGTCAGATCAACCAGTAGAAACCCACAGATTTCAGTAAAATCATGGTTTTGCAAACACTGAGAATGAATAGAAATTTGTGCTGTAAAAATATAAAAAAAATCTATAAAAATGCAAACTGACAATTTTTATTACTCAGGGGCAATAAAGTTATATTTCAAGCATAAGAAATGACAATTTATCAAAGTCCCAACCCCAGTTGGAGAATTCGTGACTTCTGGAATACAAACAGTAAAATCCTTAATGAGACAAGTTCCACAGCCAGAGCTGCTGCTTCAGAAACACCCTGAGCAGCCACACTTACCCAATTAGTGATCTGGCAGCAAAGTGAGCACATTCCCCCATTCAGACCTACAGAAGAAAAATAAATATTTAATGTATGTAAACTCAGTCACTGACTGATCATTAAACATTACCCTAAAGAAACAGGAATATCTTATATACTCACACACATTTTTTTACAGCTTTTCTCCACATCTCTGTGAAGATTAAAGAACTTTTGTAGGTTTTAAATTAAGAGCGCCAATTTTTCATGAAATAGCTTTGTGTGGTTATTGTCTACATTAGAATGCTGCAAATAATTATACATAAAATATAATTTATGAGTGAGAAAAAAAAATTTCTTGTGATGAAAATCCCTGCATTTCCTACAGGGTTTTCTGGGGAGCTGGGAAAAATATTCTCCTTTTCAGAGGAAAAGGAACATTTCCCTTGCACTGTCTCTGCCCTGCCGCTAAGGAAGGAGACAGCACGGGCAGTGGTGGGTCAGGACAGCGTGGAGCCAGGTCAGGCAGGGCTGGGCAGCTCTGCCCACCCCAGCCAGCAGAGCAGAGGGGCTGCCCCTTCCCCACGGGGCGCCAGCCTGCAAGCTGCGCCCAAACGCTGCACATCTCATTAAATGTTCCCACAGCTTCTCAGAACTGCTGATCTGTGTGTCAGCTCTGCTCCTCGGGAAAGAGAGGCTGCATCATTAGTGCCTTTCTGCTACAGAAAGGAAAAAAAAAAGATTGTAACACCCCTTCAGCACAGACATGACTCAAAACGCTGAAGTTTTCAGGACACCAGCTTTTCACATGGAGAGTGAAAAATGTGTTCCCGGTGAAACAATAAGAAACATAAAGAAATGGCATCAAGAGGTCAACATATACTCCTGAGGTGGCTCCAACAACCACCCACTCTCACTGTACCTCAGCACTCATCCTCAGAGCCACCCTCCCACCAGCTCTGCAGGACTAGACTGCCATAACATCCTCTGCCTGCAGATGCTGTCACACCAAAGCCTAAACCCCAACCATTTTGTGCAGACAAAATCAAACCAGACCTTTTATTAATATTTTTGACTTAACATTATCTTCAGTCATCACCAAGTGTATATCTCCCAAGTGTATTATCCCAATTATCACCTTCTCCTTTATCGGGGTGTCCATGGCACCACCTACTCCCACCCAGCTCAGAGAGCCAGGGCAGCCACCCACAGCCCAGCAGCCAAACTGCTCTTCAGGCTGCAGCAGCTACAGCACCTTCCTGACAGCCCAGGAGGGTTTGCTACCTGAGGCTCTCTTTGTTTCATCCAGAGCACGATGAGCTTTTGATTAATCATATGGTGATTAATTACTTGCACTGTTTCTGGTGTGGATCCAGCATAGCAATCAGCTCCTCCCAGCAGCATCCCTGAGCTCTGAAGGTGGGGATTACCTGTCACTGGCTGCACAGGGAGCCCTCTGCACATTCCTCATGTGCTTGGGTTCTGTTCCTGGAGCACTTGCATGGAAGAGGCAAAAGTCATCCCGTTAAAGCATCAGCACTCTGCAGCCAGCACCACGCAACAAGAGATATTTTTAACACTATTAAAATATAACTGCAACTTTTCACCAATGTTATTGAATCAAGAGGCTGACCCAACAACATTTGTTATAAATAATAAATACATGTGGCCAGACAATGTATTTTGAAAGGAAAATTTTTATACACAAAAATCTATTTCAGATGAAAATATTTCGTATCATCGAGCAGAGGCTTGTATGGGTGAAGACAAAAATAAAATTATGTCCAACTTAGACATGCAATATGTGGGACATACTGCTTGTACCTGAGGCTCAGCTATAGAAAAATTCCCATTTTTCAGCTACAGAAAAATTCCCTCTGCACAGGCAGAGGGTAACAGGCCCATCCTTCCAAGGAGCAGTGGACTGACAGCTCCAGGAAGGACAGATGTTTGTCAGGTCATACCCAAGACCATCAAACCCAATAAATGACCTTTGGCCATCCTCCAAAAAGTAATCAAAACAAAGAACCAGCATAGGGAAATGAGGGAGTGATTAAAGTACTGTCCCAATCTCCAGTAGCTTGTGGCTCAGACCAACTCAGCCAGAGAAGGTTTAACAGCATTCAGGTAGAGAACCTGCAATTGTAACTCTGCCTTTTATGGGTTTCTGACAGTTGCTTAAATCCCAAATGTTATTTCTAATTAGCATGTATTTAAATATGCATGATCCATCTACACTCTTGCCTTGTTTGGGGCCTTGGGGGTGGCAGAGTGCAGGGTGTCTTCTCCCATTAGTAGGAAGTTACCATTTTTGTGAATTATCTGTTAGAAGCAATTCTAATTTTTTAGTGCTGAAAACAAAACCCAAAATGGAGGTTAACTACAAACCTATGAAATCTATTGTCTGATTGACATTTTAAGAAAACCACTGCTTTTTACTTCATTCATGCTCTTTTCCAGGTTTAGGACTGCAGAGCTGGAGACCCTGCATCAGCACAAAGCTTTACATTTTAGTTTTATTTGTAGGTAAAGCATCGTTGAGTCTTACACAGAGACACTTTCCCAATGTATCTCCGCCTGCTCACTCGGTGCCATTTCCCCGAGATCTGATACAGTATTTGAGCAGAGACATTGCCAGAGTAATTTTAGAAGTTTCCCTGGTAACCACTGCTGACATCTCTAACTCAAAATTTAAGAGTACAGCTCTCTGCAGCACCCTTACATGGCAAAGTGCCTCACATCAGCTCAGCCCAGGAACCTGGCAAACGACAATTCAATTCCTTCTGCTGTTCACAGAGTTAAGGTGCATGCCCACAGACTTTCCTTTCACTTAGAGAAAGCTGCTCCCACCTTCCCCAGGTTGCAGAGAGGGAAAAGGCACAGATGAAACCCTCAGAAAGTGATTCAAAGGAGGGAAAGTGAGGCTGGAAAGAGGGAGATGCTGGAGAGAGCTGGTGAGAGACACAAGGGAAGGGGAGCTTAGAAGCAGCAGCATTTAGAAGGCAACAGGAACACCTGAAATGTGTTGAGCTGGCAAGAGAGAACTGAAAACAAATGATTTTACAGAAATGAAGAAAACAATGAAAAGAGGGGGAATAGTATTTCTTTAATCAGTCCTTCAGTGTATTTTCTGGAGGATGCTCACCTTCCTCTCCAGGTCTGAGAGGGAGGTAAAAGGAAAAGAGGGTCACTGTTGAGGGACCCTGTGTGCCTCAGTGTTTTATCTCTGGGCATGGATGGTCTCCTTTCAGTGGGTCTTACAGACAGCCAGGCCACATCCCTACCCTGCACATTATTTTCTAAGTAATACCTTTAATGAACAGTACTGCCATGCCTGCCTAGACCCTGCAGTCCCTTTCTGTGCCCCTGGGAGCTTTCCCCACTCCTGTCCATCCCAAAGGCTCCTCCTGCCCCTGTGCCCCTGCCTATTGCCCAGGGCCCTGAGAGGCTCTGGCTCTGAGCTTATCCATCATCTCATGCTTTGGAATTCTGGTCCACAGCAGGCAGGCTCCTACTGATACATGATCCTAGGTCAGGGTGAGACAAAGAGAAGGATGAATACCAAGAGACATGAATAAAGAACCAGGGGAAAAATCACTTTGAATAGAGAATATTGTCTTGTCTTCATTCTCCCATTTTCCCAGGTACATGAGTGCATATTGGAAGAAATCTCTAGGAATATATTTTCCTCCTCACACATCTTACTGCTTTTGTTTTAACTCCTCAGGGACTGGAGGGCTTTGATTCAGCACAGGAGATTTCTTGGGCACCACTCACCACTCTGGGTCCCATCTTTCTTCCCATCCTTCATCTCCCAAGTTTCAGTTTCTTTGACATAGAACCTCTCCCTCTATTTGTGTATTGCTTATCATAAATGAAGTCCAGTTTCTTGTTTTGGAGCTGACAATGAAGGGAAAGAAAAAGCAGTAAATAATACAGCTAAGGGCAGGATTATTTAAGAAAATGCTGGAGAATCCCTGTTGATTAACCTGCATTGTACAGGAAACCTAGGGAGTGTGGTGCTCATTAAGGTGCAAGGAAAAATAGACAATTCAAAGGGATAGAGGAAAGGAGAAATCCAGCTGTTTGGGCCCTTACTACAGCAAAAACAACCAAAAAAAAATCTCAGAAGTCAAACCACAGTGCCAATCAAGGACAGGGGAAAAAAAAAGAAACAACAAAAAAATTAAGAATGTGTATAGAAACAGTAGAGTGGGGTGAAGTAGAGACCAGAGAGCTCTAACCCAATATAAAAAGAAAATGCTGAGGTAGGGAACTTACACAGAGGTCACCAGGAAACTGCTGGGGGAATGAGGGGGCATCCCTGCGACAGAATTCACCCTGGAAGGGTCAAGAATAGCTCCTGCCAAAGCAGGTTAGCTATAATTGGTGCATGGGAACAGACAGTGAAAGAATTGTGATGCTAATGTCTGGGATTTTCGAAGTATTCAGAAAGCTTTTTGTTCTCCACCACTTGAAGCCCCTCATTGTCTTTGCACCCCTGGTTATTGATGGTTTCAAGCACAATTTGAATGCAGAAGAAACACAGAACTGATCATCTCTGGCTGCTGTGGCTGAGCTCAGCAGCCCTTCAGAGTGAGAAGCAGGCAGTGTCTCCACGGATGAACATTTCCCCTCTAAAATCTCTGAGCCATGTACCACAGCCCCAAGCTTTCAGCATTCCCCCAGAATCCTTTAACATGTTTTTCCTCAGATGACTAGATGTGAAAATGTGCTTTCCACTCTTATTATTACATGGCTGTGCCTTCTTTCCCTCCACTCCTTTATTTTCTAACTGCTTTAACATGTTTGAGAACAAGCAGTGCATGAGAGTGCAACTTGCACTTTAACAGGCTTCCATAAATTTCGACTTGAATTACACTGCTGGTGCCATGCTGGGGGGAAACTAGGCCAGAAGAGAGTGGTTACTGACAGAAGAGATTTTCCTGTAATGGTACTGTTAGCTACAATTCAAGGGTCAGCATCTCCACTTTCCAAATGTCTCTGAAGAGGCACAGACCCCCTCAGTCTAGCAGCATTCCAATATTGCATTAAATGAAAACCAAGCAATTCATCTTCCAGAAAACCTAGACTCATCACCTGAACTTCATGGGATACAACTCCCTTGGCTGCAACACCACAAACTTGCCCATGAGCATTTGAAAAATCAAAGTTTTACTTTCTGCAGTTCCTACATTATTGGATGTGTCTCTCCTTCCTCCTGCACCAGCCTAAAACCAAACCAAACCTTCCAACAGCATCTGACAGGGCTAAGGGAGCCACAGGTTAGGACCTGAACTGAAAGAGATCTAAGCTAGCCTGACATTTAACTCTGCTTGCAGGTGGCATCTGCAGAGTCTAAATCAAATCTTCCTAAGAGAAGATGCAATCCTGCAACCTTGGCAGTGAAATTACAAGAAATTTTGGCTTTTCCCCCAGGACAATGGATAAACTTGCTCCAGGCTTTAAATCCCTGTCTGTGGTAGGGAGAAGGCAGGAGAAGGTCCTCAGGGTCCTCAGAGCAGATCCCATCAGGAACCACCCATGAGGATGATAAGGAACAAAGGACAAATTTCCAGCCATGAAGTTTCTGGTCCATATTCTGATGAGTGGAATCTGCAGCTGCACATGGAACAGCTCTGAGGTTTACCTTTCATCACCAGCACGATTTCCATCATTTCTTAACATTTTCTCACAGGGCCTGATGCTCCAGGGCATCACAGCTCCTATAGGTCTTCAACATTTCCCAAAATGCAGGTGACTGCAAGGCTGTGGATGAGCTGCTCTGTCAGGGTGGGCAGCACAAGCAAGGGCTGGGTGATAGAGTTTGTCCTGTTTCCTCTTCAGAGCTGGGAATTGCTCAGTGTCTTCCCACCCTGGGAAGCTGCCACCCCAGAAATCTGCCCAAGCTGCAGTGGTGGCACAGCAGAGCTGTCTCATGCAGGTACAAGAGAGGATTTTTAAATAACACAGTCCTTCACTATCCTTCCTCTCTGCTCAGCAGAATTTACTACCTGCTAATCAGGAGCTGATGAGAAGGTTTTCCTTAGGCTGCTGGAAAAGCCAGCAGGGTGAGTGGGCCATTTTTCAGTGCTCATTGGGCACAGAGAGCCCAGCATCACACCAGGACACAAAGAGAGGTGGGACTGCAGGGGCTGAGTTTGCTGCCAGCTGCTCAAAACTCCCCCTGGATTCTGCAGCTGCAGAGCTGAGGGTACCTCACCCCAGATGCTCCGGGTGTCCCCAGCCCTTGGCTGACCTGCAGCTCCCCTTCCCAAGGAGAAAGGAGGCTGTGCAGGCACCTGGGGATGCCAGAGATGGAGGGAAGGCACAGCTCCATGGCACCCACCCTCTTTGCACAGCAAATGTGACACAAAGCTCAGGCACAGCTTTGCTGGCCCACGAGCTGCTGCTTCTCATGGATCCAGCAGATACACCACACTGAGCCCACAAGCATAAACCCATTTATGTTACGGTGTTCCTAAAGCCCAGAATGAAAGAGGGGCTTTTTTTGTGGGCTTTCCCACACTGGGAAGATATTTTTGCCATAAACCACTTCAGAACAGAGCAGCAGGTAAAGGAAGGGCAAAGACAGAGCAGTCAGGAGAGGTCAAGGTCAGTGAGATGAACACAGGACCCTGCACTGCTCACCAGCCTTCTCCTAACTCATTATTTTCCCAGAGAAAATCTGTCAGTGCCTTACCACTTGACTAAGGTGGAACCCTTAATTAACATTTGCAAATTATTTTCATATCCCCAGGTAAGAGGCGCAATACAAATATATGGCATTATAAAAGAACAGCCCTTATGCCTGAACTCCTTTAGTAGTGCTGAGTAAAAGGAATTACTTAGAGAATAAAGAAAATAGTAAAACCCCGACTTTGAAATGCCATCTGCATTTGTGACCTCAGAAATATAAAAGTATATTTAGCTGGGACATTTAAAGAATGCCAGAACCTTCCATGTTAGCTTTATCTCTACCAAAAAATGACAGAGGTCATTGTTCACTGCATCAGAAGATGACTTGTTAAAGTGCAAAGCCCTTCTCAGAAAGCTCAGCGCTTTGAGCACAGCATCCTCGATTACATTTGAAAGCAGCCAGTTAAACAGGGCTCAGGTAACAGCTCAGGCAACCAGCAAAGCCACAGGACAGGCTGATCTAAAGGGGCTCCCAGCAGCGACCTCAGAGATCAGCCCTGCCCACAAGAGACTCCTGGGGCACTGGCACCAGGTCTGAGCTGGCAGCTACTGGCAGAGCTTCCCTGCATTCCTCCTTTATAACTAGGTACAAGCGAACGGGAGACAATGACAAATGACATTCAACTGTAACATCTTCTTTTTGTGTTCTTATTAAAAAATGGCTTTTGTGAATGCCTTTGGGGTTCCACATTCTCCAGGGCAGATTTCTGCTCTACATCACACAAGTATTAATCTGGAAAAGTGTCATTGAAGTCAGAGGAAATATTTGGGCATTACACAGACAATTTTGAGCTGAAGTGGCTAAGACTGATCTAATTACAAGAAGGGGCAAGCAGATATTCTGCCATTAGTGAAGGGGTGAGGGGAGCACAGCAGGTTGCACATATTGTTTTGATCAAATTTGACTTTATCATATGCAAGCTGAAGGCTTTAAGGCACATAAAACTACTCCCCAAAATATGAAAAAATAGTTTTATACATTTTATACATTTTTTGCATTTCCTGCCCTAAGGGACCAGTTTATAACCAATAACCATATGTACATGAATCCTAAATTATATGGCAAGCAGAATTTCAGTTTGGTGGAACAAGCCACGATCCAGGTAACTTCTAATCTCAGACTGACTAAGAGATCTGTTGATCTTAATTGCTGTTAAGAGTTCACACCCATAAACATGGATGTTTATTTCCTCTCCTCATGATTTGTCTGGCATCCTACTTCAACTGGGAAACATATGGAGAGGTAAAACATCATCTGCTGTGATACACACACTGTCTGGGAAGCAACTCTAATGTTTCACATTAATGCTGTCTCATTCACAAGCCAGATCCTATTCCAAGTGAACTAAAATCCTCAATAATTGCCTTAAAGCCCTGCTTGACACCCTTGTGACCATGAGTCAACAGTCCTGAGTCTACCATTTGCTTATGAAATTAAAGCATATTAATACCTACATTTCCTGGACTCATCCTCTGTGAAGCATCACTGGGCAGATGAAGAACTTCCAGATGTGCAAGACAAGCAGGTAAATATTAAGTAATACCCAAAAATGCCCTTACATGACACAACCTTAAGACACTGACAGTTCTGCAATTAGCAATAACAGCTCTGACCTGGAGAATTCTGTGAATTTGGAGCTTCTTTTCATTCTACCTTCAGCCTGCCATAGACTGCATAGACTAATCTAAGTTTGAGTAAACCAAATCCAAATAAATTCTAATAAAATAGAGTTGTAAAGCAAAAAAAAAAAAAAAAAAAACCCAAAAAAATTCCCTCCTCCTCACAGTTTTCCCTGCATACCTTATGCCTACTCCAACTTTTGCTCCTTCATACAATACATTTTTCCACAAAGTTAATTCTGATCACTTGGACTCAGCCAGCTGTGTGGAAGCTTTCAAGCTTTGATGCACCAGGCTGTAACTTTGACAGAGCAGCCAACAAACTGACCAAGCTGGCACGACAGAAACACAAGCTCAAATTAAATCCTGTTGACTTAGCAGGAGCCTGTGAGGAGCAACCCCTGAGCTGGCAGTCAGGCCTGAGCAGCTCCCTGAACCCACTGACCAGAATATTCAACAGCTTGTCTAAGAATCCTGAACCCACTGACCAGAATATTCAACAGCTTGTCTAAGAATCCTCCTCTCTAAACAGACATTAATCCCTGCTTTGGAAAAGTTCCCTGCTAACCCTGAGATTACTGACAGGTTTATTTGCCAAAATAAATATTTCAAAATACAAATTTTTTTTTTCCTCTTTGGAATCATTCTTAATACTCACTCTCTTTTTAAAGATTTTCATACTCAATGAAATAACAAGATCTTGGTTGAAGCTCTCTGTGTTCATCATTCAGTTCCAGCAGATTTCAGAGGCATGAATCAGATGTCTCTCTGCAGCCATACACTGGGATGCACACAGCAATGGGGTTAAATTATAATAATTGCAGAATTAAAGTAATCCCCCATAATGAGAGAACATCCCAGGACATGAAATAAGCTGACACAACAGAAAGTTTCTATTCCTTTATGCAGATGAATTCAGGTAACCGTAGCCTAAAATTTCTTCCATTGTGGGCACACATCTGGTATTTCATCAGTTTGGAGAAATAAAGTGTTTTCTTCCCTTGGCTGCAGCCTCTCACTGGTCTCTCTGGGTCAAATAAATCTCCAGAATGGAAGATGAAGCCTGTGGCTTGGGTTATATATAACAGACAAGTCACTGGGCTGACCTTACCTCCAAACAAACACTGAAAGACATTTTTCTCACTGAAGGGTAAAATACACTAACATGGAGGCCAAAGATTTCTTTTTCTTCCCAGCTGAAGAAAATTCCCTGAAAATGCCTGAACCTTCATGAGCAATGACTCTGCACCCCACAGAATGGAGCCACAGGGCCCCCTGACTCCTCCAGAGCTGCTCCTTGGAAGTGCACTGGAATTCACTGGAAAGGAAGTTTGAATTCCAGCTTTGCTGACAACCTATTGCATTTTACTGAAGGATTTACATATACAGAAAAGTCTGCCAGAAAATAAACAAATTCTGTATCAACAGAGCTTCCCAAAACCTGCAACAGTGTGACTGGATACCAACAATCCCACTTTTCTGAGTGTTGTTACATTGCTGAGAAAGAACAAAGCCAAATGCTGTAAAACACCTCGGAAAGCCGAATCCCATTTTTTTGCAGCCTTGTACCACACCAGTGTTTTCAGACACCAGCCATTTTTCTTGATTTACCAAGACCTCTCAGGTGTTTCTGCCATTCAACAATTACTTGCTCCTGGCCAATTTTTTTTCTCCCTTCCAGACCACAGTCAGCAGCATCCCCAGACTGTAACTTTGCTTTATAGCCTCGGGCCAGTTATGAAACCAGCTCATTGTTGCAGTGAGAGATAAATGATTCCAAAGTACCAAGCAGGAGAAGGGCTTGGGAAAAGCTGTCCAACTCTGAAAAAAACCCCCAAGCATGCACATGATCCAGAAGTGATGGGGGAAAGGTGTATTTTTCTTACACAGGGAGAGAGTCATGGGATGAACTCTCCTGTGCCAGGTTTACCTGACAGGCACAAAGCAAAAAGCCTGTGCCTGAAACAGAAATGCTGCCAGGCATTCCTTTTTTTTTTTTTTTTTTTTCCTCTAAACTAAACAGGTGAAAATTTAAAAAATGCAGTGTCAAGAGCTGCTCTCTGAATTACATCTGGTGTGTACAGAGTCACAGAACACTGCAGGAATTTTGAGAGCTGACCAAAGAGCTTGAAAACTCACCTTGAAATGTGAGAGTCAAACAGAACAAGTGAGCTCCTTTAGCAAAGGAGAGGTGAGAGTTCACCCAATTACTCTGATAATCCCACAGAGAAAAGGTGTGAGCTTTACTCCTGTGATCCTGTACTCCTGATGCTCTTCTACAAGATGAACTTCCTTGGAAAATCTCTCTCATGTGGTGTGTTCAGGATCAAAATGCCGATTCATGGGATAGGCAATCCTGCTGAGTTCTCTCTTTGCCCCCATGAAACATGCTCTGCTTCCACAAAATTTCATCTCCTGCAATCCTAATCATTGCTTTCTCTGTGGCAAGATGGCTTAGTTCTGGGTTGCTTCTATAAAATTCTGAAGGACCAACTTGGATTTGTTAAGGCAGGGGAGCAAAGTGGGGATATGCACTCCCTATTTCCACTGCTGGAAAGGGATGGCTGAACAGCAGCTTGGATTGTACCACTGTGTTCTTTCCAGGAATTCACATCTATGGTACAGCAAAGAAAAACAGACAAAACTGATGCAGGAAGAAGGCACACAATTCAACAAAAATGTTCCTAACTCTAGAAACAGATCACCAACACACTCAAATAAGTTTCTCCACTCTGTACAGCCTATAATAGTACTCCCTAGAGAAATTAATTTCCTAGATAAACACATTTTTTTTAAAAATAGCACTAATTCTATTCTGACAATTTTTGTGTTTAAGTAGAAAATAGAACTGCTACATATTCATTAGACATGGAACAACTCTAAGTGTTGTGCCACACCATTAATATTTATTTTAGTCTCTTTTTTCTCCTGTAGAAGCAATATAATTTTTCAAACCATCAGTTCACATTACTAAAATGGGAAAAAAAAACCCCAAAACTTGATAGGTGAAAATGAAACACACAAGGCTTTAATTCAGTGAGTAATAACTTACATAATTTAATAAAACAGGACAGGAGTCTTCTCATTGGGGTCAAAAGAAATAATCACATGCTTTAAGTGAGCTCTGTACCCACAGACCTCGCTGCCGTTTCCCATTGATTCTTACTTGGAGGGAGAATTACTGGAAAATTGTTGTCCCCTGTTGCTCTCTCAATCTTTTGCTGGAGGTTATCAGGACAACAGAGTGAGACAGAGGGTCTTCTCCCAACATTCTGGTTTATTTGCACCATGAACACGTCACAGAGCAGCCTATGGCTGGCACAGGGGAGGTGACCACGCGCTCCTTTCTGCTGGAGCTGCGCCGTCCTTGGGAATCCTACGGAGCAAATGGAGAGGTTAAAGCCAGGAATGTCTCTGTGTATGCAGCAGCTGAGGGAAATTAATCACCTGGACAAGAAATCAACAGCCTGCCAGTGCCCTTTGTGAAATTAAGAGTAAAAAACTGTACACAAAGCAACTCAGCACAGCAGCAGCGAGGTTTAACGTAGCCTGGATGTTATTTTACCAAAAGAGCAATCTGCATAGCAAAGATTGCTGAGAATTTGTCCTGTTTCCTAAACACATTTGGTGTTTGTACAAAATGTTCCATTTCCACTGGGAATGCCTCCTAGGAACCTGCAGAACTTGAAACAGTTTTGTGATGCCCAGGACAGCCAGCTGCGGGAAATGATTTACTGTGAACACACCACTCACAAGAGGAAGTTATGCCAAGGATTTACTGTAATTTCATAGAAGCAAAAGAAAACACTGCCTTTTGAAGGGCATCACAGAAAACTATCTTTTCAACTGCTGAAATGAAAATAAATGCCTTTTTTCACATCAGCACACAGTAACAATCTCTCAAGCATTTCCACATAAAAGCTTCTTAAGCTTTGAAATGGCATATTTAAGCTAATTGTTCTATGCTAAAAGAAACAGAAAAGGCAGTAAAAATGTGTTCCTTCTCTTTACTTTTTCTCCATTATAACACTTGATGTCTTTTCTTACATAATTACCAAAACTGAGTTCATCTACTTTAAAAATATAAGAACTGAAATATGCATTTACCTTTTGCTGCTCCTTTTCTACCCCCCTCCTTTTAAGCTGTAAAATCGTGTTCTGAAGCCACTGAAAGTAGCGTGACATCTGTGAAATGATGCATTTTGTTTCTAATGCATGCACTCAGCTGCAGATTTGACTTTGAAGTACTTAAATCTGAAATATCTAAAATAATCCCATGTCCTAGGGAAATGGCACTAAAGCATTCAGAACCATGTCTTTCTTACAAAAAGGGTCATGGTGAGAAAAGGACCAGACACACCTCATCCTTTTCAGTTCTGCTTTGTTACCAGCTTTTCTGTCCCCCAGAAACCACACAGCCCCCTTGCTCCACACAGCCCCAAGGCTCCCATGTCTCCAGAGAGGAATTCAAAAGATGGGATAAGAAAAGTTTCAGGCTGAACTGTCTCAGACAGTAGATAAGGTAATGGGATGCAGAATGGAAAGGCCAGACACAGAGCTGTGACCTAAAATGAATATGTCTGGCTAGAAGAAAGCTATTTTGTGTTTATATTTCAATTTCCATTGCCTCATTTTTTGTCCTCCCTATTCCGTTCCTGTTAACTTCTGGACAAGCCACACAATCCCCTTTAGAGCCCAGAGTTTGAGCAGAAGATTGCTCCAGCATCCTCATGGAACAATGTGACATGGAGAAGTTGGGGAGAGGCTGCAGCTTTGATTTAACCCACTAGAGGTGAGGATTAAAGGATTAAAGTCCCAGACATTCACACCCATAACAAAACCATAAGGTGTTTCTCAGGCAGCCATGCTATGACTTTCTCTGAACCATGGCATTGTTTCCAACATTTCCCCAAAACAATTGCAAAATATGGGTTTTTTCTTACAATACAGTCCTTTTCTTCTGCAGCACTGCAACCACCCACTGCCAATTACCAACTTCTTGCTTTGCCTGTTTGCACCTATATGATCTTGGCAGCTGAGGCAGAGGTGTGGCATCTCCTCACCCAGAGCAGACATAAGCATTCACATGATAAACCTGCTTGCCTCACATGCCTTTAACTATTGATGATTTACTTAATCAGGTCTCACAAAGAAGAGAATTAAACCTCTGGCTATTAGAAACAATGACTGCTTTTTAATAGAGACAATAATTTTGCCCAGGCTGGCTGAATCCATTCACTGTCTCTGTGATTTCCCTCTGGCTGTATATTGCAGTCACACCCTCACACACTCACTTTGCTTCTGTAAGGCCTTTTTAATCAAATTAACACCTCTGCAAACTCACTCCTTGACTCTGCCAAGCAAACAGCATGACCCTACTCATTAGTTAGGGAGCCATTCATACAGAGCAGCAAATTCACACACAGAGTAGCAAATTCACCATCTATAAAAAAATAAGGTATCCCAAAATTGGGGGAGGTACTCAAAGTTTTACTTTGCTGGTAGCAGAAATATATTATGAAGTGAAAATTACCATTTAAATAAGGCAGAAAGGCAGCCAGCTAGGCAGAGACATTAAAGGGAGACAAATTCTGAAGCCTTGTCAAACTCACCAAAGCAGCAGCAGCAGCACTGGAGCACTCAGGGCCAGGCTATAGTACCACACTGCCATGGAGACAGCAAGTCCACTCAGCTCAAAAAGCAGGACACACTTTGGCATCAGGACTTTCCCCATGAACAACATGCATTTAAATCAGACAAATCTTTCAATCTGTGTCATGGGTATATTTGAAATGGTAAATCACAGACACATTTTCTGGCCAAAGTACCATAAAATTTCTATTAACTACCATTTGCTTCAGCTGTGATCTCAGTACTAACTCTAAATCCCAGAAACTCTTCTCACAGTACTAACTCTAAATCTCAGAAATATTGTATACACATTTTTCCTCTTTAATGTTATCATGACTGTCAGTAACCAAATCCAGGATCATGGGATATTTTCTTCTAACAAGAATACATTTTGCTGTGGATATACCTCAATTCTGAAGTCTGGTAGCTCTGGGATGAGCATGCTAGTAAGAATAAGGAAGTTTAAACAAGTATTTCCCTAGGTTCCCATGGGAACATAACACAACACGTCCAAATCTGGATAGTTTCAAGATACTGGGTTAAACACTTATTAAAACAAAACTAAAAATGCTATTCCTGAACTTTTCAGCAGCCTCCCAGTAACTATTCACTGAACTACAGGCTCAGGGCACAGAGAACCATTAAAGCATGGAGGAACTTGGGATAAAGCACACAAGTGAGGCCCAGCACACAGGGAAAGCACTGGGAAGGAGCCTGAGGAGTTGGAATGTTTGAACAGATAGCTCAAGTGTTTAGGAATGGAATGGGAGTGACACTCATCAGTGCTTATTGCATAATGTGTTCATGACTTTATTGCACTCTTCACACTGTTTTTTTCTGAGAACACTTCCTGCTGCCTGCCATGGGCTTGTTCAGCCACTCACAACTCCAGCCAAACACACCTGCTACCCAGCTGCTGAGGGAAATACCTTCTGTACTGCAAAAGGAGTTGTGTGGAGAGAAGTTTGTCATTAACTTGAGATAAATAAATTCTGACTTGATTTCTGATGCACTGGGGAAGAGGATTCCAGGAAAAAAGGCTAAAGCTGGTGAATTGGTGGACTTGGCACTGCTGGGGTAATGGTCAGGTCTGATGGTCTTAAAGGTCTTTTCCAGCCTGAATGATTCTGTGTAGATTCCTGAACATGAACAACTGCATTCCATCTCTCCCTATGCTTTCCATATACATCAGGACTTGCAGCCTAAACCAGAACTTGTTGATGTCCACAAGATGCTTTTTTTAATTACCATTTCATTCCTCTGCAGTGACTAGACTATGAAGCAGATCCTGTCTTCTCAGGATCACAGATCTGTTAGCAATAATTACAGCAGACCAGTTGCAAGCTAACCAAAAGGCTGATGGAAATAGAATTCTTTTGAAACTAAAAATATCAGGGGCTCTTAAATGGAATAGCAAGAAAGGCTTGGTGAGCATTAAACAAACAGATGAGATTAGGAATGTGTTAGACACTTACAACACTGTATCCAAATGTACCCTATTAATAGAGACATTTCTCAATTGCACTGATTTTTAAAGAAATCCCTGAAGATGAAAGAAGGAGACTAATAGAATTATATCTACTGTGCTATTTTTCAAAAATCAGGAAGATAAATGAGAACTTAATCTAGAAAACCACTGGGATAACATAAACTAGGAAAATACAGATTCGGACAGTAAGAGAAGCTGTGTTTCAATGAAAGGCTTTGATGATTCAAGATAAGTATACTGGAAAATTAAATTTTCTGCTTTTTTGATTTCTTTAGGAAATAATCTTTCTTCTCTGTTTCTACCCAAAGCACCCCAAAAATAAACAAAAATCTCCCACTGCTACCTCACTGGACACAAGCTTTTCTCCCACCCTTGAAATCAGAATTTCTTATATGCATTACTTCATCCATATTGTACCTTAAATATGCTGCTGTTATAGTGCTCTACCATTTCAATTTGCTTGTGCTATTTTCAACATTTCCTTAAAGTTCTTTACAAGAATATACAAAGGAAGAAAGCTGTTTACTGAATAAAACAAAGTCTATCCTCCTTCTAAATAAAACCTTCATTATTCTTCCATAGACTTCAGTTTCTTATTGTATAGAAAACAAAAATAAATCCTATAGATGTCTGGAAGGGTATCCTGCAATGAGGAACTTCACAATATTAATTTAATTTCTTAGACTGAAAATAAGTTTGGAACCAACACTTAATGTACCACCTTTTTGTAAGATGCAGGCACAAACCCATCATCTTCAGGGATTGTTTGTACTTGAAACTATTCCCTTAACTTAAAATATTAGCACCCTCATATACTGCATTCTAGGAATATTTGACTGGGGAACAACCTGCATAGGAAAAACTCTGGTAAAATGGATATATCCTAAAATGAATTTCAAGAAAGCAAATTGCCACACCACATTCTTGGGTCCTTTAGGCTATAAGGGACTTGTCACCATGGTATTCCAGGATTTCATTACCAGCTGCAAAGAAAGAGAAACATTTTCTGGAACACATTTATCGGACATTATTTTATATAATTTTTTTATTGATGAATTCTTAACAGCAGCCATCTTGCACCCTGAAAGTTCTTTAAAAGTCTATAAAAATTTGGCATCAGTTACAGTGTGCAAGAAGGAAAGTAAACAATCAAGAAACACTTAGCACTGAATATTTTCAGTGCACATTCTAACCCCAGGAAACAAAAGAACCATTTCTCTTCTGTTGCAGTTTGTCACCTTCCCAGCAGAGACTTGTAGATTTACACAGGAGGCGAGACAATCCCAATCCAATCTTAAACCATCTCAATCATCCAGTCGTTTTCCTTGATCCAGCTTATCACTTATCCTCACAGATCACAGCAGTTTCACCAGGATGCTCTGTCTTCAATTTTTTCCGAGCTGGCTCTCCCAGGAGCAGGGCTGTGCAGCGCTCCAAGGACTGAGCAATTTCATCAATTGTCCACTTGTCCTCGTGCAGGGCGTGTTCCTCCAGCGTGAACGGCCCCTGCCTGGTGCGCGTCAGCTCCTGCACCGAGGCACAGGTGGAGAGCTCTGCAGCAAAGGAGGAAACAGGGATTGGACTAAGCACATGGATGAACTTTAGAAGTGTAACCACTTCCAGCTCACTTAAAATGTATTTTTGTATGTATGCCTTTTACATAATTCTGCTTTGTTTGACAAGGAAGGTCATGAAGATTCATCACTCATTTGTATCTTCTTAAATTTGACCCAAGGATGTCCTTTGATTTCAATAACTGTCCAGTGTAGCAAAGAGTTCAGAATCTGACAGAAAGCTGTCAAGAGTTTTCCTAGATTTAGATCAGAATGGAAAGTGAGGAAAAAATGTTGTAAGATGTAAGCAGAACATTCTGCATTCTCAAGTGACCTTGAACTATTTTTCTACACATTTTGAGGCCTTAGCACTTCTTGCCTTCAAGAGGTATTTTTAACATTTTTATTCTGTGCTGCCTACTGGGATAACAGAAACTAAGATAAGGAAAAATAAAAAAATATATACAAATGCTCTCCTATGTTAAATAAATACCAGCAGGACATAATTGCATATCAAGAAGCTATAAAACATAACAGCAACAAGCACTGACTTGTAAGCACACAGGTACACTAAAATATTCTCTCCCATCCTTTCTGATGCAGGAAGGTTTTTATTTCATTTTCAATTTTTGAAAAGAAGCCAGCCATGGATAGACTTTATCTTGGTTTTCATTAATGGGCTAAACATAAGCCAGTATGCTCAGAAGGCAGTAACAGAAACTTGGACTTGCCTAAGCACAAATAACAACATTGAAATTCATAAGGTTATCCCACATTCCTTGCCTTCCTACAAATGTATCATTTAAAAAAAAAAAAGAAGTTAGAAATGGATTATCTATTCTCCATCATGCAGTTTGATAGATACAGAGCACAAGACAAATAACCCTGTGGGAAAGCAAAACTATTCACTGTTCAGGCAGAGGAGAAAGAAAACACTCGAAAAATCATCACCAGTGTGGAAGCCTTTCCAGCAGATAGGGTTTATTATGTGCATGGTAATGTTCTGTGCAATCTGTTTTCAAAATGTGATGAATAATGTTTAAAAAGACAGTATCTTTCTTCTTCTCATCCTTAATCTGAGTTAGCTTTAACACATGAAAGAGAGGGGAAAAAACATCCCCCCCCTTGCCTTGCATTATCTTGCTCAGTGCTATTGCTTGCTCCATTTTTATCAGCTCGCCCCCAAGGTCCCTGGCAATTATTTAGCCATCATTCCCCCATGCCCCTAAGGAAATTACCTGAGTATATAAAAACAAGTGATAGCACTACAGTTCTGCAAAATAACACACAGGTCTAGTTACTTGAGATATACAGAAAGACAAATTTTTTCCATAAACACACACTTGTTCCTTACATTGTCATGCAGGTTTTTTTTCATGCCTACCTTTGCCAATGTCATTGACCAGGCTCCTGACATAAAAGCCACCACCACATTCAACATCTGGAATGTTAAAAGTGACATGGTAAATTGCCAGTGCCACGTGAAATCCACATAGAAGCCATGCCTCCACATAAATGTAAAAATGTGCTAAGCAAACAACCCAGTGATAAAATATTTATAGGATGCAACATCAATTATTCATCCTGGAACATATGTGAGGGTGA